>NC_139517.1:72206972-72594472 GCF_947247035.1 Vipera ursinii
AACAAGGCCTGGTGCAAAAGAAAATATACTGACCTGGAAATCCATCATCATCAATGTCCCAAGGGATGCCATGCTTTCCCCAAAGTGTGCGTTGTAGGCTTTATCACCATTCAGAACACGTTGCTCTTCCATAACTCCCTAGCAAACAGGAAATAGGCCAGGCTAAGAAAAATAGAGGCTAGTGTTGAAAGATGCATGACCTCTGGTGCTGGAAGAATCTCTCTCTCTCTCTCTCTCTCTCTCTCTCTCTCCCTCTCTCTCTCTCTCTCTCTCTCTCTCTCTCTCTCTCTCTCTCTCTTTCTCTCCCTATATATATATATATATATATATATATATATATATATATATATATGTGTGTGTGTGTGTGTGTGTGTGTGTGTGTGTGTGTGTGTGTGTGTCCTTCAGGAAACAACACCTGGAACATATCTAGAGTAAGATTCCTGAACTTCTGACCATATGCTTCAGTCAGTGCAACTACTCAGATATTATAGAGATGAAATCAGTGTAAATTTAAAAAGCACTCAATTGTTCCTGAAAATGAAATCACAGGTCTGGATATCACTGCAAAGACCAATACATGGCAAATCTAATTTCTCAAAATTTCTCAAAATCCAAAACAGAAAAATCTCATGCATGTCAAGTCCTCCATATGTGTTACTGCAAAAAGCCAAACAGCTAATGAAGTATATAGCTTCTATTCTGTTCAAATGAGCAGCTGGAAGGAAATATTAGAATACAAGATATTCAGCAAAATTCTCCCATAATCACTGGAACTGGGACAGATAAATCAGTTCAATTAGTGTTAAAATAACTGAATTAAACATGTTGAGTCATCAACAGCACAAAAAAAATGTGTATTTTTTTTTCTTTACCCGCCAGTGAACCATACTGATGTCACAATAGGATTGTTTTAGAAGAAATATTCCATCTTCTGCATAGGAAAACAGGGAATACTTCTTCTGTAATATTAACTGCAGCAATATCTGCATAAATAATTAGAAAACAAAACAAACTAGTAATAGGTACGCAACTATATAAGAATATAGTTAATCAGGATGTATTTAACTGTGAAGGCCTTGGAAATAGACTGCCCTCTTTAGTATACCAAAAACTGTAAGCACCAACTGGCAGATCCATACATAGATTATAAACAATATTGTATATTTGGCAAAGCCTCCGATGCAAAATGCCAAAATACTTAGTATCACAAAAAACAAGCAAAACACAAAGACCAAGAAATAATCCAGTTATTTCAAATAACAGAAGAGAGATTTTGACTGAACAGTAGCATGAAATTTATGATTTGCCAGGGGAAGCAGTCTGGAAGGCCAACTACTGGTAGTTGTAAATTTCCCTTAAAAACAGGGGTTGAACCGAATGACCGTTGCAATCCCCTTCAGTTCTAGGATTCTATATATAATAAATAAGATACATAGTTTTTGGAGGCGTGTTCCACTAATCTATATTTTCCAAACTATGGATTTAATCTGAACTTTTATCATGGCTAAAGCATGTTTCACTACAGTCTCTAACTTGTAGTATAGGTGCCACCTATACTATACCTCATCAGGTATAACAACTGAGAACATACAGGACTTGCTCTACCTATAAATTTCCCAAATACCAGCAGGAAAAGAGGCCTCTTTGAATTTTTTTGTGGGAATTGGCATCTCTCTCTCTCTCTTCATATCTATCGCCCTTTCTCTCTCTCTCTCTCTCTCTCTCTCTCTCCCTCCCTCCCTCCCTCCGTCCCCCCCCCCTCTCTCTCATATGGAAGGCCCTGGGAATCCCTCTGGAGCGCCTTGCATTTTCAGATTTCCTATTATTGTCATGTACTAGGAAAGAAAAGTTCACATAGGCTTCCAGTGAAAAGTAACAAGGAGCAAGTGTCAGGAAACAGGAGGGAGGAAGACAATTCAGACCTGCATTCAATTTGGAGAAGTCTATTGTGATTTAATAGTGCCCGAAATTGTCTACTACAGAATCATACATGTCACATTGCTTGTTTTGCAACCTGCATGTAGATCAGGGGTCCCCAACCCCCGGTCCGTGGACCAGTACCAGGCACAGCATGACAGCAACAGGGCCACATAAACAAGCAAAGCCCGATCCACGAGATGCAGATAGCACACAGAAAAACTTCTCTCCACGGAACCGGTTCCCAGTGCCCAAAAAGTTAGGGACCTCTGATGAAGATGGTGCAGCATTGGCTGATTCTTTGACCTGGACATAGTTGCCCATAATTATATAAGTGCTTTCCTCCAGGAATCAGTTTCATCTTCCATAGAAAAAAAAAATCAAAAAAATTAGCTCTCCAAGGAGTTGTGGGAGGCAAAGTATGATGGGAATGAAATGAAGTTACTCAGGGAGGATTTTTCAGTCTTTGTTTTTTCAAAATTTAACCCTGAAGAGGTGCAGTGTGCCAAACACAGGCCAATCTATTTCAACCACTATTTTGGTCTTATTTGGTTTAAAACATAGAAATGAAAACTCCCCCAAGTTGACATTTTCTTTCACCAAATATTGTTTCACGGAGGGAGAGAGAGGGGATGTTCTTTGGTGGCTACAGGATCAACATGTAATCTGTGATTTAATCAAACAACTTTGCACTCTCCAAATGCATTCCCAGCACTGACTGGGAGCCTTGGTAGGGTTCCAAAAGATGGAGAAATAACCACAGAAGGAAAGCATTAGATCAGAATGAAAATGATAAGTGCATATTCTTCATGTTCTTCAGAACTAAAAAGCTTGCTCAATCAGAGTTCTCATTCAGAGATACGATGTTAAACATTCTCACCAAAGTCTACACAGAATCCTCCTTCAGACTTTACCATTAGTTACAAAAGAATCAGGAATAAAGATAACCTCACTAAAATTATTCCCTTAAATTATGTTTTAAAAGAGGTAGTGATAAATTTAATGCATATTTTCTAATGCAGAGTTTATTGTTTCCCAGGGTAGTCAACAGTTAATATATGCTTTTTGTTTTGAAGACATTGATTTCAAGAGTTAATACTTTCATTGCAGAATAATGCCTACATGCTTGTTATATTGTTTTTAGATTCTGGCCAGTTCCCTCACAATTAATTAAGAGATTGAGTTCAAGTGTTGGTCTAGCTATGAAATTTGAGCAAAACATCTATTAGCAGGTTATGGCCTTTTTGATATTATTGAGAGAATGGTTCCATTTAGAACTATCCTAGGAAAGAGCAAAATCCATTAATCAATAGTCAAGATAGAGCTTAATTTATAAATGAGATACTAATGCTCAAACAATATAACTAGCTGGAGACAAATTATTCTGCAGTCTAAACCATGTCTGGATGTACCTCTACAACATTCCATACTGAAGGCTCAGCTTGAAACTCAATGATAGGCTCAAGATCCAGATGGATCTTGACAAACTTGAACATTGGGCCCTACCCAACAAAATGAAATTTAACATAGAGAAAAGTAAGGTTTACACTTAGACAAGAAAAAACAAAAGTACAGGTACAGATTAGGTGAAACCTGGCTCAAAAGCAGAACTGTGAATCTTGGAGTCCTAGTGGACAATAACTTAAATGTCAGCCAGCAGTGTACAGCAACAGCCAACAAAACCAATCCAATATTTGGTTGCATAAACAGAGGGATAGAATCAAGATCACATGAAGTTTTAGTACTGCTTTATAAAACCTTAGTAAGACCACACCTGGAATACTGCATCCAGTTTTTGTCGCCACATTATAAAAAAAAATATTGAGACTTTGAAAAGAATGCAGAGAAGAGCAACTAAGATGATTCAGGGCCTATAGACTAAAACATACGAAGAATGGTTACAGGAATTGGGTATGGCTAGTCTAGTGAAAAGAAGGATTAGAGGTGACATGATAGCAGAAAACTTTCCAGGAAAGACTCAAGCTTATGGCAAGCTACTGTGCCCATCTGACCTCAAATGACCCCAAATGTCATGACTTATGACCCATTTGTTTAAAAACCAAAACACAGAAAGCATTTATTTGGGATGGAAGACGTTTTTTGCAAACAGAAGCATCTCTGAGAAAGCCCATATGGCTCATCCTTCTTCCAAACAATCTTTGGTCATCTCAGAAGACAGGAAACTGATGTTGATTATTTCCCTAGGCAACCTCTGGGCCACACAGTTGTGCAATGTACTCATCTGCAATGAAAAATCTTCTCCTGAGAACTAACTGTTGGGGAGAAGGGTGTTTCAACAGAGTCAAAATAAAAGCCATTTCCTGTCGTCTCGCTTCTCAAAATTTGGCATGAAGATAAAACGGTACTAATTCAGTCTCCCAAGACATACTATGGCTGGTCATAGCGTTGCCATATTTAAACAAAAAGAAAAGTACTGAATCTGAGTCATTAAGTAGAATGATCCTGCTGAGCATGTCTTGAAAATAACTCCCTATGTGAACAGTACTGGCATGTTAGCACATAATACAAGCCAAAATATGAACAGCAAAATAGTTTTAAATTCTGGCTTTCGGGAGCATACTTTGCATCAATTTTGGAATCAAATGCCATACAAGCTTAACTTATATACTCTCAAGTCAAATGTTTGCTATCACAATGCATCTTAATAACTTGCAATTCTCCCAGAAACATCTTAATAATTTATTTGATCTCATCCATCTATCTTATACAGTTATCTCTGAATGACTTACTTCCTATGAATGGCAAAACAAACAAGTTACTAATAGGCTACCAATACCCATTTATTAACTCTGCAGTTTGTCAAATATACTTTCTACAGCTTTCTTAATCATAGCAAATACTGGCTGTAATGAAAGTCTAGGCCTACTAAGGCCATGATCTACTGTAGATCCAAAGTTTCTGGAACTAATAAATTCACCTGGAAAGGCTGAAGTACAGCAAAGAGCTGACTTTGCTCATCTGGCCAAGACAAATCTAGGCTTCTACATAACACTGGCTCAGTTCCTAATTCTGTAATTTGCTATATTTTGCTACATATCTTCTAATGTTCCTGCATTTGTTCTAAACCTCATGTCCCAGTTCAAACATCAGAATCCTTGATAACAAGAATGAAACTGGACTATGCAGCCAAAGATGGAGCACGTCAATAATCTTTAAGCCTTCAGAGACTTTCTCTCTCTCTCTGCATATATGTTTGTGTGTATATACTACACACACACAAACACACACACACACACACACACACACACACAGAGACACACACAATCCCTCTAAAAACATTCTTATTATTTCCTCTCACAGTAAGTCTGCTTTGTTTTTCAGGGTGTTCTAAACTTTTCAGTGCTTTTTAGCGATACCTTCATGAAGACAGAATGTATATTGCTTTGCTTTTCTATACAGGTTTATAGCGTTTTAGAAGCTGCTTGTTTTTTTTTTTAATGAAAAGTGTAGTAATGAAGGGTCAAATGTACTAAAAATAAGAATAATCTAGGCTGTGGATATGAAGAAATGAAACTTTTTTGTGAAATATGTTTCTATAATAAATCAGAGATATCCCAGCATTCTCATTTGTGTTTTAACAGATTTGTCCACTCTTGCACACGAAGGAATGCAAACAGACTTTATAATATTCCAAGAGATAATAAAAACACATGCATCTCCTTGTTTTATTAAAACTGAAATTGGAAAACTGCAATCCCACATTTGCTTAATGCCCTAAAACCAAATTCACATAATACAGTACAATTGGGATCAGTATTACCAAGACTTCTCCAAGCTGTTAGATTAGGTTCGTTCATATACTTACATTTCCTCTGCTGAGGAAGACAGTGACTTGACCTTCATCCCGAATCTCAGAGAACATGGGTGCTCCCACCAGGAGGTCTGAAAGTCCATCAGAATTCAGATCAACTGCACATAAGGAGGAGCCAAAGTAAGAGCCCATCTGCAACCAAGCCGAGTCACAACAAAGCATTCAGTATATTGCCCACACACAAGAGGAAATCATACAAAGTTTTTTTTCCCAAGTGAAAAAACAATTTACTGATCCATCTCACACCCAGTAGCTGTAAATAACGGTTGCAATAGTTTTCTAAAATCAGCTGGATAGGGCAGCTGCTGTTTTTGTTATAGACTGGATTTGACATTTTTATCCACCATTTTTATCAAGACTGGGAATAGGCAGTTGTTGTTTGATGGTGTTAAAAGTATTGTTGCAAGATGTCAGCTGTTCCAAGTAAAGCTGCCTTTTGCAATTGACTGATTGTGATTATTTTTCAATACCAATGCTGTTCAAGTGGTGCTCCAGTTGTTTTGATACTACTATTGTTACTACTTTTATTTTATTTTTTGCCACAATCGTTCTACTGTTATTTGCAGGCCTTTGTATTTTTCTCTAGTTCTTTCTCTTCTCCTATCTCCAGGTATTGCTTTGTCTATTATCCAGACATTCTTGTCAACAATTGTTAAGTCTATATTATTATCATCATCCCCTTCATGGACTACTGCCTTGTCGTGGCGAAGGGGCTTGCGTAATTCAATGAAGCTATGAGCTATGCCGTGCAGGGCCACCCAAGATGGAAAGGTCATAGCAGAGAGTTCTGACAAAACGTGATCCACTGGAGAAGGAAATGGCAACCCACTCCAGTATCTTTGCCATGAAAACCCTATGGACAGTACCAAAAGGCAAAACGATATGACGCTGGAAGATGAGCCCTTCAGGTCGGAAGGTGTCCAATATGCTACTGGGGAAGAGCAGAGGGCTAGTACTAGTAGCGCCAGAAAGAATGAAGCAACTGGGCCAAAGCCAAAAGGACGCTCAGCTGGGCATGTATCTGGTTGTGAAAGGAAAGTCCGATGCTGTAAAGATTTTTTCTCCATAGGAACCTGTAATGTAAGATCCATGAATCAAGGCAAGCTGGACATGGTCAAAAAAGAGATGACAAGACTGAACATCGACATCTTAGGAATCAGTGAACTAAAATGGACAGGAATTGGTGAATTTAATTCAGATGACCATCAGGTATACTACTGCGGGCAAGAATCCCTCAGAAGAAATGGAGTAGCCTTCATAGTCAATAAAAGAGTAGGAAAAGCAATACTGGGATACAATCCCCCAAATGGCAGAATGATCTCAGTTCGAATCCAAGGCAAACCATTCAATATCACAGTAGTCCAAGTCTATGCCCCAACCACTGGTGCTGAAGAGGATGAAATTGACTGGTTCTATGAAGCCCTACAGCACCTTATAGAACTAACACCAAAAATTATGTTCTTATTATCATGGGGGATTGGAATGCTAAAGTAGGAAGCCAAAAGATAACCGGAATAACAGGCATGTTTGGCCTTGGAGTACAAAATGAAGCAGGGCACAGGCTGATAAAATTTTGTCAAGAGAATACAATGGTCATAGCAAACACTCTTTTCCAACAACCCAAGAGACAGCTCTACACATGGACATCACCAGACAGTCAACACAGAAATCAGATTGACTATGTGCTTTGCAGCCAAAGATGGAGAAGCTCTATACAGTAGTAAAAACAAGACCAGGAGCTGACCATAGGAAGCTCAGACCATGAGCTTCTTGTTGCAGAGTTTAGGCTTAAACTGAAGAAAGTAGGGAAAAGCACTAGGCCACTCAGGTATGAAATAAATCATATCCCTGTTGAATATACAGTAGAGGTGACAAATATATTTAAGGAATTAGATCTGATAGACAGACTGCCTGAAAAACTATGGACATAGGTTTGCAACATTGTACAAGAGGTAGCAACTAAAACCATCCCAAAGAAAAAGAAATGCAAGAAAGCAAAATGGCTGTCTGAGGAAGCTTTGCAAATAGCTGAGGGAAGCGAAAGGCAAGGGAGAAAAAGAAAGATACGCCCAATTGAATGTAGAATTCCAGAGAATAGCTAGAAGAGATAAGAATGCCTTCTTAAATGAACAGTGCAAAGAAATAGAAGAAAACAATAGAATAGGGAAGATCAGAGATCTCTTCAAGAAAATTGGAGAGATGAAGGGAAAGTTTCATGCAAAAATGGGCATGATAAAGGACCAAGATGGCAGGGACCTAACAGAGGCAGAAGAGATTACAAAGAGGTGGCAAAATTACACAGAAGAACTATACAAGAATGAGCTTAACGTCCCTGATAACCACAATGAGGTGGTCACTGACCTCGAGCCAGACATCCTAGAATGTGAAGTGAAGTGGGCCTTAGAAAAACTGAGCAACAACAAAGCTAGTGGAGGTGACAGTATTCCAGCTGAGCTATTCAAAATCTTAAAAGACAATGCAGTAAAAGTGCTACACTCAATTTGCCAGCAAATTTGGAAAATTAAACAGTGGCCACAGGATTGGAAAAGATCAGTTTACATTCCAATTCCAAAGAAAGGCAGTGCCAAAGAATGTTCAAACTATCGCATTATTGCACTCATTTCACATGCTAGTAAAGTTATACTTAAAATCCTACAAGCTAGACTCCAGCAGTATGTGGATCGAGAACTACCAGAAGTACAGGCAGGATTTCGAAGAGGCAGAGGAACTACAGATCAAATTACCAACATACGCTGGATCATGGAGAAAGCTAGGGAGTTCCAGAAAAACATTTACTTCTGCTTCATTGACTATGCTAAAGGCTTTGATTGTGTGGATCACAACAAACATGGCAAGTTCTTAAAGAGATAGGAGTACCAGACCGTCTTATTTGTCTCTTGAGAAAGCTATATGCGGGTCAAGAAGCAACAGTGAGAACTGGACATGGAACCACTGATTGGTTCAAAATTGGAAAAGGAGTTCGGCAAGGCTGTATACTGTCGCCCTGCCTATTTAACTTATATGCAGAGCACATCATGAGAAAGGCAGGGCTAGATGAATCAAAAGTTGGAATTAAGATTGCTGGGAGAAATATTAACAACCTAAGATATGCAGATGATACCACTCTAATGGCAGAAAGTGAAGAAGAACTAAAGAGCCTCTTGTTGCGGGTGAAGAAGGAGAGTGCAAAAGTTGGGTTGAAACTTAACATTAAGAAAACCAAGATCATGGCATCCAGCCCTCTCAATTCCTGGCAAATAGATGGGGAAGAAATGGACGTAGTGACAGATTTTATTTTCCTGGGCTCCAAGATCGCTGCAGATGGGGACTGTAGCCAAGAAATTAAAAGACGCTTGCTCCTGGGGAGGAAAGCAATGGCAAATCTAGACAGCACACTAAAAAGCAGAGACATCACCCTGTCAACAAATGGCTATGGTCTTCCCAGTTGCAATGTATGGCTGTGAAAGTTGGACCATAAGAAAGGCTGAGCGCCAAAGAATTGAGGCCTTTGAACTATGGTGCTGGAGAAGACTCCTGTGAGTCCCTTGGACTGCAAGGTGATTAAACCGGTCAGTCCTAGAGGAGATCAACCCTGACTGCTCTTTAGAAGGCCAGATCCTGAAGTTGAAACTCAAATACTTTGGCCACCTAATGAGAAGGAAGGACTCAATGGAGAAGAGCCTAATGCTGGGAAAGATTGAGGGCAATAGAAGAATGGGACGACAGAGAATGAGGTGGCTGGATGGAGTCACTGAAGCAGTAGGTGTGAGCTTAAATGGACTCCAGAAGATGGTAGAGGACAGGAAGGCCTGGAGGAACATTGTCCATGGGGTCGCGATGGGTCAGACACGACTTTGCAGCTAACAACAACAACAATTATCATCATAGTTATTTTTAAAAGCATCACATCTTTAATTTCTAGCTTAGTTTGTCTTCTACCCCATCTTTCTTTTACAGCACAAAGCAATAGAGGTAGCACCCTCCCCCTTCCATTTCCCCACAAGAACCACCCTTGAAGTACTGCTATGCAGCAAAAGTAATTACTTTAATTACTGGATCTCTGGCATTTCAGAGAATACTGATGTGAGTCCCCCAGTATTGGTCATACTAGCTTGGGTATTGGGAATTGTTATTCTGCTTCTTCGTAAAGCTTTCCTAAGTCTTGCTTTAAACATCCCTGGACTAATGAACTGATTACGATGATTCACCTATATCTGTAAACATTTCAGGGTACATGTAGGACATCTTTTTAAAAAAGAATCAAACAAATGCAGTGTAAAAAATATTATCTGGATACTTTTTTCACCATTTTCTTGCAGATTCCAAACAACATATGATAACCTCAATAGAGTTAAGAGAGAGAATTAAGTCAGGAAGTAGATGTCTATGGAGATTCTCAGTCATCCAGATCATGGTTGTCCCAAAGATGCTTTTTCAAAAGGCAACTGGATTTTCTTGTTTTTCTTCTAAGATGTTTTGTTTTGAACTGAAAAAGCTTCTTGGGTGAGAAGAGAAACATCTTCATAGAAAAACAATGAAGTCCAGTTCAAAAAAGCACCTATGGATCAGGAAGTAGATGGGGCCTCAGCAACTGAAAAGTTCAGGTTTTTAAATAAGATCAGGTCAGGAATATTGACAGAAGGAACAAAAAGATAGACCTATGGCAGGCAAATTATGCCTAAAACTGCACTGATATATATATATATCAATAATACTGGAAACTATTATCAGCTCAAAAATTCATCCAAAGATTGAATCCATGGCAAATTACTTAATGAAGAGGTTTCAAGTTATTATAGAATAAGGGCCTTCATGGGAACCTAAAAGCCCAAGGACAGAATGCTTGTGTGAACTCCTCAACCTTCTTCTCATTGCATCCTGTGTCAATGTAATAATTTTTTCTCCAGTCCTTTTCAAGTCACTGGCCCTTCAAATGGGAGGGTAGGGAAAACTCAAAACACTGTGCAAGCATAGATAATTAGTTTTACTGCCCCGCAGTAAAAGATTCATTCCATCTAATAATTTAAATACTGAAATTTAAAGGATTTATGAATGGTTATTGATTAAGCCTATTTAAAATGAGCTCAACTTGAGGACCATTCCAAAGACAAAATGGTTTGAAATACAGCTGTTGTTATAGTGGCCAGGTATAGTGATTTACCCACCAGGTATACTTGATTTACCCACAAGATATCATTTTTTCCAGGAACTGCACTGATTCCTTGCAAATGTTCAGATTCAATTTAAGATGCTAATTACCTATAACCCTAACCTATACAGCCCTATAAGTATTGGCTCCAAGATACAGTCCGCTCCAAATGGAATTGCACATCTAATAAGAACCAATGGAGAGGGCATACTAAAATTGTCTCACCTGGAAATATAAGCAAGAAGGGGCCTAGAGAAAGCCCACTTTGCCATGTGTTCTTCTCTGAAATAACCAACCTCTAGAGACAAAGATTGCTTTGTTCCTATTGGTTATTCAGAAGTCTGTCAATAGGCTGCCTTTCTTTTCCATGCAGCTTTTGAGGGTGGAATGGAAATATAAAGTTGTTAGTGGAGAAGACAGTGTAGGAGACGACCAAGCTGAGCCCAAGGGAGGAGTCAAATGCGTCATAGGTCACTAATCCCTTCACACCCAAAAGAGATCTAAGTCCAGTCCACCTTGACTGTCTCGCTTATCTTTCCCATATTTCCCTTAATGGTCAATTGGCCATAATTGTATAGAGAACTTAAGCTTGCAATAAATCTTTATACTCATTTGAGCTGCCTGAATCTCCTTTTTCCCTGGGCGCTTTATTTTACTGATTTATTTTTGAAAACCTAATTGTTATAATAGACAATTGTTATTTGGATTGAAGTGATTGGACTGAAGATTCTATTCAGCAGATTTAAGACTGAAGAGACACACACAACATGGCTTGATTTCAAAATTACTATGACAGCATCATATATCTATGGTAGTGGCATCAAACAGACTCTCTGCATTATGAAATAATATGCTGTGTATTGGAGGTACCCAGGATGGAAACATTTTATGCAGTTTTCAGAAGGAAACCCTGACTTAAGAAGCTGCCCTGAATTGTGAATATGCTTTGGGTTTTGGCCAAGAAATGCTAAGTATCCTTCATTCATTGTGAAAATAGAATTCACTGGACCAAAGTATAATTGCACTGTTTATTTCTAAATGGGCTGTGCAAATCCACTTATCGTGCTTAGTTAATAGTTCAGTGTGTTAGAGAAATCTCAGAGCTGGTTACTTCCTTAGACCATTGATTAGGTTATCATGTGTTACTGTGCTATACAATACAAGTTCTGTTTGATCTAAATGATGATAACTTTATTGTCACTTTGAATGTACACCAATTGGCATACATCAAAATGAAATTTCGTTGCATATAGCTCTCAAAGGGTCACCACCTCCGATATATACTTCTTGTTCGTGGCCCACTCAAATTTCACATTGTCCATTTTAGTCTCTAGAGAGTGAATGATGGCACACAGGACAGATGGAAATGGGGCTCCATGTGGATTAGCCCTCAAATTCGCTTGTATTCTGACAACCTTGCCTTCTTTCCTTTTTCTGATCCTGACTCTTCCACCTTTTCCTTAAAGAGGCCTTGCTTCTTTTCGCCCCTGGAGCACGCTGCCGCCTCCACCAACTCCGCCAAAAGCCCCACTCCCTTCCTCTGGGCCTGCCGACAGCCTCATCCAGTTCCTTCACTCCATAAGCTCCAGGTCCTCTCCTCCTCTGCCTCCTCTGGAAACAGCCCTGATTTGCAATAGAATCCATCACTGGGCCAGCAGTCAGATCTTGCTGCTGGTAGAACAAATTCAAACAGTGCCAACGACTTTTAACGGTCTCACCAACAGTTCCAAAACAACTAGAAACTTGCCATGCCAGCAAAGATTGTCGGTCGTATGTCGTATGTTACCTTAGTTCCACCATGTTGCTCAAACACATTAAAATCTTCCTGATCATGTGGCCTATAGCCCTTACTATCCCTCCCAAAACTATCTGCCTTCAAGAGCCAATGCAGCCGCAGCCATTCCAGGTGCCGCCATCTTAGATCATGCATGAAAGAGGAAGATGATGAAATGCAAGATCATCAAACTGGGCTTTCAAAAACTATTTACTATTTGTTGCTTACTGTTAAAAAGAACAGCGATTCCACCTCCTCCTTAATTTAGCCACCAACTTTTCTTCAACTAAGCTGAGCCCATACTTCCACCAATGGATCAGGTCAGTCATGAAGCAGCAATCCTGCCTTTCATAGTTGAATTAAAATTGACTTTTCAGTACTGAAAAGTTGTAGACACTGTTTTACAAACCACTGTAGAAAGAAACTTGAAAGGCAAGGATCAGTCTGAGAACTCTTAGTTCTGTTTGCTTTTCTGGGTTGCTGGTCAATCAGCATCTTATCCCGTGTCGATTTTTTTTCTTTGCAATTGCATATAGCAGTGTTATTTTAATTTCCTAGACTGTGAATGAAGTAACTGAATATTATGCCACTATGGATTAGAATAATTTCATGAAGGAAAAGATCTCGGCTATCTGTCATAGAATTGCCCCAGGAGAAAGCCTATTGTCATTGTGAAAACTTTAAATTTTTGCCATTTACATCTGACAACTTTAATTTACAATTTATTTCCAATTTTCAAAAGTCAACTAGTTCAGACCTTGTGTCATCATAACAGCACTTCATTAAAAGGAAACTCCTTGTGTTATTTTTGTAGCACCCTGTAAGTAGCCAGAGAACGGTTTAGTAGTGTACAAATCCATCAGAGGTCATCTTACTAAAAGTCTCATCTGGATGTCACATGACACTGTTAAGCACAGGAAACTTGCAGATGTTTTTGCATAATTTTGCTTTCCTTGATACCATAGGCTCTACAAATAGAGAGATATGTTCATATTAACAGTTTAATAGAATTTGCAAAAATGGTTCCTATCAAGCTGATAAAAATCCAGCACTAAACTTATAATGAATGATTATACGGATGGATGATCGAAGACATCTGCTTCGTAAAATGTTCTCAACTCAGAAAATTGCAGCATGAAGAAAGAAATGGAATCAAATGAGAAAACTCTTGCCCCGAGAACACTGTGCTAATGAGCAACCTAAATATAATGATTAGACAAGAACATTGTGGGGTTCCTTTTATTACATTTATACAAAAGTGACACATGTATTCTTTATCATCTCTGAGTTTCAGGGTTTAGTGACTGTTGTCTGGAGAACAAATTTTCAGACGTTGTTGTTGTCAGGAACTGTGGCTGGCATTTTCAGAACAAAGTGGTATGCTATATTGCCTCTGAAGAAGCCAGCCAAGTTACTGGTAAAATATTGGGAAATCTGTTCTCCAGACCATGGTCACCAAATCCTAAAGCCCAACACCCCAAACACTATTAGCTGTAAAAGCTGATTGTATGGAAATGTATTTTTGCTTCAGGGTTACTCACCTTTTTACCAGAAGCCTGAAAGATTTTTATCAAAGAGCCAGAATTCCTATCAGCGCGGAATATATACACCTACAAAGTTAAAAAACAACAAAGTAATTGTTTTATCTCCAATATAATTAGATCAACCCACACAATTCATGCATATCAATGTGCCTATCATGCAACACTCTTTTGAAATAAGCAGTGTTATATAAAGTGCAAAAAAGGCATAAAATATAGGAAGCCGAAAGAATTAAAGCATGAGATTAAGAGAGAGAGGGAGAGAGAGAAGCAATAAAGCAAGATTATACCAAAACATTCATATTGTACTCCATACTATTTTATCTTTATAAACCATCGCTCTTTTCACCATGCCCGTACCACTGCTTCATTGCTTCATACACTGCCTTTTGTTCTTAAGTGGCTTTTTCTTTGATGAATCATCCACAACTGTCTCAGGCATCCTCTTTTCCATTCACTTTTTTCATATAATTTTTGGGAATTCAATCTTTTATCTCAATGAATTTTTTTTTTTGCTGGTCACTCACTTTACTATTCAATCCACATTCATTCAGTCTTCATTCATGTTTTACCCTGCATTATCCTGTTTAAATACATTGTTCTGACTATATTCATTTGATTTTATGTTTTTCTGATATATTTAACTTTCATACATGAAAACGACACCATTTTATTTGCAGCCATTTTTGTCTATCTCACCATTCAGTCTTTGCTGTAGTCCATCCACAACCTACTATATACTATCATTTCACCAGATTTAAATTCTTAAAATCCCTCCCTCCAGTTTCTCATTTCCAACATAAATTCTTTTATTTCCACTAGTTTAATATTGATGTACAATTTTCATTCATTTGCTCAGTTTTTCCTGACAACCACAAGTACCTTACTTTTCATATGATTTTCCTCTCTGCGTTATAGAGTCTAATATTTGTTGCATATCATTCAGGATTATGGTTAAAACAAGGCATCATGACCCAATCTGATAGAGCTCTGTCATCACAATCATGCCTAACACGTTTATCCATAAATATTTTGAGCAGCCAAAGAAGATTTCATGTTTGCTGCACTATGTGTTCAATATAGAACAGATGACTTCTTAGCTGCCCTGCAAACAAAGAAAGGTTTCTTTTAAGTTTCCTTATCAAAATTTATTCAAAGAGGATAGGATAAAATTGCTGAAATCTCAATCAGATTATTTTCCCATTTATAATTCAATTTATCTCCCAGCTTTCTAAGGTAGAGATGTCCTATACTGGATGTTTTTTATTCATGGTTCCTGTGAGAAATGAAGATGATATTATCTTAACTGATAATACAGGAATGTCCAGCTGAATGGAATATGAAGTTCTCTACAGTGCTAAACATGCCTTAATAGCTGAATCATTCACTGTTATATTTATTTTCATAGCTGTCTTTTCCATCATATATTGCTCTTATTAAGCAATCTATTTTAATTAGTGTTTGAATAAAACATTTCATACTCCCAAAATATTTTTATCATTTTCTCAGAGAAAATACCTACTTTTATAGTTATAGATATAATGTATTTATTTATATATATATATAATTATATATTTATTTATATATAATTATATTTATATATTTACAATATATATTTTTATAATTTATTTATAAATTTATATACGTATATCAGAGAAAGAAATGGAAACTTATCAAGGAGTAATCCAACTAGAAGTAAGGAGAAAAATTACTTAGTGAGAAAAATTAATTAGTGGAAAGGCTTCCTTCCAAAAGTTGTAGGTACTCTATCACTGGAGGTTTTTAAGAAGAGACTGGGCAGCCATTCGTTCAAAATCGCATAAGCAGGGGATTGGACTAGAAGACCTCCAAGGTTCCTTCCAATTATTATTCCATAGTCTGTAGAGATGAAAAATTGGTTTGCACGGATCACTCCTGCCATACAGTTTTAATTCCTGTCACTTCCTGCATCCTTTAATTTGAATTTTGCCAAACTCATTCCCAGGTACATTTAACAAACTATGTCATGTGGTTTTACATTTACTCGTTAGTTTCCCTTTTCTTGTAAGGGAAAAGTGATGGCATTATTCCAACCATCACATACAAATGAACTCATCATGCACGCATTAAACAAGTCACTCAGCCTCTTGAAAAGCAATTATTATGGCAATCCAAGTAATTAATTCTGATTCAAGATCAGAAACAGTCTGGTAGCATATTTTCCAATTAACAAATTTTGTTAAAACTATATATTTTTGTGAACTGCAGCTCACTTTATCAGATGCATTCAGATAATAAAGCACAAAATATCACAAAAGTTTATGTCTTTTCATAAAATTTGTTAGTCATGAAAGATGCTACCAAATGCTATAAGCAAATTATATCCATATAGTCTGCTGTTTCAGTTGCACTTACATTTCTCAAAATTTATGATTTCTCTTTCATTTATTTTTTACTGGATACTAATACAATATATATTTCAATTCCATTCTTTAACATATCACTATTATTTTTATACTCCTTTCTATAAATATTTCCTCATCTTAAATTGAAGAACATCAGAGTTGAAGGGACCTTAGAGGTTTTCTAGCCAACCCCCGGCCCAAGCAGGAGGCCTATATCATTTCAGACAAATGTCCAGTCTCTTCTGTGATTGAGTATCCACAACTTTTGAAGATAACCCATTCCACTGGTTGATCTATTGTTCTCGCTACCCAGAAATTTCTCCTTAGTTCTAGGTTGTATCGCTCCTTGATTAGTCTCCATCCGTTGCTTCTTGGTTGATGTTTTTTTAAAAATAATTTCAGCACTTTTTATTTTTAATTTTGTCTCCTCTCCCAGAGGCTCTTTGTTTAGTCCTTTTCATCCACTACCATTTTTTAAAATGTTCATCACACTTGCTTTGCATATTTCCTCCTCTCTTAAGTGTACCTTCCTTTCATTGAGTATTCACTATAATTCAATTTTTCACTCTATACACTTTATAAAATACCTTTCATTTTTACAGCAATCTTTCTCTTATATAATTCCTCAATCACTTCTTTTTAGTTTTCTGCACCATCATTCTTTCCAATCTGTTCCCAACAGTTTCTACAGCCTCTGTCACTTTCCATTCAGTCTTTTGGAAAATCTATTTTCTAATCGTTTTCCCCACACTCGTTATGAACTTTTTCCCCTTGCAGCCATTTTACCTCCATTCTTTTTGTTTTTCATTTCTTCCACATTCACTTCTCCTCAAATCTATCCTTGAAACTACCAAATAAATAAATTACAATTTCTCATTACCCTTGTCTCCTTCACAAATTTGCTTAATCTTTCATCACAAACAAGCCAATTTTCGTTCATGCATATATACTTGGAAAAGTATATGCATGAATAGTATCATGCTCGCATTTTTTTCAATAATTTTTTTTTAACAGAATGCACACTATATATTATTAATTCTTGAGACTTTAGTGGACCACTCACTAAAGTATGCTCTGCTCTTTTCCTTATGCATACTGTATATCCATGAAACCAACAGAACTTTTTCCCCTAGATCTGATGCATTTAGAATGTTACACAATTTTCTCTCAAACTCTGGCCCTTTTTTAATAACCATTCACTCAAGAACAATATGCAGCCATTGCTATGTGAAGGATTCTTATTTCATATATATATCCACAACCTAGAAGACATAAAATCATAGTTTGTCAAACATTTTAGCGCTTTTATTCATAAACATATAATTTTATTTCTATACATGTATTCCTCAATTCCAAAGGTTTGACCGCTTTCATTCAGATTTATTACATCATTGTCATTTTTAGTTTCATAGTTATATGCCGTCCACTTTTCCTTAACTCATTTCATTCATTAATTTGTATTTTTTTATTATTTACTCCTCTTACATACCAAGTCACAGTCTTCCAAATTACGACTAGCAGATAAGCCTACATATATTAATCTAACACCCATCATGACACTGGTTAATTAAAACTTTCACAAAATGTATTTTAGTAAGATGGAGAAGGTTTAGATTAAGTTATTGGGCTTAGTCATTTCCATGCGCCATGCAGCATTCCCTGTTAACAGTAAACACAGTCATGTTTTATCACAATCACAATCACATTATATTATGCAAGCTGGAATTCTAATTAAGAGACTATCTTCCAAGCCAGGATACTCTTTTTCACATCCCACCAACAAGGAGGTACCTGCAGAGCACTGATACTCACTCAGGATACTAATTACAAAAGTGAGGTGTATTTAAATACTAAGAATATACTAAACACATTGCATGACTAAGTCTATACATAAGGAGACTGTCTTTCTGGTATAATGTTGGTAATAATTATTTCCATATATAAAATATTTTTCTCCAGAAAGCTTTAGCCCCTGAACTATCCCGCTGGTTTATAGCTCTAATCGTTAAAAGTAAAAACTAAAAATTACAATTTAAAAAACTGTGGTTCACATTTCTTTGAAGTCAAATTAGGTGGATTTAGATAGCAATCATATTTGAGGATAGTAACAGCAATCTACTTTACAAGGTTGCTGGGTAGACTGTATTCAAGAAGTAATGATCTTATGCAAGGCATATTTGAGAGACGTCCACTCAGCAGCAGTTGGGCTATTTGCTCTTTAAGAAAGCCAGAACTTCATATACTGGCCTGCAAAGCAGCACTTGCTCTTGACCTACAAGATATGCTACTAGATCCTCACAACTATCCTGCTTAATGTGGTAGAGTAGCAATTATACAGTTAGGCCTCCATACCTGGCTGATAAACAGCATTCATATTCTGCATCATATATTATAGTGCACTATATTAAAGATCAAATTCCTTCCTAGACTTGGGGGAACATGTGACTGACAAACCCACAGCATAGTTTGTTTTTGGCTCTGGATGATGTAGAAATGGAGATCCATGAATATGCCACAGTACAGCAGTAAAATACATTAGAAAGCAAGGTTTGTGGTTAGCTTCCTGATTTCAACTGTGTATTTAATGAGATCTAAAAACATGGGCTTGTTTGTGGTTTTCCAGTTTAGTTCTATATTATTTTTCTGCCCTGTCTATCTAATTCATGAGAGCATTAGGCAATGGCAGTCAAAAAAGGGAGGGGGGGAAAAACAAGATCTGACCAAAGGAAACACTTTGCTTTCATGCTTTGCTTATCTGCAAAAGTGATTCTGATTCATTTCAGGCTTGTTAAAAATGATTAAAATAAATCAGAGGTTAAATGCAGTCTTTGCACAGATATATGGAATGCATATAGTAGCAATTTTTTATACTTTGATTCATTCTAAAGGATGGAAATCTATGGCTTATTAGGACATCCTTATCAGAAATGTGGAAGTTCCTGATTAAAAAATAAATTCTGCTATGAAAAACCATTATTAATTTGAATAAGCAATATTGAATTGGGTAGTACAAAGATTCTCTAAACCTTTGGTCTCTTTTACCACAAACCAAGTGTTCTTCAAAAATGACTATATACATATATATATATATATATATATATATATATATATATATATATATATATATATATATATATATATATATATATATATAATAGCAACAGCTTGAATTTAAAATGAATTATGTGATTTTTAAAAGGGGAGGTTTCTCTGCTACTGCTGCTAGAAAATGGGTGAGGAGATTCTCAGAACAATGAGAGTCGACCACAACAGAAGGAAAGACTTGGACAAACTAGAAATTATTAATTATCTTCCTTCTGTTACTGGCAGTAAATTCTTTTCAGGAGCGTTCTTCAAGCTGCTGCAGCCCCACACTTCTTGTCCATTTTCTCCTGGACAAACTATGAACTGAAGTTTGATCAACAACCAAACCTTTCCAACGCCTCCGTCCTGGGGAGCTCCTCCAACGACGTCCGTGGTCATCAGCTGAGAGAAGTGACCTGCTGCCACCGCATATCCTGAGCGGGGCATTTTTAGGGTGGACAAGCAAAGAAAAAAAATGACCAAAAATATCAGCAAAAAAAAAAAAGGAAATGGGTCCTAGGTTTAGGTCATCTATCTGGATAAAGCATTTCTTCCCCTTCTCTCAGGGTGGAAGTTAGACTCAAGCAAAACACCTTCAAATTTTATAGGAGCCTTAACTTTTTTGGAAAAGGAACTCACTGTTCCAAGGTTTGAAATGACAAGCAAGTTTTACCTAACAATAAGGTAGTGAAAATATAAGCAGGAGACATAGAAGAACAATAATTTAAGTCAGAAAAGATAACAGAACAGATGACAGTTATTATTAAAAAAAATTAAAACCAAGGACAAAAAAGGGAAGAAGAGTACTAAAGCTGAAAAGCAGACCCAAGGTGTAAAATAGTTTCTACTACAATATTAATTTGTTGAATCAACAGAGTATTGTAAATAGCAGATGTTAGAAAAACAAGCAACATGTGGAGTAAATGGATAATTAAAGTTTTTCTCTACTTCCCAAAATACCGTACTATAACCCATGCTCCTCAAATGAAAATGGATTATGAGCGATTAAAGTTAAAAAGATTCACATAACTCACCACTAAATATAGTGAGTTAGAAATTTGGTTGACTTTACTGAGTCATTAAACAAGTTCATAGTGGTTAATATTGTGACCTGATTCACAAAACAAAAGCTACATGGGAATCCATGGAGCTACAGCTTAAATTGTAACAGACGTACAGGATTTTAAACTTTTTAAGAACTATTATATAAAATATAATAGTATGTGGAAAAAGGGGAGGAATCCAACAAGTCAGTTTGGATTATAAACAAAATAAAACAAAATAAACCTGAAAGAGGCAAACGATTCATTTGAAAGGTCACTAATATGATTTTATTTGCCACTCTAAAATGACACATTATGAGACTTGAACATTCTTTAATGTTCAACTCCTTTTCCTGGTAAAACCATTATGTCATACTTGAAAGGCCCCTTGCTCTCTTCACATTGTGAATTACAGGCAATTTACCTGTATTATAAATGTTTAACACCTATATCTTTTTCTAATCAAAGAAACAAGCAAGCAATAGTCAACTGAAGAAAAGAGGTCCACCAACCTTTCTTAAAAATACAGATGAAGACTTAACACACAAATAGTTAAGGAAAGCAGAGGTTTGCCAGAATGAGCACAACTGAGAACCGGACACAAGCTATTAGAAAAATTAACATTTCTCCTGTGAAACTGACTGCATTTTTAAATAGACGTTTCTAAGGCTTACTAATGAATAATGGCTACCTTTCCCTAGTACCCTGGCATATTTTCATGAAACAATAAATCAATGAAAAAGGACTTCTCTAAGTCAGGATCATTTATTCATTTTCCAAACATGATATAATGATTTTAAGAAAGGCCACAGGTTAAGACCAAGACCAAATATATATTACAAACTAAATGAGTTATCATCAATCTTAGCTTCCCTTTGAGATTTGCAGTTGTCTAGGGGTGCTAAGATTTTCCTGACAGAGACTGTTAAAGCAACTACAAATCCTTCAGTCCAGGAGGAGTTACTAGATTTTTTTTAATGTGCACATGCAATATTATAGTCAAGGCTGGGAGTGGAAGAATTCCTGAATCCAAACTTTCCAGAGTTGCAGTTCCTGGAGTTTTTCACCTCTGAGAATTCCAGACCAATAACTGTTTTGCTTTGCTTACCTAGATATATGTAGCGCTTGCCTATCACAGATTCATCTTTCAGTTTGAAATATGTATTATCAGTGAGATTCAATACTTTGATCGTTCCTGTCCAATAGTAAGACCCTGGAGCTCCCATGATAACCAACTCCTGTCAAAAGAAGAGTTTTATCTGTTAAATTTCCACAGTCAATGGAAATTAATATTTGAGATTCTGCATGCAAAATTAAATCCAAAAATAGAAAATATACTGAAGTCATAGGAATGAAAGCTTTGAAAATGTAGAAAAAGAGTGAAAAGAGAATAATCTGCTTCTTTCCTATTCTACTCCATCCTAAGAAACAACCTTATCCTACAGGTATTTTGGAAGGCATTTAAGACCTGGCTCTTCACTCAGGACTTTGGGCCAGAATGAACAGAATCCGCATGAGATGTTGTGTACTTTGATCATTTTCACTCTTTATCATCTACTTGGTTTTAGTTATACGTGCTACTTCTGTATCTGTTGGTTTTGACATTTTCTTTGTTTCTTCAAGCATTCAAAGAGCCTTGGTGGAGCAGTGGGCTAATGCCTCCTTAAGTAACACCAGCTGCCTGCAATTAGTGCAGGTTCGAGTCCCACCAGGCTCCAGGTTGACTCAGCCTTCCATCCTTCCGAGGTAGGTAAAATGAGGACCCAGATTGTTGGGGGCAATTAAGCTGACTTTGTAATAATGCCGCTTGGGGTGTGTGTGAAAGCCCTAATAAGTAGGCATATACATAGAATGAAGGCTACTGCTAAGTTTGTAAGCCGCCCTGAGTCTTCGGAGAAGGGCAGGATATAAATGGAATAAAAATAAAAATAAATAAATAAATAAATTACAGGAAATCTACTTTACTTTTGTCCAGAATCGTAACAGAATTGGGAAATTCTGCCAATGATTCCCTTTGTTACATGCTGGTACAGTCTCCATGTCAGGTACTAGATTCCTCCCCACCACCACTTTCCACCTCCTATCAGCTCTAAAACTGCAGCAACATAGGAACCACCATAATGGGCAGAAGTTTCTTTAGGATCAGGAAAATCTGCTTGTCTGCTCAGGATAGGAGATGTCAGGACATGAACTGCCCAGATCCCGATCCAGATGTGAACAAAGGAAGGATGGAGTCACCAATCCCTAAGCCAATCACCAGGTTTGAACCACAGGGGAAGTGGACAGTTACTCATCTTCAAAATTAATGCACTGATTCCAAAAAAATCTTATACATAAACCAGAATTAAACAATTTTTAAAAAACTAAAATGCAATTTCTTGTCTTTAAATTTGTCAATGAAAATTCACTTTGTATTAGACCAGTCAATTCTCCTTCCACAATTACTCTCAATTCATGTTGACTTATTTATATTAAATTTACATGCCAACCATTTCACTATTGAACAACTCTGGGCATGTTAATTCTCTGCATATAATTAAAGGGATATATGAAGTCTGTGCTCAAAGGTAGCAAGTTTTAGAAGGAATACTGATTTATTTATGCAGAGTACATCATAAATACTAAGGCCTAGTAGTGAGAAAAAAGAACTTTTTAAGCCACCTTTTTCTATATTCCCCAGTTGTCACAAGCCCTCACAAGAGTTCACATTTCTAAATCCTCTAAGCTGTCTATATCTCCTCTGGCAGACAAAGGGAGTAGCTGCAGGCCAACAGGCTTGCTGTTTTAATATATGTAAACACAGAAGCAATTAAATGTGCAATTTTTGGTGAGTGGCTATCAGGTACAACCTTTCTCTCAGAAGAAAACAGAATAAGCAGGACTAAGTGCTCCTATATTAGACACTTGCCTGATTGACCCAGAGACCATTTATCTACATTTCCTGCTTATTGTTCAACTGGCTAATGCTTGAGGCTGTGCACTGAAAGTTCAAAGCCACCTTCTGAATGAGGAACAGGGGGGAGGGGGAGTTCAGAGCATGGGAAAAGAAGTAAGCGTGATACTGCTAACAAGCCAGGAAACAGCTGCTGCTGACATTGCACTGATGATCAAACAATTCATCACAAAGATTGCCACCCATTTCAGATTAACTTAGAAAGAATCCCACCAGACTGTTTTTGAACACTATGGCTTAAGTTTTGTTTACCAGATCCAGAGAAATTATACCCATCAGGCCAAATTCAAAGTTGCTTTGAAAATTAGATATAGTTATGTCAGTTAGACATTACTAAAACCATTTGGCTGTCATAAAAAAAATATCAACGGCCCAGTATCTCAATTGCAATTCAAAAGACTTATCCATCAATCCAACAGAGGTTTTTTATTTTTTTAAAAAATAATTGAATTTAGGTTGTTCTACATGTAAAATAAAAGGGACGCGGTGGCTCAGGACGCTGAGCTTGTCAATCAGAAGATCGGCAGTTTGGCGGGTCAAATCCCGAGTGCCACGTAACAGAGTGAGCGCCTGTTACTCGTCCCAGTTTATGCCAACCTAGCAGTTCGAAAGCACGTAAAAATGCAAGTATAAAAATAGGGACCACTACGGTGGGAAGGTAACAGCGCTGCGTGCGCCTTTGGCGTCTAGTCATGCCGGCCACATGACCACGGAGACGTCCTCGGACAAGCGCTGGCTCTTCGGCTTTGAAACGGAGATGAGCACCGGCCTCTAGAATTGGAAACGACTAGCACGCATGTGCGGGGGAACCTTTACCTTTACATGTAAAATGGGCAGAGTTTCACAGAACTATAGTACTAACTAAATACAGAAATGGGGAAAAGAAATCCCCACTCCCCACAATGGTCCAAGTTATTTTATTATCAGACTTTGATGGCATGATTTTCAGGAGAGAAGGTGGAAGGGTAGGAATGGGAGCAATTTACCTCCTAGAAGCTTCTTAACCCTATTGCCATGCTCAACCCCTTACACCCAAAAGAGAAAAAGGACCAAAAAAACACATCCCTTTCAATGATTAAACCATACTTCTAGTGAATTCATCTATAGCCCTCCAGCTGGCGAATGTTAGGATTAAAGGAGGCTTGGCCAAAAGAAATTTAATCATCATTGTTTAAATGTAAAAGTGCCAGATACGTTTAGGAAGCATCCTTTTCTCATCCCTAAAATGCACTGTCACTCAGAATAAACAGTTCTGAGCTATACTGTAGGCACCAATCCCTGTACACAGTGGAAGGTACACAAAAGGAATAAATGGGGGGGAAAGTGTGAATTAATGGAGGAAATGGAGGAATAAAAGCAGATATATCATGTGAGTGCGCAACTAAGAGAAAGATAAATTTAAATCTAAATGAAGGTGGCCTGACCCTACAGAGAGGGAGTATATGAATATATATTTTATAAATGATGTATCAATGGTATTCAACTCCAGTTAAATTGTACAAGGTGTATAGGAGAATGTCAACAAATATTGGCAATGATGAAGATGCTTTTATCATATTGGGTGGACCTGTAGGAAAGCTAAAATGTTTTGGAATCAGATATTTATGATGGTTGAGAATATTGTGAATAATGGACCTTTTAGGAATGGCAAAAAACAGTTGGAAAGATGGGACTGTATATGATATCAGCAGCAATGTTGCTATATTCCCATAGTTGGAAAGAATCCACCTTGAAAGAATGGAGTTTCAAAGTAATGTAGCTAGCTATGATGGCAAAATAATTTGACTTCATTTTTTTCATGAATGACTTATTTTCATTTTTTGTGACTTGGAGACCACTGTAAGATTTCTTACAAGACAAATCAACTTTTGACTTTGTGATTTGAGGATTAGATTGAATTTGACTATAGAAATATTGTAGTTTTTTAAATGTAAGGTTATTTACATTTGACAATTTATTATGTGTGAGACTAGAATTAAGAGAAGAATATGTTAGGAATAGTTTTTTTTAAAAGAATGTTGATTTTAAAGAGTAGTATTATTTAAAGATAGAGATTGTTGTATTGATATTATCTTTGGAATAAAAGAATGTCAGAAGTTATTTTTGTTATAAATTTGATTTTTTTGTCACTTTTAATTTGTTTTGTTATTCCCTGTTCCTTTAAAAAAATTGTATTTTAATATTTGATTCTGAAATTTAATAAAGTTATTATAAAAATTATTAATGATAGGGCTAAAGTATATATCAGAACAACATTTGGAATTATATAGGTTGCTATAGTTTTTTATTCAGTGTGAATCCATAGACTGGCAATAGTATGTTTTTGGCTTGCTGGAGAATGGTGTTAGTGCAAAAAACACATATGTTATGCTTTAGAAAAATTGTGCAACTTTCTAAATTAATGAAATCTGGGGAAATAATTAAACTGTTGTCTGACAGGAATGGATTGGTCGGGATGAGATGAGAATACAGAAAAAGCTATTGGATCATTTGGAGACTCAACAATGAATCGAGATTGCTGAATATTTGTCTAGAGAAAGATCTGTTTCAGCTACATGGTTGAACATAAGTGTTCTTTTCATACATCTGCATTGGAAAGGAATTAACATAAATCTAAAAACATGACTGAAATGAGATTTTATCATGCAAGGTTGAGAGAATTAGTGAAGAACCAAGGATTATTTTAGATACTGAATGGGGACAGGCCATTTTTTGACACATCAAGATGGATATTGGGAGAAATATGAGCATTATAGAAATTAAAAGAAATTAAAAAAAACAAGACTGAAAGCAGAATGACAGCAGCAAGAACAAGTCCTAAGAAAAGGGGATAGATTAATCTAGGAAAGAGGATGAAGAAAGCAAATGTAGAAGCTACTTGGAAGAGTATGGAGTTCTTTCTTCTCTGTACATTGCGTTGTTTACCCTGAAAGGGAACTATGGGATGGTACATGTGCATATAATAACGTGTGTATATAATTAATTAATTAAATCAAAGTTTAAAAGGGAAACAAACTTTTTATTTCATACTGAAGCCTTCTCACAATTCACACTCACCTCTGTGAAGAAACCTGCTATTCCAGCCTGACATGAACCATGCTCTTCACCATATTTTTTCTTATATTCTAAGGTAGAAAAAAAGAAATGAGAAGAGAAGAAATAAATTTATTTATTTATTTATTTATTTATTTATTCGTTTTATATACCGCCCTTCTCCCGGAGGACTCAGGGCGGTGTACAGAGCAAAGTAAGTATACAATAAACCAACAATAAAACAAATAAAACCCCAGATCTACAAATAAAACCCCAAATCTATCAGGCCAGGCCGGCTTGCTGGAATAGATAGGTTTTTAAATCTCGTCGAAAGGTGCGAAGGTCGGGGGCCATCCGGATTTCGGCTGGTAAGCGGTTCCAGAGGATTGGCGCACCCACCGAGAATGCAGTCATGTTAGTCCCCACCAGAAATGTCTTATTCCCAACTCAATGGTCTCTTCCCCTTCTCTTTAATCCATATGTGCTGTCATAAACTAAGACAGTGAGGTTCACCATGGAGCAAATTCTGGCTTCTTTGGCTATTGTCAAACCAAATAACTTTATTCACAGAGGAAAACATGTTTTGGATTTTTCATGATCTAAAAACTTACTTATTTGAGCAATCCGGCCTGGTTTGATGGGCTTGGGGTTGGGTTTTAACATGGTTTTATTATTGTATATATTGGGCATAATTATTTAATTGTTTTTTAACTTTTGTACTTTGTTTTTTTAATATTTATTGCCCTGTACACCGCCCTGAGTCCTTCGGGAGAAGGGCGGTATAAAAATTTAATAAATATAAATATATAAATATAAATATGATAGGAGGAAGTAAAAAAGCTCTAAAAATGCAGAAATACAACTGGTGGGGATCTTGATTATTTGTTTACTGAAAATTACAAGGATAATTGGAGGCTGGCAAAAATACTCCTCTACGAATTCTTAATGAGAAGGCTAAAATAACCACAACTTTATTGTCTAAAGTTAAAACTCTACCACTCCTGCTTCCCTCAGCTTCTACTTATCTCTCTCTACTGTAACATTTTAGACTGTAAGCTTTTAGGCATAAAAAAATCCATTTGTGGACTTATCTTAAACCCTCCAATGTCATGAATATTGACTGTGCTATGAATGACCAAAATTATTGCTACCATTATTACATCTTATAATATTAATACTTCTATAACCATATTATTAAACAACAGTCCACTGAACAAAGAAAGATATAAGCAAGTCCTGGGATTTATCAGGCCTGGGGAGAAGACAAACTTCAACCAACTCTTCCAGTGTACAACACTTTCACCAAGGAAAGTGAAACTCAGGATAACTATAATATACCCAGTACATGGAACGAGACTCAAATGCAATAAGCTTATGACTGGATTTACCAATTGTCCAAAGCAATCCATGTTTGCTTACTTCGGCCCAGTGAGATCTATGCAATTATACTGGCTGGACAACTATGGTTAACATAAGAGTTGATTACAGCCTTTGGGGCTTACTGAGCAAATCACAGCCAAGAAACCTTGGCTGACCATTGTTTTTTTAACTAGGGCTACTTGCCATTTGTACCTTATAGCACTATTCAGAAGTGACAGTAAGCTAATTCTCATATCTGTTGCTTCAGCACAATAATGGTTCCCAAAGCTACTTTTTACCATAATAGAGAACACAATACACCAAGATAATCCAGGAATTGTATTTCTTCAAAGGCAGAAAGCTGCAAATAATCTTTTCAGTTGTTTCTCCTACTCTCACAGTATTATAATCACAACAGTTATTTGAAGAAAATGAAAATATGTCAAACAATATAAAACCAGTTTTACTGTGTATCTTAGATGCACCATAACAACCTCATGCTTTATTGCTCACAGTCTCAACCAGAGATTTAAATTGGTCTGAGAAGCTTCTGGACTTCATTTTCAAATCCCCCAAATAATGTGCTTTTTTGGGAGGGGAGGAAAGCCCACTTCCTGCTTCTTGCAATATGCTCCCAAGGATATCTATGAATTCAGAGAAATGTCAGTGCTTTGGTTTCTGAAAATAGCCACCATGTAACCTAGTAACTCTCTGAAACTGCTAACCACCAACCCACTGCTAAATTTCGAGGAATGAACAGGGAATTACTTGGCAAATTGTCCTATGGGGAACACAATCTATTCCTTAGGCAGGACAGACCATAAGAATAATAAATCTCAGTTCAGAAACTCTCTGTTCAAAAGGAAAAAAATGGTAAATGGACTGTCAGTGCTTCCTTAAATTGGATAAAATATCTTTAAAAAAGAAAGACCTATTCATTCTAATAAAATCTACAAACTAAAAATCAGTTTAATGTGCATAAGCCAACTTTCCATAAGCTGGAACACAATAAACCAAAATATCCCAGAAATTATGTAAGTTTGTCAAGGCAGAAAACTGCATATAATCTTTTCAATTATTTTTCTCACTCTCTCTCTCACATTATAATCACATTTAGTTGGAAGAAATGCTCTCAAGATGTGCTGCATCACAAAAATACAATTAATAGATATTGATTTATGGTTACATTTGTCATAAACATTAAATAATCTTAATGTGATTACCAAACCTAAATGTAAATGTGTCTCAAACGTCCTCCATGGGATGAAACCAGTTATCAGCAAACAGAAACGAGTAACAGATACCTTTATTCTGTGCAAAGAAAAAGTCAGTGCTGGGAGTGAACTGCTCCCAGTGCTTTACATAGCCGCATAGGAACGTAGCTCCGCCCCCAGCCCACAAGCCAGCATCCAGAAGTAACACTACATAAACGACAGGTCAGAGACCTGTTGTTCCCCCCCCCCAGCAGTTCAGACTCTAGCCAGCCACCATGTCCCGCAATGCATCAAGCCGCCTCCCTGCCCTCCGTATCCTGTGGGAACTCCTCTCCACAGTCACCATTCCACCCGTCGTTGCGTCGCCCAACAGCCGGCAGCCCCTTGGAACCAGCCCCAGCCTCTGCTGACGTCAACCAAGAAGAAGATGCAGAAAAGGAGGCGGCAGCTGGCCCCATCCTCCACCAGCCTTGACCGGTGAGAGGATTCCACTGGCAAGCCCTGAGTTGCTGAGAACCCTGGCAGCCTCAGTGTCTACTGTCACGGTGGCGGCAGCTCTTCTGGGATGAGATGGTGCAGGAGGGAGGCGGCACCCTGCTCCGGCCCCTGCTGGTAACTTTTAAAAGGTTTCTGTCTCCTATCACTGTATGTAAAGCATACACATTTTAGTTACAGTTAAGACTAGCCATACTAAATAAACTACAGAGCGTATTTAGGCATTCAAATGAGAATGCCAGCATGTTGTAATGGATAAGGTATTGAACCAGAGAACCAAGTTCTAGCCTACCCTCAGTCATAATTCACTTGCTCCCATGCCAACCTATCATTTAAGGTTGTTTGCAGGAAGAGCAAAATAAGAAAAAGGGAATGTTAAACATGCCACTGATATGCATGCAATCAAGATATAAATAAATGATATTTACAATTATGGAGAGTGGGAACAAACACTCACATACCTTCCTGTCCTCTTAAAAAGCTATTTTAAAAAAACTGTAAAATTAAGATTCGAAATTCTGCAACTATTTCCTTCCAAGAGAAGGAAGGTGTTGAATATGGGAGTAGTGCTAGCTCACCTGATTATTCTCATCTTTTTATGCAACATTTAAATGAATTCTGATGCTATTTTAGAAAGTTCAATGATTAAAAAAAAGACTATAGCTGGACTTGTACATTGCATTAAGCCAAAACTTGGTTTGTTGAATGAACCACAATTAGTAGCTCACATAACATACAAAACCATTAGTTATGATTTACAAAATACAATGTCCACATTTATGCTTCTCCTCCAGATATGATATGTGTCTGAGTTTGAAAGATAGGAATGTTTTCCACTGAAAGCCCAATTTTAACCAGGGTTAAGAATTATCTATCAGTTAACATTCTTCTTTCCCTATCTTTTGCCATGTCAGGATGCAAATTGAATCAAATCTCTTACATTGGGATTATCTATGATACAGATGTATGACTACATCTATATCAATGCTTGGTCATTCTAATTTAATCCTTTCTAGGGTTAACATTATCTAATACTGTGACATGGTTAACTCTGATGGAGAAAACAGAAAATTTCCCTGAGAAATTTCTATAGTGAGTTCCCCATTTCGAAATATTATCAGTACAGAAGAAAGTACCATGAGGAATGCTGCAGTGTTGATTGGGGGGCTTTATGCTAATGTATGATTTTGTTTTTGCTGAAAGTAATTCATACAAACTTGCCTTGTTAAGAAAATAATGTTCAACAAACACTGAATATCAATGCTCATGGTATTTTTCAGTTTCTATCCCACTCTCAATTTCTAAATTTCTTTAATTGCAGTCTCTAGGCCAGACGTGTCAAACACAAGGCCCGGGGGCCGGATCCGGCCCGCAAAGTGGTTTCATGTGGCCCGTGAAGCCATCCTGGAAACAATGAGGGAATGGCCCCCACTGCCTTGGCCCTGGCCCAGAGACCCTCCTTCTGCCAGAGACCCTCAGATCTGTCCCACTCCTGCCCAGGACCCCATAGGCACCCTTGATGCTAACGATGTAGAGCTGGCCATGCCCACCCAGTAGGCCATACGCACTCTAGCCACGCCCACCCAGTAGGCCACGCCCACCCTGGCCATACCCACCCGGCCCCTTGAGGGCAACCGCAATGCTGATGTGGCCCTCAATGAAATTGAGTTTGACACCCCTGCTCTAGGCCAAGGAACTCAGTTAGTTTCTCAAAGTAAATGAAAAAGGATTATCATAGAAAGACAGGATCTATTGAATTTAAAACACAACTCCTTCTAAGCAATTTATTACATCCATGTCTCTAGAAGATACAGCTAATAAACCTGAATGTTACTGTATTCTCCCAAAGCATACTTGGTCATTCTCTGTGATGGGACAGTTTGGCAACTGAGACACATGCCTAGTCCCCAATTTTCTGTCCAGATTCCAGCACAATTGCATGCTAGCCATGCCAAATCTGTCAATTTTCCACTCACTGCTTTAAAGCAGTTGAGTCAATGCACTACTATTTTTATAGATATTTCTGGCTGATACCTTTTCAAATTAAATTACTGGGTTATTTTTCTCAAACAAACCCCTGCATACTAATCATGGGCTCATCAACACATATTTGTGCTCACCTCTATCTCTGATATTGCATTTATAATACAAATTTATACTATATAACCCTTAAAGCACATCCATCCAAAAGAAGGAGAGTCTTCCAAGTGGGATAATTTTATAGCTTTCTTTACTTTTATTAAAGATGAGCTGAATTCATTGCTGCAAACGTGGAACTAGAAGCAGACAATTATATTCCAAAATGTTGTCTGCAAACAGTTTGCTAATCATCAAAAATATAAATGGTTACTAATTCCAGGCATATAGTTTCCCTTCTATTTTTCTAGCTTAACTAACTGGCATGTATAAAGAAAGAAAAGTTAACTTATAATGTGTAACATCAATTACCAATTGCAAAATCCAATATAGCTCAGTTCTTGCCAAAAAAAATTCTGAAGCTTTTTATTTCACCACTGTCTCAGGTCACATTATGGATTTGGAGAAGAAGCAATCACTGGAAAATCACAGTGCATTAAGGATATAGTCATTCCTAACCTCTATCCAAAATAAATCTAGTCAGTTTCATTTCCTGTCATAAGGAATGAGAGATTTTTCAAAGGATCTCCAGCTCTGACTACATAGGAAAAGAAGAATTGATCAAGACATTGGGGGCGTGGGGAGGGATTTTTCTTGCTGCAATAAATCATGAATCGTTAAATACTCTACAAAAGGAGTTATAAATCACACGAGGCCATAAATTACGTGAGCACGACGGGATATATACAAGCTAAGCTAAATCCAAGCAAACCACAGTTTGAGTTAATGCAATCCAGTCCACAATGGATACCTTTTTTTTCAAACTAGTCAACTAGTCTTGTGTCTTGATACTCAAGAGACTGGGGGGAAATCACTTCATTTCAACGTTCTTCTCTTCAACTTCTAATTCACCCAGAGGAAGGCAATAAAAAGTACTTTTTAAAAAAAACCCAAATATCCCAGAAAGTACATTCTAGAATTTTTTTTCTAATTTGTTAGTCTCTAGAGCAGGGGTCTTCAAACCTGGCCCTTTTATGACTTGTGGACTTCAACTCCCAGTCTGAAGACCCCTGCTCTAGACAGACACCCATCTTCCTTAACTGACCTATCAAATATCTTGCATTATGAAGTACATAATGCAAGTCAAGAGTCACCTAGAACCATAAGATAGGCTGCTTATAAATTTCATAAAATAAATAAATAATTGATAAGATGAAGTACAAATGAATTATTCCTTTGTTAATACATAATGAGCAAGGTATGTGACACGTGATTAGACAGTAATATTCAAAAATCAAAAGGGAAGGGTCCTGATAAAATGTATAGTGTGGCCCAAGGAGATCAAGATGGCAAGGGAAATGAAGAAGAAGAGAAGGAGAAGAGGATGAACAGAACCAAAGCAAGGACTGCTTGCTTTAGCAGTTAGACTGCAGTTCTCTGGTGATAAAGCATAAGCTGGTTTTGTATACAGAGTTGAATGGGAAGGATTTCAGACACAACTGAAAAAGTCTGCAGCTGTTTAGTACACAGTTCTTCATTCGGTGGGCACAGGGACTCGCTTCACAGCCTGTGGAATTCAAAAAAGCAGGGTCCACGCCACACTAAGAAAATCACTGATTCAAGTCAAACAACTGGCTCTATTTAACAGGTGGTGCAACACTCCATACATTTACACAAAATGGAAAGAATGGAGAAAAATATACCCTTTAAAATCTGAACATGTAGAGCCTTTTTTTAAACACAATCATTCAAAAGTCAAATACTGATATTGCCTTCCAAGGAACTTCAAGACCAGCCTTTAACACACTGGAACAGTTAGACAGCAATTACCAAAAGTTAACTCTCGGTATTGTCCTTCCCCATCCCAGTGCCTCCAGATGTTCTTGGAATTACAATCCCAACGTATCTGGAAAGCACAAGAAAACTAAAATTGTCCTCTATTTTTATATTGTAACAGGACAGTAGTACTACAGTTAAGTCATAATTTAATTTACAAGATAATTAGAGCATTCTAAAAGTACTGATTGCCACAACTGTAATTAATAGGGGGAATGTAATTATAAAACCCATCACAAGTATTAGCACAGATAATGAAAAATAAATATGCCACTTTACCTTCATAACAAGGCATTAACTTTTTGCCATTCAATCCAAGGTTTGGAGGGATGATGTTGCAAAAACCATGAGGAAGGATATACTCAGTTTCATAGTAGACATTTTTCCAACGATGGGCACAGGCCTAAAGAAAAAGAGAAAACACTTTAAAAATTTTGTTAGTGGTTGGAATTTTTTTTTCAAGAAAGTAGTAGGATAAATATCTAGCTAACTGGCAACACCTACATTAATTATGTCAATCTTAAATTGCAAAGGTAGACCTGATTATTTCTTGGATGTAAACCACCAAGAAATCCCAAAGATAAATTATAAATTGGAGACAAGGCAATAACAAACTATTTGTATATTGCTGCCAAAAGAACCCTACACAGATGTGCTCATAAAGCCAGCGGGATTTTAACTAGTCTCTGAAGAAAATTTACATATGCTTCCTTTATACCATGATTGGGTAAACTTTTTTTCAGATGTGGGCTGAATAGCAGGATTATGAGTAGGTCCATAGTTAAAAGTGGATCCAAACTTTCCTTCTCTTTCTAATCTTGTAATCCTAACCCTACAAAGCAAAAAAAAAAGAAGAAGAAGAAGAATGAAACTCTCTTATCAGAAACTACAATCCTTGATCCACAATTTGCTCATTCCAAAAACAGACAATGAATTTCAGGCTCAATTTGTTGCTCTGTTCAAAAATCTAATTTTATTTACTAATCTGAGATTAATCCCACAATCCTCCTGATACCCTTAGTCCTATATAAAGAACTTTTATGGCAGAATATGGAATACTAAAATGCCTCTTTATACAGCTCTCTCCTTTGATAGATAGATGTACATAAGCAACCTTATAAGAAACTGAACTTGGTTTTTGCTCTGGGTTCTGTCTAACCCAGTTATGGTTTTTTATTTCATTTTTAATTCCATATATTTGCTATATTTTAATATATATTTTTAAAAAATCATAAAAAATATATTTTAATGTTCAGGAAGTAGCTCTTTTTCTTAAGTATTGCCACTATAAATGCAAAATACAAACAAACTTTCTCCTGGAAGATGGCATTCCATAGGCAACATACAACATTAAGGTCAAATTTCTACAAATCTCCAGAGGAAACTGGACAAGCAAACATATTTCAAGGGAAAAAAAGGAATATTTAATACAAGAAAAATATAGCTAGCATAAACTATAGCAATAAAAAGTTCTTTTAAAACAAAATAAAGTAAATGAAGCTTCCCAATGCTACAATTTCTAAAATGTTTACTTGTTTCTATATCTGGAGAAAATGCCACTCACCTCTACCAATAACCTAACTTAAATACAGATGAAGAAGGACATTTATGGCATACAAACCATTTGGATAAGTTGATTCAGCACATTAAGCCAAAACCACATATACTTGTAGTACCAGAAGAATATGTGAATGCTACTAATGAATCAGTTCTCTAATGAAATATATTTAAGATTATAGAATAAGAGGACACATGGCTAATGGGTACATCTGATCTCAACAACAGGGCTTCATAGATTTCAAGTCAATTCATTCATTATGTTTTCCTCATGCAATACAACATGCCATAAATTGGTTTATTTGATTTTGGCTTAATATACTAAGCCCAGCCACTATGATCTGCAAATCAGAGATGTCATCATTTGCTCCCTGCCTTCAGCAAATGCTCAGGTCTGTAATCCTACTTCAATGTTCTTGAGGACAGAGACAAATGGGTTTGTGCTTTTACTCATTCTTTAATTGTTTCAGAAGAGGGTAGCAGCACAGGGAAGAAACATATTTCACAATAAATATAATAAATACATGGTATAGCAAAATTAAGACAGGTGGTTCTTCTCCAAGTTCTTTTTTTATACAAGTTTTATTGATTTTTTAATATTTACATATACATGTATTTGTGAAGCAATATGGTGGTTGGGTAGTCAAAATAACAAATAACAAGTTGTAAATAGTTCAGGTTACATCAACAAGGATTCCCTCTCTGATTCCCTTAGTTATCATGTAGTCAAAATAGTCAAGTTAATACACTTCTAGTTGTAACCTAGTCAATTAACAAAATTTTCAATATATTTTCACTAATACATATCAATATCCTGTTTTTAAATTTTATCTAATTGCAATAGAATATTCAAGAATAGCCTATAGTATACAAAAGAAAGTTTAATTTTTGGGTAACTCACAATTCCCTATTTCAATAAAGAATAATTCTCTTGTCTACAAAACTTACATTGTTCATTACAAAACATTGTTATGTTTTACCATTAAAGTCTAGCTTTCATCTTAACAAATCACCAATTATTAGAAGTATATTTTTATCTTAACCGTTCAATTATTAAAATACTATCTTTTATATATAAAATTCTAGATTCTATAATATAGTTTAAAAGTAACAACTAATATATTCTATACGTCATTTTAACCGTACAACAATTGTTAAAATACTACCATTTGATATATCATTCCAAACTCTATAATATAGTTCAGAATTATATTCTAAGAGCTTACTTTTGTTTTCCCTTACAGATCTAAAAGCTAAATGTAGAATCAGTTATATTTTAGAGATTCCCCTTAATCCATTGAAAGGTATGTATCTTTAGGAATCCCAAAAAAGAAACAAGTTCAGTTTTTTAAATCTAACTCTTGCTTTCCTTTTGTACCAATCAGGCTTCCCTCTTGGCATCTTTAAATTCTCAAATGTATCTTCCTTTCTTCCTATACCCCTTATTTGAATCCAGGGAACGTATCCAAATGTCAATTTTGCAAGGAAAATGTCCCCTTTGTAGCCATTGTAGTTTTGCTTTGATAGTTCAGCTTTTGATGATTGATGTAATATAGTTGTCATTAGATCAGTCAAGTCTTTTTGTTCTTCCAATTCCATCTGGGTTAGGTAGAAAGTAGTAACTGGTGTTATGGTTGTCATTTGATTAGTTGAATTCTCAATATAGTGCATTTGAAGGCCTTTAGTGTTTTCAAATGCACTATATTGCTTTCTTCAGGCGCTGTTGCTTTTTGAGTTGTAAGTTTTGTAGCTGCCATTAAAGTTTGGACTTTAAGGTTTTCTGTATGTTGCTTTTGCTGTTCTTTGAAATCTCCTATTTTAGTTTCCACTTCTTCTATTTGGTTTTGGGTTATCTTTTCCTCATTTAAACTCAGAATTTGGTGGCTTTGAGTTGTCAGATTTTTCTTGCAGTTTGGCTTTAATATGCTCTGTCATTGCCAAAATCGTGTCCAGTATCAGTTTATAGTCAAGTGGTGGGATATATTCACCCATTTTGTTATTGTTTGCAGCTAAATCTTCCATGGAGGCTATTTTAATAAGAATCAAGGATTATCCACCTCTGAAAGAGATAATGTCAAGGACAGCTCTGTTATTCAGTCAGCTCTCACAACAGGAAAAAGTTTACTTGCTGTACCAACTTTTGCCACAAGATGTCATCAATGACATATAAAATGCAATGTAAAAACTTCCTTTTTTCCCCAAATTAATATAGAACTTTTGTAGCATTAGTCCAATTTTTTCCCTTAATTCGCAGCTTAGAGAGAAAATAGGATAGTGGATCCCCAGCAAAAAATAGGAGCTTTTTGGTAAATACAGATGAAATTGCTTAAATTCTTTGCTGAATTAATTAAATTTCTTTTAAAGCTTTAAGGTTTTAAGATTTGTTCCCAGAGTAGATATTCACTGTTTTTTTAAAAACTCGGGAAAGAAATTTTCAGGAAAGTCCCACAGGAAGATGGTTAAGGGAATAGGAAAGGTAAAGGCTCACTCAGGTCCTCCAGATTGCTTCTTAGTGCTGGGTAGTGCTTTTGGCTTTCAGCAGGGAGCGGCTTAGTGATTGGCCATCTTTATGGCCGGTCTCTTCTTCGAGGCAAAAGAGATTGTCCTGGATTCAAGCGGAGGGCTGCCGCCCTTCCGCAATCGCAGGGAAGGTCTCCTCTTGGTAATCGTCCCTCCAGGGTGATTTTTTACCCTTTTCAGGGTCCTCCAAAAAAGAAACGGATGGCAGGAAGCGGACTGTTCCTGCGCGTCCAGAAGCACCCCGTGTGCGAACCGGAAGCCTGGTGGTTCTTCTCCAAGTTCTAATGACTGTCCCCAATTAGCACTTTTCCAACATTAGCACTGGATGAAGTTTTCCTCTCTTTTTTTAAACATTTAAGTTAAAGCAAACACCAATCCTCAGGTTGATACTTCAAAATCCAAATCACTTACCAAAATTATATTTGAAATATATGTTGTCAGCGATTTATCAATCACTGGCCTTCCATTTAGTCTTCTATTCCAAGCTGATATTTAACAGATACATGATTTAATATGGCATAGCCAGTCATGTTTCAGATAAAACATCTCAAAGAAAAAACCAACATTTCATCATGAAAAAAATAATTTATTTAAAAACAGCACTAAAATCACACCATTTGCTGTCTAATTCTAATTTAGTCTTGATTCATACATATCAATGCTAACAATGGTTTTCATCAGGTGGAGAACTATGTGAAGGTACCTCTTTCTACATTAAAACAACATACTCTGCATTAAGGTCCATTAAGGCGGAAACATCCTTTGTATAATGTCTCCATATTAACATTTTGTGGTAATACACATAGGTAGTTATGGGAGGGAGGGAGGGAGGGAGGGAGGGAGGGAGGGAGAGAGAGAGAGAGAAAGTAAGTAGGTTTAAAGAGCTGTTGAGACATTCTTTAAAGTATTTTTTTTGGAATATCAAAGGTATTCCAAAGTTTTATTTCATATAATTGCAACTCAGCTTTCCTAGATCATACTAAGTTATACGTGTAACAAAGCATGTTGAAAAAGGCTGCAATTCATCAGAATATGTGTATTCTGGTAATAGAAAAATCCTCATTACTACAATATGTCTATGCATGTTTGAAAGAGGCTACACAAGGGTACTGAAAGAGGAAAAACTTTTAATCAGAGAATGTTCATCAGGTTTCCAATAAATGATCTTAATCAAAGTACCTAGCTGTGTATAAAGAGTCTTCAGCTGAGATTTTTCTGGTTAAGATTAAATGAATTTAGAGTGTATTTGGGGATGCAAATGGCCTTGGACCTCCCAGCAGGTTCTGATGAACTTATTTTGGTTCTGATGAACCTCTGAAGAACTTCTTGTGCAATGAACCATAGTATTCTTTGGAGGCAGGAGTAAAATCAATTGGTACAGTAAACTGGAAGTGAATCCAGATGAGACAAACCATTCACAATCCAACCTTGACTATTCTGCAGAACTGTAATTCTCAGCCATTTGCCATCAAGAACAGCACACTTCATTGTTGTAAAATGTCACCTTCCACTGACGTTTTTCATCATTGAAAAATTTACCTTCCACTAACTTCTTGGTTACTAATTACAAAAAGACTATCCGTTAAAATGTGTAGGAATATCAATATTCACTTATTTCATTTTTAGCTTAAACATAAAGCAGGAAATATAAAATTATGAAACATAAGATTATAAAGTCTTCACACATGCATAACATCTATGCATATTTTTTAAAAGGAAATAAAAAGAACAGGCTTATTCACAGAAACACAAGGTGACATTCATTCTGTTCCAAGTGCTAAATCTACAATTTGAAAAGGAAGCCCTGGGGATGACAGAAGCAGGTGTAATTGCTTTGAAGCTGCCTTTCTAGATGCAAGCTTTGTCCTCAGGATGCAATTTACCTTCCTCCCAAAGGAAGCAGAGAATTAACTAAATTCTCATCAGTCTCTGGCACAGCATAATTGTTCCCACACGTTTTATATCAATGTCAATATGACATTTCCCACTTCAATGAGATCAAGGGAAAACAACTTACCAATATACTTCCTCCAACCGTTGGCTGTCTTGCCAGACTGACACCCATCCATTCATCATCTCTATCTTCTTTACATGTCTTTCCACAGAATGTTCCTCGAACATTAGCTAAAACAAATGCAGGAAGGGTGAGAATTTAGAAAGGATGAGGATGGCAATAAAGTATCTCTACTGGGAATGGCACTACAGATAACTAACCATTATTTTTTCCATCTGGTGGATTCAGAATTATTAATCTTAGCATAGTACACTTATCAATAAAGGAAATACTTCTTTAAAAATGTTTACCAAGTTCATCAGAGACTGGCAATTCTTGGTCAATCCTGGTATTAGACATTCCATTGAAAACCTACATGAAATCATTATTAAAATATTGGCTAAGAAGAGTTACTTTCTAAAATGTTACAGTGGGAATTATATCAAGAAAGGAAGGATCTAATCTTTCTTAGCCAACTGAGTCGTTTTCTTGCAAATTCCCACCAGCTGTCATTCATAGACACTCAGGTTGTACTATCACAGAGGGTGGCAGGAAACATGGAGAGCAAATCATTCCAGAAATGGCAGTTCTACTGTTTTTTTCCTATCATCAACTTCAGAAAACTATTAGATCAAAGCACTAAGAGCTCTTTGGGGTCATAAAAAAGAGGACAAAGGGGGAAGAACTGGGAAAATACCGACATCTGAGGCAGAAATGCCTATTTCCATATTACTTTGGTTCTTCAAGCTAACAGAAAATAAAAGCAGGTAAGGAGGACCATATTCCGCCCAATGAGTCTAATTCCAATGCCCTCCCATACTATACTATCTAGTTTAAGAAGGCCGTTTCCTGTACATCAACTTGTAGATGAAGCATAGTCAGATTTTATGTAGAAGGTTCTATGTTTCTTTGGAAGAAAAAAAATGTATTCAAAACAAATAAAGTGAAAGTGAAAGGGTTGTACACTCATGCATACCTCGACCCATATCCAGCTCTGTGCACCTCTTATCAGGGTTAGTGTGAACCCGACATTTGAATACAGCTCCTGGGGACTTAAGAGAAGCACTGTACTTAGAATCTGCCTTTGGGGCACCAACCAAGACCCTGAAAATCAAGAGCAAATAAATGTTTAACATCAGGAGAAGCAAATACACAAGTTTTACAGTGGCAACTCTCTTTTTCATCTCCTATTTTCCCTCCAGCCATGTGAATCAACAATCCCCCAAAGCAGTAAGATAAGACAAAGCCTTTCCTTCAATAAATCCATGAAATATTTGAAGGAGTAGAAAACCCCAAAATAATGGCAAACTGAAAATGTTTCTAAGTAATATGTTCTCATCCCCCAAAATAAACTGCTAGGAAAGAACAAGAACAAAAGTTATAGCTTGGCCTTTTGATATAGTGATATGATGGGAAAGCCATAATTTATTACTTAAAGCAGGAAAATCTGTCATTTGCCCCTAGATCCAGAAGACTGTAGGCAGTAAAATCTGACCTTACTTATCACCTAAGAGATTTCATTGCTATTAAACAAGAACTAATCAAGAAACAATCATTCCAGCCTGAAATGAACGGAAAAGTTGGTTTGAATAAAGACACATTTGATTTCAGCCTACTGCAACATATAAACCCTGTCATTGTAATTCTAAGTTTATAAATTAGTATAATCCATTAACTCAACCGACTGTTCATTCAATAAATAAAGGAGACAATATGAATTATGCATATGTCATAAAGTGTATGAATTACCAACAAACACAAGAATTCTAACATTCAGAAAAGTCCATGCGTCTTCCATTTATCCAAAACTGATTTCTGGAATAAACCCACTAAAACACAAGTTCTACTATAAATTTATATTCCCTTTCTCCCATCCACCCCAACCCTTCCCACACGGTTCTTCTCAGGTCTGTAGCATGGTTGCTAAAAGAAAAGAATTGCCCTTAAACAGGACTGGGCAACACTTGGAATACAGACTCCACACATTCCTAAAAGCTATGGGACACTATCCACTGACACCATGATAACACTAAAAGGGCAGGGGTGTTTTTTAACTATTTGTTTTCAGAGATATATGTTGGAATGGGTACAAGTGGCCTCTCACTCCCACACTTAAAATCTCTAAGGTATCTGAATGCCCCCCAAATTATATAATTTTGCTGTCACAATTTGGGACTGCTGGGGACTAAAAATAATTCACTCCTATCTTAAGGGTACAACATATAATTAATTTACAGCGCTAATTACCTCCTCTTTACTAGTTTTGTACATTAATAAAACGGGGAGGATAGATAGACAAACAAAAATATACACTTAGAAAAATAAGACAAGAATGTTTTTTTTGGCTATAACTGGCTTCACCAAAACCCAGAAAACTACATACTTAACCTTAAACAAACATTAGAGGTGGTGGTGACTATATTAACAGTTTAATTTCTCCTGAGTTTCGGAGGCTAAACTATTAAATTGTATGATTCTAACAAAGGCTATCTTCTAACTAACAATCTTTTTACAAATGAGAATAACTAATGATCCAAATTCTTAAATTACAGCAAATTACAAAGTCAACAAACTTTGCTGCTTCCATCTGACTAAAATGCCAAATAGCTCACCTGTACATCTGTATGACTGTATTTCATTCTTTTAACTGACTGATTCTCAGAACTCAGAAACAGTCATGAACAGCCATTCATAAATATATATATATATATATATATATATATATATATAAATTTGCAGCACCCAAATCTAAATTATAAGCAACTGGTAAGAAAAAATGCAGAAATTACGAGCTGGAACTAACTGGCACATGCAGTTATATTTTAGCTTTTTATGAATTCTTTTCCACGTTTCATTATAGCAAAATATCACGAAAGTGCTTTTTCCAGAAGACAACTGGCCTTTCTTGGCTTTTTCTTTGAAAATGTTTTGCTTCTCATCCAAGAAGCTTCTTCAATAGAATAGAACAGAAGACGTTTTCTTGGATGTGAAGTGAAACATTTAAAAAAACAAACCCAAGAAGTCCATTTGCCTTTTGGGAAAAGCACTTTTGGGACCTCCATGACTAGGATCATTGAGAATCTCCACAGGCATCATGGCCCGCCCCAAAAAAATCAGATTTCTGGTGTTACTTTTTGTTTATTGAATGAAATGGTTTGGTTTAACGAAGTTGAAAAGTTCTATTATTGTTTTATTATTGAACATAAAGATTGAATATAATTATTTAAAGAACCGTGTTCTTTAAATAATGTTTAAATAATGTTTGGTATGTTTCTTACCAAACACAGTATTAATTTTAGTCACAGGATTGATCACACAAATTCATTTTATCATTTCAAGGGGGCATAGTATCTAAAATATGAGAATTTCTGGCATAAAGTTTAATGTATCTTGATTTAGTGAGAGAATCCAATTTAAAGATGATGTGGAGACAAGAAGCCTTCTTAAAATGGCCCAGTTCTAGCTAGTGGGAAAGAAATCTATAGTGTAGGAAAAGAAATCAACTGATCACTTTACTTTTAAGCGCTAAAACAATTGGTCTAGCACAAGTAATCTTTTGAAAACATTTAGCACACTTCTAAAATAATTCTGTCTGTTCTTGGTCTGAGTAAAAGAAAACGTTATCTTGCAAATGTGCCAAATATTTCCAGAAGGCTACTGGAAAGAAAGTAACCTTGATCTTGGGACTATATTATATTTTATCTAATGAAAATAATCATAGCAATATCCACAAAGCACAACGACTATGCATTAGTATTCTTCCAACAAAATGTTTTTTTTCTGAACTATGATCTATGGCAAAGACATAACTGGGATTTCTGCTTGTGGCTGACTTAAATTAATAGAAGCACATAATGCAGAAATCATTGTTATTAATCTGAGGCATGATCCCAACTTAAATATATTAAAATCCTACTACTGTAAGTGTAAGAATTAAGCATTTTGGTAAATATCCTCCCGTGAAATCAAATGGAATTAAATATTTTTTCAATGCCAATTTTGCATTCTTCTCTGCAGAATGCAATAGTTTCCACTGCTGAGTTAATTTAAATAACTGAATTGGCAAAGTAAGACACTGCAACCAATATCAGTCTCAAAAGAGAATCTTCAATTTATTTTCCATGTAACTGAACCAATCCCATTCATTTCCACAAGTTTTGTCCTGGCCACAATATATGGCAGAAAATTATTTTGTTAATTATATGGGAAAATATATAAAACAGGAAAAAAGTTGGTTGGTTTTGTTTTGTTTTGTTATGATTACATCATGTCCAGCCTGATGGCTCAGTGTTAAAATCAATGGGATTTCCAGATAACCGTCCTGCCCACGGATTCTCTGTTTGCAAGTATTACCTGATCATTGCTAAGAAGCTTCTTTGGAAACCTAAATATATGGTATCTATAAGAAGAGGCACACATTAAAGTGTGACTAATGTCAGAGAGCAGACAAAAATGTCAGTCTGCTGAAGTTGAGGAGTGCTCTGAAAGCATGTAATAAGGGTTATTTGCTTAACTCAGACATGTCAAATTTGCAATGTCACGTGACGTCGTGCGACATATCAGAACATTTTCCTCATTGCTAGCAGTGGGGTGGGCACGGTTTCCTCGTGACACGTCCGGCCCGAGGGCTGGCAGTTTGACACCCCTGGCTTAACTAGATGAATTCCTTAAAACTAAGACACCCAGACAAACAGATAGTGTCCAGTCTATCTGTTCATAAGCATAAAATACTTGAAACAGTGCATTTCAGGGCAACAGTTTTTGAATCAAAGTACCTTGAATATTCTAACTTAAAGAATGCATGGAAAATTTGGGACCTATTATTACCATGTGATGGGAAGTGTCAAAGATCCTACACCAGTTGTATTCACAAAGTTGTGGTTGCAGCAGCACCACTGCTGTCAGCCAATTATGATTTCCAATGCTCCCCATCATTTCCCCACAAGCAAAGTCAATAGGGAAGCTAGCAGGAAGTCATACATCATTCCATTCCCACTGCTCTTTTACCCACACCTGGTGATTGTGTTTTTTCTTTAGGTAAGTAAATGCTGAAAAAAGGAATGGGTCATAGGTTATTTAGTTAATAATAATCATGATGACTATTTATTGTTATTACTGTATTATTTTCAGTACAGTAGGCAGTAAGTCACCAAATATCAACTTGTAAGAAAGTAATAATGAGAGAATTCTGCAACTGATAATTTGTTGATGGGATTTCTAGACTAAGAGGCATCTAGATGGCAATGGAGGACAACGAAATGCTAATCAAGAAACAGTTGGACCCAACAGAATCACCAGAAACTTCTTTAGAACATAAAAAGTAGAGTCTGCAGTATAAAGGTTAAACTTTTACATACATTTAGTAAGCCAACCTCCTAACCAACCTCACATATGTTAGCCCTTTGAGATAGTCCAGACAAGAAGCATAACTATGAATATTAAAGTTACCTTTATTAGGTACAGGATTATATTAACAGAATATTAAAAGTCTGAAAATACGTCTCTCCTCATCTCCTTTTAGTCTCCAGAAAACTAGAGAAGACCCCTTCTGAAAGGCTTCTCACACACAACCTTCCTTCTGTGGACCAAGATATCTTTTACATGATGTTTGTCTAGTGTTCAGCACTTCCTTCTGTCTCCCAAGGTCATTCCTGCATACCATTTCACATATGATACCAGATTCCTAAAGTTTTTTTTCTAAAAGAACATGAATAGTGTAGTCTGTGTGCATACACACTCATACATGCAATTCCTATCAGCACAATTTATGCTATGAAAATCTTCACTAATGGCATCTTTGACTGGCATATAAAACACTAAGTTTCTTCAATCAATGGCTGTTAGTGAATCATTTTTAGCTTCATGGTTCCTGTCTCTTGTGGCTGTCCCACTTTTAAAAACAAGAGCCGCATATATACCATGAAACAGTAAGAAAGAGGTCTTTCAATCTCTTTCAATTTCTTGCCCAATATTATTTGAACAGCTCCATCCATATCAGTAAACACTCCAAAGGAAGTTGACAAGCAAAGTCCAAATGTCCCTGTGTATCAAAGACATGACAGCCATTCATTTTAGGGGCTGACTCTAAAGTTGAATGCATCTATTGATATCACAATGTGCTACAGTTCCAAGGCTACTGGTTTAAGAAATAGAGCACCATCTATCAGAAAGAAATACAGGCAAGCATTGTGAACATTTGCAGGAAGGCAGGCAAATGAGTCCTACCTTCATTCAAAGGTTTCCAGGTGAATTTAGCTTCATTTGATCTAGAGCAGACATGTCAAACTTGTGACGTCGCGCAACATATCGGGACAGTTTTGCCATTGCCGGCAATGGGGTGGGCGCCTAGAGAGTTAAATTACAGACAATCCCTACAAGAAGAAGAAAAATGCATATACATTCTTTCTCCCACAGCTCTTTGGATTTACATATAATAAACATCTCCCCAGTAAATACCAAAATAGGGAGAAAGCTGCTGTGGGTGGCATAATTTTTAATCATTGCTTAAAGTTTTTCTCTCTTTGTTCTGTCATGGTCTTGTATGCCTATAGTTGTTTACAGAATGCTGTATTCAGCTCTTTAACTGTTGAAACTGCAAGCAGCATGAAAAGAATGTACCCTTGCCAAGCCTAATGAAAGTTGTGATGATCTACAATTATTCTTCTTCAACACAGCTAGAGTGATTAAGTCAAATACTCAAACTATCTACTGCTCAGATTATGGGCTCTTGAGTGATTCCCAAGACACAGCTGAGAATGAAGATGATCAAATGACACAGAAGCACCACCTGATGAGTCCTAAGATACAATTGTTCCACTAGCTAAGTCTAGACTCTGATTGTGAAGGAGAACACTGGATGAAATGTGACGGCCAGTGGTAGTCATTCATTCAACATATGGAATCAATCATAGGAACGCTGAGAATCTGGGTTCACTAAGTCAATCCATGGGACCAACTTATTTTTGAAGGGTATATTCATGGAATGATACAACCTAAGATTCTCTGGATTTTAGGGCTTAGCAGAAATTAGGTGGAGATTTTGGTGGTTTAACTCCACACATACTGTTCCAGGGGGGTGGGAAGAGCCACAGCAGTTGATGCACTGATGCATAATGGACAGGGACACTCACTGTGATTCATTGCGAGAGAATGGTCTTATTTTTATCTTTAAGACTTTTTTTTAAATCTTGCATTACAGTTATTTTTACTCCAAAAGGGCTGGGTTTTGTTTTTGGGGTGTTGGGGGTTTTTTTGGGGAAATTTTAAAAGGTTCTTGGGGGCCACAGGGGGAAAAAACAGTGTGAAAACTGTGGCTCACCATATGCGTCCAGTTCATCATCCCTATTCCTATCAATAACAAGAAAGAATATTTTCACATACAAAAAAGGGAAAAGCTGGCACTTTATAATGCTATTTATATCCATCCACCACTTTCAACAGCAAAGAAAAAAAGAATTGTGCAGTTGCACTGAGGAAGCTGATAAATTAAAATTCAGCAATAGCTTCTCGAATCAACTGAGATACAGCACAGTATTATTTTTAGTCAATGGCTAGGTAATAAATGACTATAGTATGTATTGTGCTGGTTTGTTTTTTTTAAGTAAACACTGTTTCTAAATGTTTAATTTGCAGTTTCTAGGATCATACTTGTTCCATTTCACTATACCCAGAATGGAAGAAGATTACTTTAACAGTTGGAAACAAATGGCCTTGGTAGTACTAGAGTCTAATTAAGCACAACTATGGCCTCTTCCTGTGGATCTTCTCAGGAGCAAATACACAAAAGACTTAAAAACAAATTCATAGTACTATAGTTGTGAAAGGTTGCATTTTTGCTCAAACACAAATATAAGTTGTAGTTGTACAATAGATATACATTTCTTGAACTGAAAATATTCACTCATTCATATAATAATATGACTAATACTACTTAATTCATAAACTGGCCTCTGCCAGCCAAGGAACCTCCAAGTATGAACTGTAAATCTCAGAATTTTCAGCCAGATTTCAGTGTTGCAGGCAAGGAAATTCTGGGAGCTGTAGTCCCAATTTATCTGAGAGTGCCTAGTTAGGGAAAACTAATCTAAGGCAAGGATTCTCAAATTGTAAATGTCTTTATGAAAACTGCTCCCTGCCTCCTGTGAATAAAACAATTTTATTAAGCAACAAATAAATATATCACTAACTTTAAATATAAATCTAGATAGTTGTTTGGGGTGCAAACTTTGATCATATTTCTTCAAAAAAAAAGATTGGAAACTGATGGTAAACTTAGTGGGCTGGTTCAGGGTAGTAGCTCTTCAATTCTTACATTACACTGAGTTGCCAAATGTTATTTTCGGTTTTTAAGAGATATCCTAGCTCTTAACCCCAGATATTTGCAAGACTCAAACAGATTCAGTTACTAGCATGTTTGCTCCTAGCTGCTAACCTCCCATCAAAACAATTTCCTGTATACTTTCTAAAAACTCACAGACAAGGAGACTAACCCATTTCTTTACTCAATTCACTTTTGCTAAGACTTCTCACAAAATGATCTGTTTGGTTGACATATTTATCCATTATCAACTCCATTAACCCAGTTTTCTGGATTGGCACAACATAACAAATTATAAACAAATTACATGGGCAAAATTCATGTAGCATTTCAACTAAAACATGGCTATCTACTCTAATCTGTAACTCAATGAGCTTAGTGAACCACAACACCATCTAAAGCACAAATACAGAACACAAAATGGTTCCTTATTATTAGATTGTTATCTATTCCCACAGTCTACCTGAACTAATTTAAGGATCTTCTCTCTCATGAAGTTCACACATTACATACGCTGTCCCCAACACTCAATTCTTAGCACACACGCACACACACATGCACATACACATTCAGATAAAGTAAAGTTAACACTACCAGTGGTCATTTCATTAGGAAATTGCATCATCTTTAATATACGAATACTGTCTTATACATACATGCATGTACTGGGGCAAAAATGTTTAGAGGAAGCTAACAATCCATTTCCCCTCCAGATGCTAAAAGGCAGACAAACAACATTATTCCCTCATGCCTATCAGAGGAAGAAGGACCACCTGGCTGCAGAATTCTTACATTAACCATTTTTTCTCCTTCATGCAATCAATAGCACTCAAGATGTCCCAAATTTAATTTGAACCATGCTTCTTCAGGGCATAGGGCAGAAACTCATTTGACTGAGTAAAACAGGGAATTGGTTTAAAAGCATTCCTTAAATATATATATTGTAGATCATAACACTAGCCCAAAGTATAGTTCTTCCCTGTCCCGTAGGATTGGACTTCATTCCAGAGATTTAAAGCACAGCATGGCAAATTGAGAAACAAGAGTATGATAAAGGAACTCATGTCTCCAAGGAATTGTGGGTTCTTCCCTGGAAGTTTTCAGAGTGAAGCTGCATAAGAACCATCTATTGGAGATGCTCAGTCTCTCATTTCTGAGAGTAAAGTTTAACGGCCCACAAGACCATAAGGTAGCTTTTTATTGTGCAATCATATTCACAGGCTTTTATTGCACAATTCCTTCATCTTATTCCCGAGATTTCCCAAAGACACCAGACTTTGCTGGCTTTCCTTGTAATACTCCATATTTTCTACCACACCTTCTGTCCAGTTGCTATCCCCAAAATTGCCTTTAGCTCAGGGTGCTGGATTGGCAGGCAACTTTTCAGCATAAGCCTCGATTCAAACACAGCTATTAGACAGCTGTGCTTAACTAGCCCTTTATTTACTTATTGGCATTGCATAAAATCCTGGACTATCAAAAAGTAATCAACCGCACAGTTCATATTATGCATTCAGATAAAAACGAAGTTGGATAGTTTGTAAGTGAAACACCGGTTCGCCTCTGCGCATGTCTAGAGCGGTTCTAACCAGAGCTTTCATGGAAGCAACTGGTTCGTAAAAGTGGAGTTGGCTCATCGGAAGATTATATTTAAAACGAACTTATCCTTTTTTCTTTTACAAGAAGGGGGGGGAGGAAGGGTTGAGGTATATAAATTGGGCAAATTCACAGAAAGGCTGAATAAGGAAAAGGCATTTTCTTATCTCTTGGAAATGATTTAATACTCACCATCGGGTATTGTCGTAGTAATGCTCTAGCACCGAATATCCGAAGAAAGAGTTATTGGGTCCTTGATAAATTACGGGATGATCCAGATCGATGTTATAGGAATAAACCAAGGCCACGGAGAGCGTCGCGACTAGGACTTTAAATCCACCCCGCTTGCCCTCCCAGGGAAATCCAGCCATTCTCTATTTTTCGAAGTGCGCCTCTTCCAACGCCGACTAAGAAAAGCCCTTTCGGGCGCTTGTTGGCTTCGGGGAAGCGGAAAGTTTGCGTAGCCGCCTGCCTGCCGCCCTCTCTTCGGCTTTGAGGCAGGATAGGCAGCAGAGAACAAAACGCCGCCGCAGCAGCAGCAGCTTGTAGCATTCAAGCAGCTCCTTCGTCACAAACAGTAAAAAAGGGAGGGGGAGCGATTAAGCCAAAGTCTCCGAGTCCGCGTCGTCTCGAGTAGCAGCGAAAAGCGCAGCTAGCGAGAGTTTAGTCTCCTTCCGAATCCGGAGCGCTACTTCACGCCAACCCCAGCCCAGGTCGCGTGGGGCCACCGTCCTCCTCTGAGACGCAGCCGTCTAACAAATTGCCGTAGCCGTGGCGTCCTCTAGCGCCCAGCCTAAGAGGCTGAGTAAGGTAACTCCTCCCGGAGCATCGGCATTCCGCTTTTTTTGGCCGGCTGCGGATAAAGTTTTAAATTCCACACTGCGTGGCTGTACTCGCGCAACCACACGGCGGTGTAAAATGGTTTTGGAGAATATACAGCGCAATGCGTTATACAAAGGCACTCGGTTGTGTGGATGAAGGCAGTTGGGTTTAACAACCATAACTTAGTTAACTACGATAGGACTGAATAATGGGAGGAATGTATATTTCCTATTTTTTAGCAGACTATAAAACCACTATTATCCATGGTGTTGTCAAATATTCCCTTGCTGCTACAAGAATGAAGCAAAAAATGTCCAATAAAATTATATTTCTTTTTTGCTGTTGCAGTATCTCATGGTCATGTGATCATGTTTTGATACTTTTCCTGCTGGCTCCCCATAAGCAAATTGGAAGCCTGCAGGAAGTCAGTAGTGAGTCACATGAAATCCTCACTTAACAAACCATGTCCTCAATGACAATGACAGGGTCTGCCATTGTTATGCAGAAAAATTGTATGATAACATATTTTACAACCACGTTGCTTAATGATGGAAATTCCAGTACCAATTACTGTAGTTAAGTGAGAATTACAAAAGCGTAGATAAAGAAGCTATAGACCAGACATGTCAAACACAAGGCCCGGGGGCCGGATGTGGCCCGCGAAATGGTTTCATGCGGCCCGCGAAGCCATCCTGGAAACAGTGAGGGAACGGCCCCCACTTCCTTGGCCCTGGCCCAGAGACCCTCCTTTTGCCAGAGACCCTCAGATCTGTCCCACTCCTGCCCAGGCCCCCATAGGCACCCTTGATGTGAATGATGTAGAGCTGGCCACGCCCACCCAGTAGGCCATACACACTCTAACCACGCCCACCCAGTAGGCCACACCCACCCTGGCCACACCCACCTGGCCCCTTGAGGGCAACCGCAATGCTGATGCGGCCCTCAATGAAATTGAGTTTGACACCCCTGCTATAGACTATTTTGTCTTAACCTTTTAAACTGTTTGATTTTATAGAGTTTGGTTATACACAGTTGGAAGGGTCCCAGATAGTAATGAAAAAACAGCACTGGAATTCATAGGCTAGCCAACATTAAGCAGCAAAATTATTGGGGGTTTTGCCATTGTTTTGTATTTAGTGATTGCATTCTGGACCATAAGTTCTCTTAAATCTGTCAAGCTGCTCTAAGGGTTCTTTATTTGTGACTACTTTGCTTATTATCCTAAAACCACTCAAGAATCCTAGAAATCTTTCAATGAAACCCATACGTGGAAGTTCATACAGATTTGGCAGAGTCCAGAATGTATTGACATCCTTAAAAATAAAATAAGATCCAGCCTTATTTTATGGACTGGTTAGTAATATTAGTAGTCTTAGTCAGAACAAAAGATTATATAATGCAGGAAAAGCACTCTCTCCTCTCATCTCCCTTTAGCATTTGAAATTTAACTGGAAGTTTACACACACATTTGCAATTTATATTTTAATAAAGCAAAACAATAAATACATGAAGATAAAGGAGATATTTCAAAATAGAATGTTTTCAGAAGGCCTTTAATCTAGATCAGATGAATCCTGTTGAACGAACTACAGTATGGGCACAATTATTAGCCACGTTGTATTTTGGAGGATTAATTTTCTTATTGAACAACTACAGTGCTCTCGGTCAATCCAAAATGTTAATAAACCCCAAATCCAAACTCAAATATTTAAGAAAATAAAAGTGAGGTTTTGGCATTCTTAGGAGAATATCTAAGGTAAAGGTAAAGGTTCCCCCGCACATGCGTGCTAGTCGTTTCCGACTCTAGGGGCCGGTGCTCATCTCCGTTTCAAAGCCGAAGAGCCAGCGCTTGTCCGAGGACGTCTCCGTGGTCATGTGGCCGGCATGACTAGACGCCAGAGGCGCACGGAACGCTGTTACCTTCCCACCGTAGTGGTCCCTATTTTTCTACTTGCATTTTTACGTGCTTTCGAACTGCTAGGTTGGCAGAAGCTGGGACGAGTAACAGGTGCTCACTCTGTTACGCGGCACTCAGGATTCGACCTATATATGCACAATTATTGGGCAACTATTAGTGTGCAAAATTAGTATGCAACTAAATGAAAAACAAAAATTCACCCATCTCGCTTGTTTATTTGCCTCTGTTAAAGTGAGAATAAGCAACTCAAAATGTACAAATAAACATTTCTGACATTTCAACAACAAAAAATCAGTGACCAATATAGCCACCCTTCTTTTCAATAACAGCCATAAACCTTCCATTCATGGAGTTTGTAGTGTATGCTGTTAAGCACACACGGAAATGGCAGGTATAAGAGATGCCAGGTAAACCCCTTTGCCCCAGCTTCATTCACGATCCAAATAAAGAAGTAATACCCAGCTCAAGTGTCCATCTCTCTGCGCAACCACGCGACATTGCAGAGTTTGTCAGTTTCTTGATACAATCAGTGTTTTGTGCAGCAGCAACCACAGCCTCCCTGGCACTGTTTAGAGAGGTGTACTGTTTTCCTTCAAGAAGGACCCACAAGTTCTCAATAGGGTTTAGGTCAGATGAGGAAGAGGGCCATGTCATTATTCTTTCATCTTTAAGGTCTTTACTGGCTAGCCACACAGCAGAGTACTGCGATTGAGCATTGTCCTGTATAAAAGTCATGGTCTTCTTGAAAAATGCACTATTTCCTGTACCACAGCTTGAAGAAAGTGTCTTCTAAAAACTGGCAGTAGGTTTGGAAGTTGATTTTTGAGTCCATCTTCAATCCAAAAACGTCCAGCTAGCTCATCTTTAATAATACCAGCCCATGCCAATATCTTGTTTGTTGTTGGTGTCTGAATTGAAGTGGTGCTCTGTGCCCATTACTGGTCCAGCCATCGGCCCATCCAATTGTTGCCAAATTTCAGCTACTGAGCAGACCACACAGGAACAGGACATATTGCCCTGTACACCGCCATTATTATTATTATTATTATTATTATTATTATTATTATTATTATTATTATTATTATTATTATTAAAGGCTTCTTAATGTAGTCATAATCTTTGCAACAATTTTTATTTTATTCTTCAGATCATGTCATCACTTGTCAGCTTCTATAAAATAAACAGTAATGGAGCAACTAAAGCTACTTTGGATCCTGAGATCTTTTAAATGACAGAGATCGAGAACCAAGGCTATAGTCTCCTGTACACAAAGTCTGTAGTCATGGCCAGGAACACTGTACATTTCTTTATTTCTATTCTGCTATTCTACCCTATTGCTTTCACAGTCATTTAGCAACTCTTGATAAAGTTAAAATTTTCATCCTGCCCAAATATTTTTTTTTAAAAAAAATATACAAAACAAATGTTGCTAAAAGAAAAAAATCACACACTTTTGAGGCTCTCCTAAAATTAAGAATTTTTATTGCCATGCATAGTGTATCTGCAGTTTGACAAAAGTGAATGAATTCACTACTCCCCAAGCTATGAAATAATTCCATTTAGAAGAAAAATCAATATAAAGTGATTTGACAAATTCCATAGACAACAATACAATCCATTAAGAATGTGCCTATGCCAAAGACTTTGCATCAGGAAGGATTGAGGTTTTCAAATTAAATCCCCAAACACTGACTAAAACAAACAAAGCTTTTCAAACAAATTAAAGAAAATGGGAACTGATATATGCACAGTATAAATAAAACAACCAATATGAAAAGACATCTCCAGTGGATACAGAATCTACATACCCTTGTTAAAACCCCAGGTTTTGAGATGTAAAATAATCACACCAAGATAAGTCATTTCACCCTTAATATATCATATAAGCTGTATAATTCAACTGAAAAACAAACTGAAACCTTTAGGGAGAAAATAATAATAAAAAACTAGAATAACGTGGCTAAATAAGTGTATGCTCTCTCAACCACCACCCCCCCCTCGCTAGGCTCTATGCGTCCGGCTATTACTTCACTCCTTCCACCCTGCCTTTCAGGTGTTCAGACACTGCTGAGTAACTTTCCCCATTCTTGCAGAAACAGTTTATCACCATGCCGGGCCTGCTGCTAGGAGATGAGGTGCCTAATTTCCAGGCTGACACTATGCGCGGTCCCATCCGCTTCCACGAATTTCTGGGGGACTCATGGGGCATCCTCTTTTCTCACCCAAGGGACTTTACTCCAGTATGTACCACAGAACTTGGTCGAGCAGCAAAACTAGCACCAGAATTTGCCAAGCGTAATGTTAATAGCCCTCTCTATGGATGACGTCAGTGACCATCTCGCTTGGTGCAAGGACATCAGTGCTTACAACAGCGACAAGCCTATTGACAAACTCCCTTTTCCAATAATTGCTGATGCAAAAAGGGAGCTTTCAGTCCAACTTGGCATGCTGGATCCAGATGAGATAGACAAAGATGGAATGCCTTTGACTGCTCGTGTGATATTTATTTTTGGCCCGGATAAGAAGCTGCAACTCTCTATACTCTACCCAGCAACCACTGGCAGAAACTTTGATGAGATTCTAAGAGTTGTTGATTCCTTAAAATTAACAGCTGCTAAGAAAGTTGCTACACCTGTTGGCTGGAAGCCTGGAGACCAGGTCATGGTTATTCCAAGCTTATCAGATGAAGAAGCCAAATAGCTGTTTCCAGGAGGGATTTGCACTAAGCAACTTCCATCGGGCAAGAATTATCTTCGTTATCCCTCTCCATAGCAATTGTGAAGTGAAATCATATGAGCAGAATGCTGATCGCTGGGACTTTGCAGGACTGGTTGCTTTAGATGTGTGGAAATATACTTTAAAAGGCTGTGGCAAAAAGAAAACAAAGTATCTATTCAGGTCTTTTAACCCAGTGACTGGTGTAGCTTACAGCTTCAGCTAATCAGTTTAAACTTGTTTCATTCAAATTTAATCAGTTTTCCTCACCTCCTTGAATATACCACTTTTAAAGCAGTACAGATTTTTCTTTAATTGATTTTCTGTTTTCTAGTGATATAAAAACTTGATTCATGAACAGCAGATTAATATTTTTTCATTAATAGGAATCAATTACTGTTATGTGTAAAAAATGCACATCTTGCATTTATGTTTGTGAGATTATCAGAAATGAAGGTTCTTAGATTCAGTTTACAAAATAAATTGAATAAACTATTTTTAAAAAGTGTATACTCTCTCAAACTAACACTTTCTTGAAGCACCTTTGTTATGTATATAGGGGGTGTTTCCGCAGTAGTGAGCCACTGAAACCACCAGGTGGCATGGTACCCTGTCCGGATTGGCAGGGTAGTCCTTGGCGGGAAATCCAGATAAGGGGATTGGTCCTAGGTATACCTGGCTAGGTATATAAGTGGGGTTAATAGCACTTTGTCTCCAGCCATGTGTTAACTTCAATAAAGGTGTATTATGCTGAGCCCTGTTGTCCGGAGTCGTCAATGCGGTCCAGAACCCACTATATAATAGTGGCGACGAAGGTGGGATTCTGCTTTATGCAGATCTGAAGTCACTTGGAAAGAAGGAAAGGCAAATCTTTCCCAAGAAACCTTCCAAGCGAAGCAATATCCACGGACTGGGTGCACCGTGGTAAAGTTCAGACACACCAGCGAATTCCGTTTTAACATCGACGAACCCGAGCGGTGGGAAGAGCACATGGGATGGATCGAAGGGTTCCTGCTGATCAACAAGATCATGGAAGACCGGATGAAAGCAGCAGCCCTGCTGTGCCTCAGTGGCCAGGATGTATATGATGTGGCCGTCGGATTGTGTGCACCAACGCCCATCGCATCCATCCCATATGATGAACTCACGGATAAGCTAGCAGAACATTTCATGCTGTCCAGGGCTCCAATTTTTTGGCGTTTCCAATTTTCCCAGCGCATCCAGCTCCCGGGCGAGACAACATCACACTACGTTGTGGCTCTGAGACAGGCTGCTGGTTTGTGTAAGTTCCCTAATCTCAAAGATAGAATCCAAGACCACGTGGTGTTCGGGCTTAGAGACCATCAGTGCCGACAAAAAATCCTCGCAAAACCGCCGATGAATCTGCGTGAAGTCCTAGACAAGGTAATGGCTCATGAGGCAGCCAATGGCGCCGGCAAGCCCACACACTGTCCTGGCAGCAGCCCAGGAGGGACAATTCATCATGAATGTGCCATGAACAGCAGATACGGAGAAAAGGACAGAGAGGCAGAGATAGATGTGGTCCAGCAAAGGCCCGGAAAACAGCCAATGCGGCGGGACAATGACAGAAGCCATCGGAAATACACATCAGTCAGCAAAAGCACCGCTTGCAGCTGCAGCTGCAAAGAACCAAGAGCAACCAACTACGCCAGCCAAAAATGTGCCACCTGCAGAGGAAACCATCCGAGAGCGACCTGCAGATTCAGATCTGCGAAATGTCGCTCCTGCAGCAAGACAGGGCACATCGCAGCTGTCTGCTGGAACTGCAACCGGCTCTCTCAATTCCTGGCAAATAGATGGGGAAGAAATGGAGGTAGTGACAGATTTTATTGTCCTGTGTTCCAAGATCACCGCAGATGGGGACTGCAGCCAAGAAATTAAAAGATGCTTGCTCCTGGGGAGGAAACCCATGGCAAATCTAGACAGCACACTAAAAAGCAGAGACATCACCCTGCCAGCAAAAGTGCGTATAGTCAAGGCTATGGTCTTCCCAGTTGCAATGTATGGCTGTGAAAGTTGGACCATAAGAAAGACTGAGCGCCAAAGAATTGAGGCCTTTGAACTATGGTGCTGGAGAAGACTCCTGTGAGTCCCTTGGACTGCAAGGCAATCAAACCAGTCAGTCCTAGAGATCAACCCTGACTGCTCTTTAGAAGGCCAGATCCTGAAGTTGAAACTCAAATACTTTGGCCACCTAATGAGAAGGAAGGACTCACTGGAGAAAAGCCTAATGCTGGGAAAGGTTGAGGGCAAGAGAAGAAGGGGACGACAGAGAATGAGGTGGCTGGATGGAGTCACTGAAGCAGTAGGCATGAGCCTAAATGGACTCCAGAAGATGGAAGAGGACAGGAAGGCCTGGAGGAACGTTGTCCATGGGGTCGCAATGGGTTGGACACGATTTCGCAACTAACAACAACATGTGAACTACTACAGAAAAAGTAAGGAACTTAGAGGCAACTCTAGCCAAACCCCAACATACAAAAGAAAGCTCCACTGAAACCAAACCAAATAATGAACAAATAACTCCCAGAGGATTTGGCCCTATTGGTAAACCCTTAGAAGAAGACAAATGGAGGTATGTCACACACAGAAGGAAACACAATACTCATAGAAAGAAGCAGCATACAACAAACAAACCCCTTCTGCCCAACCCAACCCAACCAGAAGCAGCCCCATTAAAACTGAACAATTGATTTCTCCCCTTAATCAGGGGTGTCAAACTCAATTTCATTGAGGGCCGCATCAGCATTGCGGTTGCCCTCAAGGGGCTGGGTGGGTGTGGCCTACTGGGTGGGCGTGGCTAGAGTGCATATGGCCTACTGGGTGTGGGCATGGCCAGCTCTACATCGTTCGCATCAAGGGTGCCTATGGGGGCCTGGGCAGGAGTGGGACAGATCTGAGGGTCTCTGGCAGAAGGAGGGTCTCTGGGCCAGGGCCTAGGCAGTGGGGGCCGTTCCCTCACTGTTTCCAGGATGGCTTCGCGGGCCACATGAAACCACTTCGCGGGCCGGATCCGGCCCCCGGGCCTTGTGTTTGACATGTCTGCCTTAGATGGAAACACACAGACCCACAACCTCCCCCTCAAAGAAAACATGCAGACACCTAGCAAAGAAACAACTTTAAATATCCCTTAAAAAGTCACATCAACAAACACACCTGAGATAAACAGAAAAGCACCCCAACCTGCAGCCCCCCAAAAATGAAGGTGAGTGTTGGTAATGGCATACAATTATAATCCAGGGAGGTATGTTGTCTCCTTGGAGCAAAAATTTGGCTGAAAACCTAACCAAAATAATTAGGCCTACAGATTACTTACTTACTTACCCCTTCCTTCTCCTCCACATTGGGACAAAAGACATAACAAAGAACCTGACTACAATAGTGAGAGATTACAAACAACTAGGCAATAAAGTTAAGAGGATAGGAGCACAAGTAGTGTTCTCATCAGTACTCCCAATGAAAGGCCAATACCCACTGAGAGGAAAAAGAATTTTAGAAATAAACCATTGGCTAAAGGATTGGTGTTGCCAAGAAAACTGGTTTCCTGAATCATGGACTACATTTCCTATGCGAAGGACTCTTGGCAAGGGATGGGCTACATCTTACGAAAACAGGCAAAAATGTACTCGGAAAAAGACTGGCCCAACTCATCAGGAGGGCTTTAAACTAAAATTGAAGGGGAAGGGTGACCAATTTCTAGAATCTCTAGAACCCAAAACCAATCACAAATCCCAAGAAACTAATAAAACAATGAGGTAGGCAGTGATGAGAAAAAAGAAAACTCAAACAACAATCAGGAGATGAAGGAAACATACCCACAGACAGACATAAAAGTCTTAAATGCTTATATACAAATGCTCAAAGCTTGGGGAACAAACAGGGCAAACAAGAAGCAATAGTACACGAGGGAGGATATGACATAGTAGGCATTACTGAAACCTGGTGGGACGAAACTCATGAATGGAATGGACTGATAGATGGATACAAATTGTTCAAAAGAAACAGGTCTACAAAAAGAGGAAGGGGACTTCTCTCCATAATATATATATGGGTAAATGTAAAAGAGAAAAAAGTGACATTGTCACAGGTGTATATGTCAAGGTATTGATTTAACAGCTAACCAGCTTATGTAATCTAAGATGTAAGATGTAATGATGGGAATTACTCAGCAGGGTCTGTGTCTCTTTAAGAGCCTTTTTATAAAGGGAAGGCTCTGCTAATATGTTCTCTCTCTTCTGTTTCTTGATATAACTGTGGTTTGTTGGATCCTACTGTATTAGCATATACATGTATATTGTTCCTGGTGTACGATATTGTAGACGACACATGTCAACCACAAGGCCCATGGGCCGGATCCGGCCTGGAGAGGCCCAGATTTGGCCCTCCAGGGCTGTCCCAGAAATGGCAAGGGACCGGCCCCTGCTGCCCCAGCCCTGGCCCACCCCAACCTGGCTGGGTGCCCTCCCGGCGCATGCACAGGAAACAGCGAGCACTAATGGGCTTGTAGTGTGCAGCAGTAGCTGCAGTTCATTTGCCTCAGCCTGCCCCGTTCCTCCCAGCCTAACCCCATCATGCTCCGCTTTGCCAGGCTTCTCCTTGTCCGGCTTTGCTTTGCTGTGCTGCTCCATGCCTTTCCTCACTTAGGACATGGCATTCTGTAAGCCTAGTGCCCCAGGGCATTCCCAGTCTATGGGGTGAAAGGTGCAAAGATGGAAGTGTGCAGTCGCACAAGCTGAGCATTGGCCGGCTCTCAGTCGCCCTCTCCACCACATGGTAGGACCATAGAGGGGAATGCAGCAGTCATGCAGAGCCACAGCCTGGTACTGCCGGACAGCACCCAATTGCCCACTCCACCACGTGGTAGGACCGGAGAGGGGAACACAGGACTCACGCCAGATGCAGAGCTGCAGCCTGGAACTGCCAGGGGCTGGCGATGTGTGAACCTCTGTGCTGGCTGGAGAGAAAGGGTGAGAAGGAGGAGAAAGCATTTCTCTGTGTGTGTTTGTGTGTGTGTGTGTGTGTGTGTGTGTGTGTGTGTGTGTGAAAGAGAGAGAGAGAGAGAGAGGAGAGGAAGAGGAGGAGGAGGCTGAGATATTACAAAAAAAGGGGAGCTTTCCCCTTTCTCCGCACCTTCTCTTTTTTTTTAACCTTCCTCCACTCCATTCAGGTGCAGCTGGAGAAAAAGGACAAGAAGGGGGAGAAAGCAGGGAAAGTTTTCGTGTGTGTGTGTATGTGTGTGTGTGTGTGTGTGTGTGTGTGTGTGTGTGTGAGAGAGAGAGAGAGAGAGAGAGAGAGAGAGAGAGAGAGAGAGATTGAGCCAGCAGGGAAGCGAAAGTGTGGAGAATCGGGAGCGTTGCAAAATAAGCAAACTTACAAAAAGGGGATCTCTCTCTCTGTCTCTCTCTCGCACACAAATGTGCTGCATCAGGGAGGTGTTGTGCAGACAGGTGAGAGCGCAAACTCGCAGATTGTGGTCTATTCTTGCTGCCTTCCCTCGCTAAAATCCAGGCAATAATATAACTCTTTGGATTGAAAGAGAAGTTAAGAGGAACTGGTGTGAGTTAAAATTGAAAGGCTGAGTCAACTCCCCCCCCCCAATTATTTTGTCAGAGACTTGGAAAGTGTTTCTTGCTCCTACTTCCCCACATCTGCTCTTTTATAATTTAATCCAGCCTTACCCAAACTAATGTCTGTTGGGTGTCACGGACCACAATTGCCATCATAATGTGGCTTTGCTGGCTAGAAATGCAATGTCTTATTTTCTCTGTGGTATGCGCCTAGCAGGTAGTAGATCTGTGGGATTTAGATGTATTTAAACATCTGTTTCTTCTGCCTAATTTATTAAATCAACATCTAATTCAAAATTAAACATTTCTGAGAAATCCAGGGTTCTTTAGAAGAAAACTCTCAAAGACAGCTATTGTAAAGCATCACTAGCACTGCTTAAAACAATATTAAAAGTGTGCATTTTAAGAAAGAAAAATATTAGTAGTAATTTACTTAGTGCTGTTTGACCATAAAATGTGGTGTTGTTCTACATATGCCTGGCTGAACCATGTGTTTGGAGTTGCCTCTAAACAGATGATGAATATATTGTTCATATTTTCCTTCGGAGAAAGTTCTGTAATTGGGGTGCTGTCTCTGAGAAGGCTCTGCTTGTGGCCACTGTTCTATAAATCAAACCAGGGGGACCATCTGGTCTAAATGGATGGTAAACATAGATGATTAGGGGGCTGAAGGCTAAAACATATGACAAATGTTTGTGGGAATTGGGTGTGTCTAGCTTAGTGAAAAGGACTAGGGGTGGTGACATGATAGCAATGTTCCAATATTTGATGTGCTGCCACAGAGAAGAAGAGATCAATCTATTTTCCAGAGCATCAGAAGGCAATAATAAATGGAAACTAATCAAGAAGAAAACCAGCCTAGAACTAAGGACTTGTGAAAACAACTAACCAGTGAAAAGGCTTGCCTTCAGAAGTTGTGGATGCTCCATCACTGGAGGCTTTTAAGTACATATTGGATATTCCATTATCTGGAATGGTATACATTCCCTGCTTGAGCAGGGGCTTGGAGAAAAGATCTCAAAGGTCTCTTCCAACTCTCTTATTCTTTGAGAGAAGTGCTGTCAACATCTCCCCCTCCCCTCATCCCTTCCTGGGCACAGAGAGAGGGAGGGAGGGAAGGAAGGAAGGAAAACAGGAAGAAAGAAAGGGAAGGAAGGAAGGAAATGGGAATGAAAAGGAGGGAGGCAGGGAAGGAGGAGGGGGAGGAAGGAAGGAAGGAAGGAAGGAAGGAAGGAAGGAAGGAAGGAAGGAGAGGGAGGGAGGGTGGGTCTGAAGGAAGTCCTTCCTTAGCACTTGGCCACCAGCAGCCCTGCTGCCATTTCACCATCCCCTGGTTGTCTCCCATCCTATTGCTGAGGATGCTTTGGTTACAAAGCCAGGTCTTGTTGCATGGAGAGGGAGTGGGCCTCCCTCTGACCCACACACTTTGCCCTTCTGCACCCACGACGAGTAACCTGGCCAAGGAGGGTGAGCACAGCAGCCTTGAGGAGGTAAGAGCAGCTGGGTGCCCCTTGGGAAAGTGCGGCTAGGCTAGGCAGGGCTGTGGGGTCCTGGTGCCATGGGAGCTCAAGGGTCAGGCTGGGGGCTTAATCTCCACTGCCTAGGGTTCCGGAAAGTCCGTGCCACCATCCAGGGGCTACCTACATGCCATGAGGCTCAGTGAGGCTCCTCCAGTGGACTATGCCCCGGCGCTTGCCCTGGTCCTATCCCCACCCTGCCAAAGACCCTCGAATACAGGGTCCTTCCCAGGCCCACACAGGTGCCCCTGATGCAAGTGAAATTGAGCTGGCCACGTCCACCCAATAGGCCATGCCCATGCCAGCCATACCCACCCAGTAGGCCATGCCCATCCAACCCTCCAAGGGCAACCACAATGCTGATGCGGCCCTTAATGAAATTGAGTTTGACACACCTATTGTAGATAGTGTAACATAATCCACCATTTACTATAGATCACTGTTTACTGTGTTTACTCCTGGATCATCTCGCACAATAAGACTGTGCATACTCTGATAGGTTATGGGCCCAGAGAGAGGAGAAACCCAGTGAGAGCTTGACCCAGAGCCAGAGGAGTTAAGGTTGTGGTTTGTGGGGGTTTGTGGGGGTAGCAGGCAACATGGACTCCGTCAGTGTAATGGAAGGAAGTTTTGTAGTATCTCATCTGAATGAGAGAAATTACCTCTCCTGGTGTCTAAAAATGGAGATGTACCTGCGAAGGGAGGAGTTGTGGATGATAGTTGCTGATCCACCTGCAGCCCTGAATGTTGGGGACCAGAGAAAGAATAAGAAAGCATTGGCCAGCATAATGCTGAGTTTGGAGGATAGCCAGATGATACACGTGAGGGGTCTCCAGTCTGCTAAAGAGTGCTGGGAAACTTTGCACAATGTGTATGTGAGAGAGACTGCGAGCAGCAAAGTAATGGTGAAAAGAAAGCTATGTAAAGCCCAGCTGAAACTGGGAGAGAGCATGTCTACTCATTTGCAGTCCATGAGAAAGACATTCCTAGAGTTAGAAGAAAGAGGAATGACTTTTACTGAGGTACACAAGGTGTGTATGGTGCTTATGAGATTAACAGAAGGACAAAAGGCTGTAGGGTGTAAATGGGTATATAAAAAGAAGGCTTTACACAATAATTAACTGCAGAATAAGGCACGGTTAGTTGCGCAAGGATTTACACAGAGAAAAAAATGTTCATTATGATGAAGTGTTTGCACCAACAGTAAGAGGTGAGACCATAAGGTTAGCATTGGTTTTAGCAGCTGCATGCAGTTATACATCATTTCAATATGATCACTGCATATTTAAATGCTGAATTAGAGGAAGACATATATATGGCACAAGCAGCAGTTTATCAAACTAAGCACCTTGGATATGTATATAAATTGAATAAAGCCATATATGGGTTAAAACAGTCAACAAGAAACTGGAATCAATGTTTACAGGGAGTGCAGAATTATTAGGCAAGTTGTATTTTTGAGGATTAATTTTATTATTGAACAACAACCATGTTCTCAATGAACCCAAAAAACTCATTAATATCAAAGCTGAATATTTGTGGAAGTAGTTTTTAGTTTGTTTTTAGTTATAGCTATTTTAGGGGGATATCTGTGTGTGCAGGTGACTATTACTGTGCATAATTATTAGGCAACTTAACAAAAAACAAATATATACCCATTTCAATTATTTATTTTTACCAGTGAAACCAATATAACATCTCAACATTCACAAATATACATTTCTGACATTCAAAAACATAACAAAAACAAATCAGTGACCAATATAGCCACCTTTCTTTGCAAGGACACTCAAAAGCCTGCCATCCATGGATTCTGTCAGTGTTTTGATCTGTTCACCATCAACATTGCGTGCAGCAGCAACCACAGCCTCCCAGACACTGTTCAGAGAGGTGTACTGTTTTCCCTCCTTGTAAATCTCACATTTGATGATGGACCACAGGTTCTCAATGGGGTTCAGATCAGGTGAACAAGGAGGCCATGTCATTAGATTTCCTTCTTTTATACCCTTTCTTGCCAGCCACGCTGTGGAGTACTTGGACGCGTGTGATGGAGCATTGTCCTGCATGAAAATCATGTTTTACTTGAAGGATGCAGACTTCTTCCTGTACCACTGCTTGAAGAAGGTGTCTTCCAGAAACTGGCAGTAGGACTGGGAGTTGAGCTTGACTCCATCCTCAACCCGAAAAGGCCCCACAAGCTCATCTTTGATGATACCAGCCCAAACCAGTACTCCACCTCCACCTTGCTGGCGTCTGAGTCGGACTGGAGCTCTCTGCCCTTTACCAATCCAGCCACGGGCCCATCCATCTGGCCCATCAAGACTCACTCTCATTTCATCAGTCCATAAAACCTTAGAAAAATCAGTCTTGAGATATTTCTTGGCCCAGTCTTGACGTTTCAGCTTGTGTGTCTTGTTCAGTGGTGGTCGTCTTTCAGCCTTTCTTACCTTGGCCATGTCTCTGAGTATTGCACACCTTGTGCTTTTGGGCACTCCAGTGATGTTGCAGCTCTGAAATATGGCCAAACTGGTGGCAAGTGGCATCTTGGCAGCTGCACGCTTGACTTTTCTCAGTTCATGGGCAGTTATTTTGCGCCTTGGTTCCTCCACACGCTTCTTGCGACCCTGTTGACTATTTTGAATGAAACGCTTGATTGTTCAATGATCACGCTTCAGAAGCTTTGCAATTTTAAGAGTGCTGCATCCCTCTGCAAGATATCTCACTATTTTTGACTTTTCTGAGCCTGTCAAGTCCTTCTTTTGACCCATTTTGCCAAAGGAAAGGAAGTTGCCTAATAATTATGCACACCTGATACAGGGTGTTGATGTCATTAGACCACACCCCTTCTCATTACAGAGATGCACATCACCTAATATGCTTAATTGGTAGTAGGCTTTCGAGCCTATACAGCTTGGAGTAAGACAACATGCATAAAGAGGATGATGTGGTCAAAATACCCATTTGCCTAATAATTCTGCACTCCCTGAAGATGCTGGTCTCAAAGAGTTAGTTTTAAGAAACAGCAAGGCAGATCCAAGTTTGTACACTGCACAGTATAAGGGTGCAGAGTGTTTCCTGTTAGCTAATGTTGATGACTTGTGTTTTATTACTAAGAATTGCTCCCAGGTTGACTCCTTTGTCAAGCAACTTGAAAGGTAGTTCCAATTAAAAAGCCTAGGGGAAATAAAGAATTATCTAGATGTGGAGATAAGAAAACCAAAACAGAGAGGATATGTGTTAAACCAAACAAGGAAAATAAAACAGCTGTTATTAAAGAATGATATGCTGGGCTGTAACAGTGTATTAACTCCTATGACACCAAGCTTCCAGAATGATATAGCAGACAACACAGAATGTGATCAAAAAGTGTACCAATCAGCTATAGGTGGCTTATTGTATATATCTCAATGGTCAAGACCAGATATAGCCAGTGTGTTAGCATTTTGAGTCAGCATACTTCAGCACCCAAACAACAACATTAGTTAGGGATAAAAATAATATTCAGATATTTAAAAGGCACAATGGACCTAGGACTAAGGATAAGGCCATCTGATGACTTATCATTACAATGCTATGTAGACAATGACTGGGCAAATGATATGCATGACAGAAAGTCAAACTCAGGATTTGTGATATTGTTTTCTGGCATCGTAATTGGATGGAAACCAGAAAACAACCTTCAGTAGCAATGTCAACTGCTGAAGCTGAATTTATAGCATTGTCTGAAGCATGTTCTGAATTAACCTGATGTATACAATTACTAAGAGATGTACATATTGATGTAAAAGAGGCTGCACCAATACTTGAGGACAATGTTGCATGTATAAAGATGGCAATGGGAGAACGTATCGGAAGCAGAAGGAAACATGTAGACATAAAATATTGTAATGTCAGGGAGGCTATAGAGGATAAACTGATAAAGTTACAGCATTGTTCCACTGACAACAATATAGCTGATATGTTGACTAAGCCTGTTATGTACTGGGCTCTTGAGGATTACCACGTGGGTTGCTGGAGCAGCTATCGGCTCTCCAGCAACCCAGATTACAAGTCTCCTGTGCTGCAATTGGCTATCTCCAGGCGTCAATGGTTGATTCAAACCTATTGGCTGCCGCCTAGGGGCTAGACTATATATTGTGGCTAGTTGCAGCTGTTTCCCCAGTACAGTTTCTTTACAAAATAAACTGAGTTACCCTGTACTCAGTTACGCATCTTCATTCCTGCAACAAAGAACCCGCTATTTAACAAAGCCTTTAAATGCAGGCAAGCATCAAGAGTATGTAAAATCATTTGCATTAACAGCTGTTTAGCTTTAAATGGGAGGAGTGTCAAGGTATTGATTTAATAGTTAACCAGCTTATGTAATATAAGATGTATGATGTAATGATGGGAATGACTCAGCAGGGTCTATGACTCTTTAAGAGCCTTTGTATAAAGGGAAGGCTCTGCTAATGTGTTCTCTCTCTTCTGTTTTCTACTGTAACTGTGGTTTGTTGGATCCTGCTGTATTAGCATGTGTATGTATATTGTTCCTGGTGTATTATATTATAGATAGTGTAAGATAAACCATCATTTACTACAGACCACTGTTTACTGTGTTTACTCCTGGGTTATCTCATGCAATAAGACTGAGCATGCTCTGATGGTATTTTATAGGCCACCCCACCAGTCAGAAGAGATAGAGGAACTGTTTGGCAACCAATTAACAAACGTGTGTAGGAAGCATACCACAGAAGTAATAGGAGACTTCAACTATCCAGATATCAACTGGGAGATAAACTCTGCAGTGAGCGGGAGATCAAACAGATTCCTAACCAATCTAGCTGACAACTTTGTCACCCAAAAGGTGGAGGAGGGAACTAAACATTAAGGTATATACTGGTATACTATCCTTACTAATAGAGAAGAAGTGATAGAGGGAATTGAAATTGCCAGAACCTTGGGTGAAAGTGATCATGTCATACTGGAATTTAATATAATGCAAACAGCAGCAATAGAAAACAATCCAACCAGTGTCTTAAACTTCAAAAGAGTGATTTTAACAAACTCAGAGAGAACCTAGGAAAGATCCCATGGATGAAAACCCTAAAGGGAAAAACAATCGAAGAAGCATGGGAAATCCTGAAAAATGTGATCATAAAAGCTCAGACCAACACAGTACCATTGAAAAAGGAAAACAAGAAATTCAAGAAGAAACCAGCATGGCTGCACAAAGTTCTTTATGACAAACTGAAAGACAAAAAGGACAAATACAAAAAATGGAAAGAGGGGCACACAACTAGGGCCAATTATCAGCAGACAGCCAGAACATGCAAAATTGAAGTCAGGAAAGCGAAGGCTCAGAACAAACAAAGACTTGCAACAGAAATCAAGGATAATAAAAAAAGTTTCTTCCAACATATTAACAACAAGAAAAAAGTCAAGGAAATTGTAGGCCCACTAAAGAAAGAAGATGGCAAGGAAATAACAGGCAACAGGGAGAAAGCAGAGCTGCTTAACTCATACTTTGCATCAGTCTTCACACAAAAAGAAACTATAGCCCAACATACAAAAAAAAACCACTGCAAAAGACAAACTAGAAACAAAAATTAAAATAAGCAAGAAAATGGGAGGAGAACACCTATCCAACTTTGATGAGTATAAATCACTGGGACCCGACAGATTACATCTCACAGTTCTGAAGGAGCTGGCAGATGTTATTTCAGAACCATTGCACCATATCTTTCATAAATTCTAGAGCACCGGGGAAGTACCTGAGGACTGGAAAAGGGCTAATGTGGTTCCCATCTTTAAGAAAGGGAAAGAAACGGACCTTGGAAACTACAGACCAATCAGTTTAACATCCATACTTGGAAAGAGCCTAGAAAAGATAATCAAAAAACAGATCTGCGAACAACTAGAAGCAAACAAAATTATAACTAGTAGCCAATAGGTAAAGGTAAAGGTTCCCCCGCACATGCGTGCTAGTCGTTTCTGACTCTAGGGGCCACTGCTCATCTCCATTTCAAAGCCGAAGAGCCAGTGCTTGTCCGAGGACGTCTCCGTGGTCATGTGGCCAGCATGACTAGATGCCAAAGGTGCACAGAACGCTGTTACCTTCCCATCGTAGTGGTCCCTATTTTTCTACTTGCATTTTTATGTGCTTTCGAACTGCTAGGTTGGCAGAAGCTGGGACGAGTAACAGGTGCTCACTCTGCTACGTGGCACTTGGGATTCGACCTGCCAAACTGCCGACCTTTTGATCGACAAGCTCAGCGTCCTAACCCACTGAGCCACCACGTCCCAATACAGGTTTGTTAAAAACAGATCATGCCAAACCAATCTTATTTCATTCTTTGATAAAGTGACTAAACTAGTAGACCAGCAAAATGCTGTGGACGTAGTATAGATTTCAGTAAGACATTTGATAAAGTAGACCACAACCTACTCCGTGGTAAACTAAAAAAGGTGGAATAGACAACATCACCACCAGATGGATCTGAAACTGGCTGGTAAATCATACTCAACAAATAGTCCTCAATGGCACTACATCCACATGGAGAGAAGTAAGCAGTGAGGTACCATAAAGTTCCTTCTTAGGCCCAGTACTCTTCAATATCTTCATCAATGATTTAGATGAGGGAATTGAAGGAGAACTCATCAGTTTTGCAGATGACACCAAATTGACAGGAGTAGCCAAAACCCCAGAAGACAAATTCAGGATCCAAAAAGATCTTGACAAATGTGAACAATGGGCCCTATCCAACAAAATGAGTTTCAGTATGGAGAAAAGCAAAGTTTTACATTTAGGCAGGAAAAATCAAAGGTACAAGTACAGATAGGGTGAGATTTAGCTTAAAAACAGTAACTGTGAGAGGGTCCTTGGAGTCCTAGTGGACAATCACTTGAACTATGAGCCAGCAGTGTGCAGCAGCAGCCAAAACAGCTAATACAAACCTGGGTTGTATAAACAGAGGTATTGAATCAAGATCATGTGAAGTATTAATACCACTTTATAAAACCCTAGTAAGACCACACCTGGAATACTGCTGCCAATTTTGGTCACCATATCACAAAAAAGATGATGAGATTTTGGAAAAAATTCAGAGAAGAGCAACTAAGATGATCAAAGGCCTGGAGAGTAAAACATAGGAGGAACCGCTGTGGGACTTGGGTTTGGCTACGGTAATCTAAAGAAAAGAAGAAATAGGGGAGACATGATAGCACTATTCCAGTATTTGAGGGGCTGCCACAAAGAAGAGGGGGTCACGTTATTCACCAGAGCACTAGAGGGAAGGACAAGAAACAATGTTTGGAAACTGATCAAAGAGAAAAGCAACCTGGAATTAAGGAGAAACTTCCTGACAGTGACAACAATTAACCAGTGGAACAACTTACCTCCAGAAATCGGGGCGCTCCATCACTGGAGATTTTTAAGAAGAGACTAGACAGTCATTTGTCTGAGATGATATAGGCTTTCCTGCTTGAACAGGGGCTGGACTAGAAGATCTCCAAGGTCCCTTCCAGTTCTATTCTATTCTATTCTATTTTATTCTGTTCTGTTCTGTTCTGTTCTGTTCTATTCTGTTTCAGTGTGCATATTGTGTACTTTTGGTGTGCACTGTGTTTGTTTTTGTGCCATATAAACATTTTGGAATAATGGTCAAAAATTTCAAACTTGATTTCACCAAAGCATAACACATTTTCCCATAAGCTTTTTTCAGATTGGATGTAAGTTTATGCAAAATCTAGCCACACTTGGATTTATTTATTTTTTGGTAAGAAAAGGCTTCATTTTTACCCTACCCCACAACCCAGACGCATGAAGAAAAAAGATTGTTGTACGTGTAGTACACAACCAGAAATTCCTGCAGCTCCTTTAAGGTTGCTTGTAAGCATCATGGCAGCCTCTCGGATCAGTTTTTCTTCTTGTTTTTTCATCAATTTTGGAGGGATATCCAGTTCTTGGTAATATCATTGTTTTGCCATATTTTCTCCACTTGTTGATGACTATCTTCACTTTGTTCCATGATATATCCAATGCTCTGGAAAAAAATTGTATCCTTTTCTTGACTGATACTTTCCAACAATGAGTTTGTAAACAATGCTTTGTAAACTCTTGGATTTTTGCTATAAGAGACAACTGAGTAAATATCAGAAAAATCCTATTTAGAACAACTGAATCATATATGGGCTTGATCACTTTAACTAATGGCAGGTATGTACTGATTACTAATTACCATCAGTTTCCTTTCTACACAATGTGTCTGGATTTCATTCTAATTTGTTCCTGCACAATTTCGGCTTGAATTAGGTAGGACACACTGTTCTCCTGACATGTCACACCTCTCCTCTCTAAGCTGCATTGGTTGCTAGTTTGTTTCCGGATCCAGTTAAGACTGATGATCATAAAGTCCTTTATGGTGTGAGACTGGGATTTCTTAGCCATGTGTTGTAGTAGTGCTATTAGACAAACCTTTTAAAAATATAATACCATATATCAAGAACATAAAATATCGTATATCCAGACCATACAGGCACATGTATTGCACATTCACAGAATAAAAATTAATGGGAGCTTCCTTAGATCTTAACAAAACATAAATTATTGTACTTTATTTTCAGTGTATATTGAATTTCTACATATGTTTCTATGTATTAAGGGATTCTTCTGAGCTTTTAGAGGCTGGAGAAATAAATATGGCTCTCTAAACTCCACGATATATAGATTTGATTCACGCCCTTTCTGGTTTCTGGATCCAAGAAGTGATCAGTATACCTCTTTGAGGGACAGAGATATATAATCTGTCTTGGAGGAGATGCTTCTGAATGGAGCATCTCTCAACCCAACGATATTAGAAACCTTCTTTCCAATCTTCAATATTCTCTTTTTGAGGGGGAAAAATGAAAAAGGGGATATTGCTTCAGCTACAGAGGATCCTAGTATAACAGATTATCTAAAGTATTTTTTAGTTAGGATTCAGATCTAGGAATGCAAAAGAGATGAAAACAAATACTCATTACTATCGTTGATAACCATTGTCAGTACCTGATTGAACAAGAATGTCCCACTAGTAAATCTTTCTGTAGATTCAGTACCACTAATTATGGTATTTTTCTGAAAGGTTTGAGGTGGCAGGCACCATTTTATAGTAGTTTTATTCCTTCCTAGACAGATGTTTCCGATCAGTATACATAGGAGAAAGCTAGAGCTTCTCACTTCTCAGGGCACTCAGGACATTCTCACACTGTGTTCAACATCTAAAGCAAATTGCTGGGAGAAGATATCTGTCAATTTCAGATGACCTACCATCAATACTCTGATAATACTCAATTTGACATTACCTTCCCAGGCTAGCCAAGGATGATGCAGAGATTCTGCCTAGAGCCGTGGTGGCAAACCTATGGCACGCATGCCACAGATGGCACGCAGAGCCCTCTCTGTGGGTATGCACCCTGTTGCCTCATTCCTAGGCCTTCAGCTGGCTTTTATAAAACCTTTTCGCTTTAGGCTTTTGCTGCCATGTGCAAAAAAAAAAGTTTCAATCAATCAATTTCAACTTCTCATGGAAAAAAAAAGATCTCGCAAAGTTGGAATTGATGGATTGAACATTTTAGTCCCACCGAGTCTGCCATTACCACTGCAGCCATGCCCACCCAATTGGCCACACCCACTCAATGGGCCACGCCCATCCAGCACCCATCAATACGTAAGTGGGTTTTGGGTTGCAGTTTGGGCACTTGGTCTCTAAAAGGTTTGCCATCACTGGTCTAGAGGAAGAGGAGAATTAGATCAGGGCTTTTCAACCAGCGGTACAAGTACCACCTGTGGTACATTGGCACCTGGCAGGTGGGGGGGAGGGGAATGAGCTGAACTGGTGGCAGCACTGCACAAGCCTGAGTGAGAGATGGATGGAGCTGCAGGGCTGTCAGAGCTCAGCAGAAGCACCAGGATGAGCACTTCTTTGGGGCTGTCAGAGCTCAGTGGAAACACCCAGATCAGTGCCAGGCTCCAGCTGGAGCTCGGTGCTGATCGTGGCACTTCTGCTGAGCCCAGAAGAAGTGCCAATCAACTGAAATGTTGCAGCATCTCCAGGGTCTTGTGATTTACATTCAGATGCTTGGCAACTGATTCATATTTATGACAGTCACAGTGTCCCAGGGTCATGTGAAGTGACCAAAACCTGCTTCAACCTTCTGGGAGAAGAAGGAAGTTGAAGTTACCAGCCTGAGGATGATGGATGAGATTTCGTCGAAACGTTGCCCTGATACCTCCAATTCTATGTGGGGAAAAACCCGAATGACCAAAGATCTACATACAAACACCCGCGAAAACCTCAGAAAACACACACACACACACACACACACACACATATATATATAATTTTTATTTTTCCATTTCTCCCACAAACAAATCAACAAATATACTGCAATACAGGTGGAACTCGAAAAATTAGAATATCGTGCAAAAGTTCATTTATTTCAGAATGCAACTTAAAAGGGGAAACTAATATATGAGATAGACTCATTACATGCAAAGCAAGATAGTTCAAGCCGTGATTTGTCATAATTGTGATTATGGAGTACAGCTCATGAAAACCCCAAATCCACAATCTCAGAAAATTAGAATATTACATGCAATCAATAAAACAAGGAGTGTACATAGAACACTATCGGACCTCTGAAAAGTATAAGCATGCATAGTACTTGGTTTGGGCCCCTTTTGCAGCAATTACTGCCTCAATGCGGCGTGGCATGGAAGCTATCAGACTGTGGCACTGCTGAGATGTTATGGAAGACCAGGATGCTTCAATAGCGGCCTTCAGCTCTTCTGCATTGTTCGGTCTCATGTCTCTCATCTTTCTCTTGGCAATGCCCCACAGATTCTCTATGGGGTTCAGGTCAGGCGAGTTTGCTGGCCAATCAAGCACAGTAATCCCACGGTCATTGAACCAGGTTTTGGTGCTGCTGCTTGTGCACCTTTTTCTTCCACACTTTTCCCTTCCACATAACTTTCTATTAATGTGCTTTGATACAGCACTTTGGGAACATCCAACTTCTTTTGCAATTACCTTTTGAGGCTTTCCCTCCTTATGGAGGGTGTCAATGATGGTTTTCTGCACAACTGTCAGGTCAACAGTCTTCCCCATGATTGTGATTCCTACTGAAACAGACTGAGAGACCATTTAAAGGCTCAGGAACCCCTTGCAGGTGTTATGGCTTAATTAGCTAATTAGAGTAGGACACTTTGAGCCTAGAATATTGCACCTTTTCACAATATTCTAATTTTCTGAGATTGTGGATTTGGGGTTTTCATGAGCTGTAAGCCATAATCATCACAATTATGACAAATCACGGCTTGAACTATCTTGCTTTGCATGTAATGAGTCTATCTCATATATTAGTTTCCCCTTTTAAGTTGCATTACTGAAATAAATGAACTTTTGCATGATATTCTAATTTTTCGAGTTTCACCTGTACATAAATACATACTCGTAAGTTTGGGTGCTGCTCGTCCATTTCCCCTTTCACTGTATCCACGTTCCTGTCTCTTTCCTCTTCTCTACCTTCTTTCTCCCTTTCTCCTTTCTTTCCTACTTCCCTCCTCTTCTCTCCTCTTTCCTTCACCACTCCCCTCCCATTTCTTCCCACTTCTCCTCTTTTCCTCCAACCTTCCTACTTCCTTCCCCCTCCTCTACTCTCTTCCCTCTCTCCTCTCCTTTCTTCCCTCCCATTCCTTTTCCGATAAAATTCAGGGGTAATGTCCGAGCAGCTCCTCTCCTTAGATTTTCAATATCTATATTAGATATAATAACATTAATTTTCTATTACGACAATATTTATATAAATCTGGCCTTCTCAGTATATACTTCTATAAATTTTTATACTACCTCCGGTTATGCAATACTGTGTCGCCTGGGTCTCCCTCCTTATTTCCTCCTTTTTCTTCCATCTAAATTAGTGTTAGCTATCTTTTAGGCATATTCTCTTTTTCACCCACTCATAAAATTTTCCCCAGATTTCATAATACTCTGACTCTGTCTTATCTTTAATTATCATTGTTAATCTATTAATTTCCGCACATTCCATTATTTTCCCAATCACCTCTTCTTCTTGGGGAGCTTTCAGTGCCTTCCAATTTTGTGCAAACACAATCCTAGCTGCAGTGGTTATATGAATAATCAAATATGTGTTCTCTTTACTATATTTCTCTGGTAAAATACCCAACAGGAATATTTCTGGTCTTAGTTTTATACGTTGTTGTATCATCTTTTCTATCCATGTTCTGATTATATTCCAATAGGTTTTAGCTTCTACACACGTCCACCACATATGATAGAAAGAGCCTGGTATTTAATGACATTTCCAACATTTCATAGATCTGTCCTTAAACATTTTAGCTAGTATTTCTGGAGACATATGCCATCTATAGAACATCTTGTACATATTTTCTTTATACGCTGTCGCCATTGTCAGTTTATAGTTTCTTTCCCATAATTGTTGCCATCTATCTAATTCAATCGTATATCCAAGTTTCTTGTCCATTTTATCATTGACTCCTTTACTTGCCTCCTCCTCTAATTCCCTATATAGTAAGTAACTATACATTTTGATCCATTTTTCTTCAGTTTCCATAAGTATTTCATCTAACTCTGTTCTCCCCAAACTAAAACCATCTGTTTTAGCATCTTTTTCATATCTAGATTGTATTTGCGTTCTCATGTACCAATCCATCTTTATTCCTTGTTCCTCTAGTTGTTGTTTGGTTTTCAGCTCCCCTGTGTCTGTTAGTAGGTCTTTATATCTTATAATGTTTCCCATGTTAAACATATTGGGGTGTATTAACTCTTCCATAGTTGAGAGCCAATCTGGAATCCTCAAGTAATGCTTTCTCTTTATTTTTTCCCAAACCATCAATAAAGAATTCCTTATATGATGTCTCTGGAAATAGCTATATATTCTATTTTTCCCATACCATATGAAAGCATGCCATCCCAACTGTAAATCATGTCCCTCTAATGTCAATAATCTAGTATTCCTCAGTAATACTATGATAATGCTGCAGCCTGATAATATAATTCCCAATTAGGTAAACTAAACCCACCTCTGAGTCTTGCATCCTGTAACATTTTTAAATTAATCCTTGCCTTTTTTCCCTGCCAAATATATTTCAAAATTATTTTATTTAGCCCCTCAAAATATTTCTTTTCCAATCTTATTGGTATTGTTGACAACAAAAACAACAATCCTGGTAACATATTTATTTTGATTATTTCAATCCTACCTAAAAAAAAAAAGTGCCAGAACTCAGAGGTGCTGTCACTGGGAGTGATGCCGGTGTCTTGCTACGGCGTTGCCACCCATCCTTTGCACCCCGCCCCTGCAGCTCAGAGCCACATGCCGCAGGGATTCACCTCCCCACAGCCGCTGTGGGGATTCCCCTCCCCGCAGTTGCCATGCCGCAGCTCGTGATGAGCCCCCACGAGCTGCTCCAAACCCCGACCAAGAGCTGTGTTCCTCATGGCAGTGGTCTCCGGTGCCAAACAGCTGATGGCCTCCAGCACCGGCACGCGTTCACTTACTACCCCGTCGCTTCCAAATGCAGTGAGTGAGTGAGTAAGTGGCGTTTGGAAGTGATGGGGCAGTAAGTGAGTGAGTGAATTGCAAATGGTGTTTGGAAGCGATGGGGCAGTAAGTGAGCGAGCAATCAAGAGGCCTTTGAAAGAGATGGAATGAGTGGGGGAGAGACTGAATGAGGTGCCTTTGAAATAGACAGAGGAGTGAGTCAGAGTGACTGGAGGCTTTTGTGAGCAAAGTGTGAGTGAGTGGGGGGGATTTTGTGAATGAAGGGTGAGAGAGAAAAAGGGACAAGTGAGGGGGAGAAGGGAAAAAAGAAAAGGCACTGACTTCTGACTTCCTCTGTTACAGGAGTAGAAGGAAGCATTAACATTGAACCTCAACTTTTTGCTTTTCTATAATATCATAAACTAGCCATTTCTATAACAATAAATGAATCTAACCAATGAAACCCAAAATACCCCCCCCTTTTTTTAATCATCAAGTTTTTGAGACCTTGTTAAGCACTGGTGGTGCTTGAATATTGTCAGATCATAAAAGTGGTACAATTTCTGAAAAGGTTGAAAAGCCCTGATGTAAATGCAGCCTAAATTGTTTATTGCCATCCTATTTGCAAATAATATCTTACTTACCTTGTTGAGATGGTATAGTTGGGCAGCAGGGAGAGATGCAAAGTTCCTGCCTTTGCTGCAGACAACTTGCCTGAGCAACATTTGCCGGCCGGATCTTTTGGCACGCTCAGCAACAATTCCTATTGGCTTTCAAAAGCCAATAGGCCAGGCGTAGGCAACCTTGGCTCTTTTGTGACTCGTGGACTTCAACACCCAGAAGATGTTACATAACATAACATCAACTGGAAGATGTTAAGCTTCTTTCCTTCCCAAAAATTGTGTTAATGAGTCTTCTCTAAGATCTGCTAATCAGCTTGTGCTGGATTGTTTTGCCGCAAAACGGAATGGTTTGCAAGTTGCAGTTGAGACAGCCCATCTCATTTTACATATATCACATATAATTGAAGATTGTAATTAGTTGCATGTGCACGTTCAGCAAATGTGATGTATTTGTGCTGGCATTTTTAGGCCTCTTTCCAACCACATCCAGAAAAATTTGTAACAAACATTGGAATTCTCAAGGCCATGTTTGGTATTTCCCAGCAATCTGTTACTGGAAGGAAAAAGCAATCCCTGCTGCGTTACTGATCCCAGAAAAGCATTTGCATGTATCAGGTATCCTTAGGGTGCCATAGTTATGGATGAGAAATATTGATTGCAAAGTTTGCATTTCTGGATGTAATACAGATATTTTGGACTTATTTTTGTTTCTTTGCATGTTTGATATTTTTAAAAAGGCATATGCTACTGACTACACTTATGCATATATGTAACACCTTTTACATGACCACTGCTTGTCCAGAATGTGAAAAGTGAAAGATTGTGACTAAACAAAATTTTAATGTACAGATAATACCACCAGAAATTATTTTAGCCTTTTTAATAAATGTTGTTATTGATGTTAAGCTCACCATGGAAAACATCATATATTGTTATGTATATACTAGGTCAGACATGTCAAACACAAGGCCCAGAGGCAGGATCCGGCCCGTGAAGTGGTATCATGTGGCCCGTGAAGCCATCCTGGAAACAGTGAGGGAACGGCCCCCACTGCCTTGGCCCTGGCCCAGAGACCCTCCTTCTGCCAAAGACCCTCAGATCTGTCCCACTCCTGCCCAGGCCCCCATAGGCACCCTTAATGCGAACGATGTAGAGCTGGCCACACCCACCCAGTAGGCTATACACACTCTAGCCATACCCACCCGGCCCCCTGAAGGCAACCACAATGCTGATGCGGCCCTCAATGAAATTGAGTTTGACACCCCTGTACTAGGTTAATTATTTAAGACTGAAGTACAACATAACTAGATTCTAAATAATATATTTTTCAAAACACACAACAGTCCAAACAGTAAAAGTAAAGTCCAAATTAAGAATATTTCATTCTTAAGAATTGTTTAATTTAAAGTGGTTTAGTTGTAATAAATGGTTAGAGATTCAAAATAGTTTTCAAGAGTGTACAAAAGATACTATTTTTTTCTAGCATCAGCTAAATTAGACATATTACATTGAGAAAAATGTTTCTCATTTCTTTCCTGTTACCTTTATTGATTTCATTGCAGAGATGATAACATAGGAAATAGATTATTTTGTTATCTAATTTTACCTTCCAAAAGACAGAAGCAGATGAAAAATGTGAGGTTCTTTCCTGTTGGCTTTTTTGAATTACCTGTTTTAGATTCCAGAAATTTAGTTCCTAAAGAAATAACCTTGTAAATCATTTTAATATCCCCCTGTAGTGCAGGGTAGGCAACCTTGGCTCTTTCATGACTCAAGGACTTCAACTCCCAGAATTCCTGAGCCAGCATGGCTCAGCTTGGAAACCTCTCTCTTTCCCCTCAGCGTGGCTGTCTCAGGATTTCTGGGAGTTGAAGTCCACAAGTCATAAAAAAAAGGCAAGATTGCCTACTCCTGCAATAGGCTTTTGAGAGCCAATAGAGGGAGCTTTTTTCTTTTTTTTGCAAAAAAAGGTGCCGGAACACCATTCTGAGCGTTCTATGAGAAAAAAGCCCTGATTCTACCCATTAATGATAGTTGTACCTTTTCCCATTTATCCAAATCTACTTCAATTTTTCTTTTCAATTTGTGATAGTTATCTTCTTTAATTGTTAGGCATCTTGCTGTCAGGTGAATCCCCAGATGTTTTACCTTCTTTACAATCTGTATATCTAACTTTCCCATCAATTTTTTTTTGTTTTTCACTAATAATTTTCACTAACATTTTTGTTTTATCTTTATTAATCTTCAAACCTGCTACCTCACCTTATTTTTCTGTTTGTTCTATTAATACAGGTCCTGTCTCTAGTGGCTCCTCCAAGATAAATACTAGATCATCTGTGAAAGCTTGTGGCTTATATTCTTCCTTCTTAACTTTCATACTTTTTATACCCTTATTCTGTCTTATACATCTATTTAGTATCTCTAGTGTCAAGACAAACAATAATGGAGATAGAGGACATCCCTGCCTTTTTCCCTTCATAATATTAATCTTTTCAGTCATATCTCCATTAATCATTACTTTGGCTATTTGCTTATTGTAAATTGTTTTAATTACATTTATAAATTTCTTCCCAAAATCCATAGTCTGTAGTTGTCTTATCATGAATTGCCACTTCACATTATCGAATGCTTTCTGCACATCCAAAAACATCAATGCCATCTGTTTTTCAGGATGCGTTTCATAGTATTCTAATGTGTTTAATATAATTCGTATATTGTCTGTAATCTGTCTTTTAGGCAGAAAACCATTTTGATCCAAATGTATAAATTTGTTTAAGAACTTTTTAAGTTTTTCAGCCATGATTGATGTGAATATTTTGTAGTCCACATTCAGCAAGGAAATCAGTCTATAGTTCTTTATTTTCTGTGTTTCCATTTCTTCCTTTGGTATCAGGGTAATAAGTGCTTCCGACCGCGAATCTGGTATCTTAGCTTCAGAGAGAAGTTCATTATAGAGTTCCAGCATTACATTGCCTAACAGTTCCTGCAATGTGTGGTATAGTTCTGCTGGTAGCCCATCTGGTCCTGGTGTTTTGCCATTCTTTTGTTTTTTAATTGCTTCTGTTAATTCCATCATTGTTATTTTCCCTTCTAATAGCTTTTTAAATTTCTCTGGTACTTTAGATATCTCTGTTTTTTCCAAGAATTGTTTTATTCTATCATCTAAAACTGTTTGTTGCTTATATAAATTCTCATAATATTCCCAAGCTATTTTTTTCTTTTCTTCATTCTGGTGTTGTAAAGTCCACTCAGCATCTTCCAGTTGTTTAATCCATCTCTTCTCTTTCTCCTTTTTAATTTTATATGTCAACCATCTCCCTGGCATGTTTGCATGTTCAAAAAAGGTTTGTTTAGCTGCCTTTATTTTCGTTGCCACTTCTTGATTTTCTATTAAGTTCATTTTATGCTTGTTCGACTCCATTAAATTTTTAATCTTTTTGTTTTGTGTATCTTTCTGTAATTCTTTCTCAAGTGTCTTATATTCTTCTTCCAGTTTTTCCCTATTTTGTCTTTTCTGTTTATTCTTTTTCTCTAAATAAGTCATAGCAAGTCCTCTCATGTATGCTTTCACTGTGTCCCAGACATTTTGAAGTAAGGTATCTTCTTTTTTGTTTTCCTTGAAGAAGAAAGTCATTTCTTTCTCCATATATTGCTGAAAAGTCTTTTTAATTTAATACAGTTTGGTTTAATGTCCATCTTGTACTTTTTTTTTGTCCTTTCCATATAATTGTGACTGGGTTGTGATCCGCCAATGTGTTTGTTTCTATGGTTATATTTTGTGTATTTATAAATAAGTCTATCATATCTATTCTTGACCAGGACAGATGTCTGTTAGAATAGAATGTATATTGCTTCTTTTCCGGATATTTTTCTCTCCAAACATCTAATATATTTAATTCGTCCACCATATTATGAAAAGATTTTGGAAGTGTTCTCCTTAGGGTCTTGGTTGTTGTTGTTGTTTTGTCGTATTGTAATCTAGCTCGGCCTTTACAATAGCATTCTATTATTTTCTGGTATAATTTTGAATAGAAATTTTCTTGATTTTCATTTGGGGTGTAAATCGCTACCAATAATGTTTTTTTACGATTCATAATTACTTCCACCATTAAAATTCGCCCTTCTTCATCTGAATATGTCAATGTAGTTTGTATTGCTTTCTGAATATATAATGGCACACCTCTTTTACTCTGATCTGCAAGTGAAGTGTATAATTCTCCCAATTTTGGATATTCTAATAGATTTTTGTTTCCTAATATGAACTTCTTGCAAACAAATTATGTCCGTTTTTAATTTCTCCAGTTTATTTAGTGTTCTTTTCCTTTTCATAGCCGAATTTAGTCCATTTACATTTATCGAAATTGCTTTTATCTCTTCTTCCATGACTATTTATTTGAAGTTTTAGCTGCTCTCGTCACTCTCATCTCTTTGCCCTTTTGCCTCTTTTGCTCTTGTCCCTTCTCTCAACACCCTTTCCACCTGTTTTATGCTATGCTTACTCGGTTGCTTCTCTGTCTTGTCTCCCTGATGTCTGATTACTCTTTCCCCTCTCAGCCTTTCTTCTTCTTGCTGCCCAAAGTATTGATCATAGAAAAGTTCTGCTTTCTCTAATGTGTCCAGTCTATGTCTCTGTTCTTGCCCATTTATCATTACTCCTTCTGGTATTAACCATCTAAAATTTATCCCTTTTTTAATTAAGCATTTTGTCAAAAATTGATACTCCTTTCTCAGGTCTCTCACTCTTCTTGGGATCTGTTTTAATATCACTATCTCTTTTCCTTTGTATTTTATTGTAGCATTTCTCAGCTTCTGTAATATATCTGTATTATGCTTTTTTAGTAAATCTTATATGCACCTCTCTGGGGAGAGTATTTCTTGTTGCATATCTAGTATGTATTCTAAATATCTCATCTATATCATTAATTATCTTTTCCTTGCTTTCCTCCAATGCTTCTGCTAATATTCCCGCCATTACATCTGCTAGGTTCTCTCCCTTTTCTTCTTCAACGTTTTGGAATCTTAAGTACTAATCAGCTCTATCCATCTCTAAAGAAATAATCATTTTTTCCTGGTTCCTGTCTGTTGATGTAAGTCGGTTATCAATCTCCTCTAGTCTCTTATCTGTTGATTTAATTGTTTCTTCAGCTTGTTGCAGTCTTTGTTCATTTTTCTCCATCAGTTCTTTGACCTCTTTTAGGTCCTCTTCTAGTTTGCCTATCCCTTCCTTGAAGTCTGTGTGTAGTGCCAGTATCATGTTTTCCAATTCCATGTTAGATCTATCTTGCTGGGTTGTAGTGTCCAGTGTTTTCTGTGCCACAGGACTCTGTGCTATTGGGGCAGCTGTTGCTAAGTGTGTTGTAGTCTTCTTCATCTTTTCCAGTATTTATAAGCCAAATGTCAATGGGATATTACAATCTGAATGTGCTCCAAAAAAGAAAGGAAAAGAAAGAAAAAATGCGAAAAATTTCAATGACAGAAAAAGGGGAGAACAAAGGAGAGAGGAAGAAAAAAAGGAAAAGGAAAAAGCCAAATATACTTATATCTGAATAAGAAAAAAATAATAATAATCCATACGGGTTACACTTCTTTGTTTGTTTCAGGCTCTCCGTGCCTTAATCCAAAAGAAGAGAAGATCAAAAATAAGGTCTCCAAAGTAAGTAACAATCCACCATTCACCATACCAAAAAACAGACTCTGTAACTTTCTTATCAATAAGTCCAGCAGTTGTCATTCAAGGTCACTCACTCTCCCTTATTTTTTTATAATAAGCCTACCAAGTCTACTAACACCCAGGTGCCTCTAAGTAGCACTGCAGCTTCAAAAGTATTCTCAGCCGAGATACTTGATTCATTGCCTTCTTTTGCCTTCCATTGTTTTCCGCCACTACAATTCCAGAAGAGGAGCAGCTTAAAAGTCCGCTTTCCCCCCCACTTCTCCATGGCTTCAAATTCTTCTTATTCCCCACTGCCCCAGACAATTTCCAGCATTTAAGGTGTCTCAATCATCTCACCCAGGCAGTCCTCCAAATTTACTTTCAAAATCTTCCAAGTGGCCGCCCCGGCTTGTGACAGCTCACAATGGCTGTCTGACAACTGCTGGTCTGGGAAGCTTCTATCAGTTCTCCAGGAGGTTGCGATCCCTCCTGTGCTGCCAAGCTGTGCTTCCCTTCTTCACCGTCCCTACAGGACAGCTCTGGTCTATCTGGAACTCAGACAGACACCCCCCCAAACAACTGAAAAGCGACAATCCTTCAGGAGCCCGCAAGGGATGTGTCGTCCTGCTGCGGTGTTGGCCCCGCCTCCTTCCGGGTTGTGAGTGTTGAACTTGTGGTTGCTCTGAGGTTTGTGGTTGCTTCTGATATATATTTCCCACTGTTGACCAGGCCTAGGTGTGTTACTGATCTTAGCCAAAGGTCATTGGATCTCTTGTGGCTCAACAGGCTGTGCAAGTTGTGTGAGTGATTTGAACACATGGGCTCAGCCCCAGGAAGACCTGTTAGAATGAATAAAAATAAGGAATGTGCCCTCAGCCCCCTTGAGTGTGTCATAAGGAACTTTGGTAAGCTTAAAACCCATATCCATTAGGATATGAAATTGAAACTAATTAAGTACAATGCCCTCTGTCACCAGGACATCCCACTGTTTGGCCCACAGGGGTATTCATAGATTTGGGAGTTTTTGAAACCATGGGAGACTATGCTTAAAGAGCCATGAATCATGATCAGCAAGCTTAATATGCACTTTTTTGGATCTTACACAAGAATAAGCAGATGCTTAAAGACTGTGGGTTGTGGTGACCTTCTATGGCACCACCTTTTCCTGCTTTAGCTTCTGCTCCACCACCTTATAAGGAGATCTACTCCCTCACAGGGCAGGTAACCATTGGAAGGAGGGACACTAATAAGGTCCTGGTTCATACCCCCTTCTCCATCTATCCTTTATGCATGGGAAGACTGATTGTGTTCTTACACTGAAACCCCACACAAATATTCTGAATTGGTTCTGTCCATTATTCAAACTTATACCACTAACTGGGCAGACCTCCAACCTATGCTGGATGTCTTTTTAACAACAGAGGAAAGACATCTGGTAGGAAATGCTGCCAAAAAGAAAGGAAGGCCCTTTGTCCTACAAATTAAAAGGTTTCCAAGACATTATTGTCACTGCATTGCAGATTGTCTTCCCTAAACAGAAAAATTTGGGCAAAATTTATGATGTTCATGAAAGTCCCAGTGATTTCCTTGAGTGCCCCAGATGTTAAGTGTGAATTACAGAAGATGGAGGGGACTTCAGCTGACAATAGAAAAATTGTTGGAAGATGCTTATAAAGCTTACATGACATGACCAGAAGTGATAACCAGGGGGGCTAAAAAGAATGAAAAACGAAGTATTGTCTTGCTGGCTTGAGCTCTGCAACAGGTGCCCCTAAGGGAAGGGGGAAGAATTGGGACTTGGCGAGGAGTGATAGGGCCCCCTCAAGAGAGAAATGGGACAATGTCACCGAGATTCCAGGCACACACACTCCTAGACTACCCACTGCAGTCTTTTGCCCTAAGAGATGACCAGTGTTGTATAGGCATGACATTTGGCCATTGGAGCAGGGAATGTATTTTATGTTTCCTTCCTAACTGTCCTATAGGGTGCTGTTCCACAACCATGCTCCAGATATAAGGAGGTGAGGGGCTGGGGGCCTTTGTCTCCCTGCCCTTATGGATGATTCTTCCTCTTCAATCCAGGTAAAGTTCTAAGTCAGAGGAAAACAATACCCTTTTTGATTGATACAGGAGCATCACATTCAGTATTAAATAAGCCCCTTGGAAACCCTTCCTCATAAACATTCCAAGTCTTTGGGGCCAATGGCCATTCTGTGTCAGCTGCAATACTCAAACCTTTGGAATGCTCTATGGGTGGTATTTGCCTTACTCATCAATTTCTTTACCTTCCAGACTGCCCTATGCCCCTTTTAGGATGAGATTTACTACAGACATCCTTCTCCATCTTTCCTACTATCATGCAGGGGCAGAATAGTTCCCCATTCCCAGCCCCTCTTTAGGAATTTAGGGTTCCAACACCCATATGCAAAATGCACCAGCTTGGGTTAAATTCTTGAATGTGGATTTCCATCCACATATCCCCAAACGGACCCATGGATTGGTTATGGAAGCTACGCCTCTGGGAGCCTCTATGTTCAGCATGATCATTGTCACAAGGGGCTGGGCACTCTCTGGGTTTTGGGGCAGGAAAGCTGCAAATTGCAGCACCCTGCAGCAGCTTGTCTTAGTCATTTTAATTCTTCTTCCAGATAAGTTAGGGATTTATGCATCTTGCATGGTCACATGGAAGGTGAGTACTAGCTTATGGGATGGATGGCATAAATGTCATCAGACCTTTAGTCTTGACTACAAAAAGGACCCCTCTGCTGTTTGTAGCCTGTTTGCAGCAATGGGACTTATATGTTTGGTGTTCAAGCTTCTTTGCCTGAGAGGTTAAAAGGCAAACAAGGCATTTATCTGGCTAACCACCCGGACTGGTAGTTCCTTTGTGGTCTGTTTGCCTACAAATCTTTGCCAGCTTACTGATCAGATACATGGAACTGTAGGAATGATCTTTTCCTCACTTTGTATCATCTGATATAATGAATGGAACTGCTGCATCCACAATTGAGGACCACCTTGAGCATAAAGAACATATTGAACACCATACCAGGAAATGTTTAACCACACCATATAGGCATTTACACAATTCAATAAGGAACAGGGAGAAATAAGGGAAGTAGTGTTGCAGAATCGCCAAACATTAGATATGGTACTAGGAGCAGAGGAGCAGTGTGTGCTTTGATCCACTCAGATTTTTTTCACCGATTATCGTTAATATTAGTCACACCACCCATCTCATAGAAGGAGGAATCAAGAATCGCCCTGAGGATCTGAAGAGTTTCACTGATGCTGTATGGGGCCTTCAATAGTAAATTCTCATTCCTTACCGGCTGACTCCCGGGATGGGGATGGTTTAGAGAACTATTTATTGGTCTTCACTTTGTGGCATTATCTTTTTCCTGTTATATCTTTCACTATTTGCCCCTTTGTGGCTTCGGGGTGGGGTATCATCAGTACGCTGATGATACCCAACTTTTTCTTTCCACCCGGAACTAACTCAGTGATGCCCTCGATGTGATGTCCCATTGCCTGGAGGCGGTTCGGGTCTGGATGGGGAGAAACAGGCTCCGACTCAATCCTGCCAAGACTGAGCGGCTGTGCATACCGGCATCTCAGGAAAACCAGTTTTGTCCATCATTAACTATGGGGGGGTGAGGTGTTACCCCCCCATTGATAGGGCTCACAACTTGGGTGTCCTCCTGGATTCAAGGCTCAGTTTAGATGATCATATAGGAGCCGTGACCAGGAGGGCTTTTGCCCAGGTTCGCCTGGTACACCAGTTGCGAACCTATCTGGACCGAGATGCCCTACGCAGTCACTCATGCGCTCGTGACCTCCCGTTTAGACTACTACAATGCTCTCTACATGGGGCTGCCCTTGAGGACCACTCGGAGGCTTCAACTGGTGCAGAATGCGGCCGCGCGAGTTGTGATGGGAGCTTCCTGATACTCCCATGTAACACCTCTACTCCGCGAGCTGCATTGGCTTCCGGTTGCCCTTCGGGTGAGATTCAAGGTGCTGGTGATGACCTATAAAGCCCTTAATGGCTTGGGTCCGGGTTATCTGAGGGAACACCTGCTGCCGGCATCAAGCTCCCTTCATCCCGTGCGCTCCCACAGGGAGGGCATTCTCAGGATACCGCCGGTTAAGGAATGCCGGCGGGTTATTCCTAGGGGAAGAGCGTTCTCTGTGGGCGCGCCTGCCCTCTGGAATGATTTACCCGTGGAACTCAGGACCGCCCCCGATCTGCGTTCATTTTGCCGGGACCTGAAAACCTGGTTTTTCGATCTATCAGGCCTGGACTGAAGGGGTTTTAGCTTTTTAAATATTGTTTTAATTGGGCTTAATTAATTTAATGTATTTTAATTTTATATTATCTTTTATATTGTATTTTATGCTGCCCTGTAAACCGCCCTGAGTCCTTCGGGAATAGCGTGGTATAGAAATTTAAATAAATAAATAAATAAATAAATAAATAAATAAATAAATAAATACTCACCTCTGTCTGTCCTCAACAATGTGTTCCACATACCGCAGAAGCTAATTCTGTGTCTCTCCAGTTTGATGAACATACTTCTGCACACTGCTCAAAGTATGAAAGGGGGGATTATGTTGATCCGTAATTAGGAGACAGCATAGGAAATATCAATTGTGAATGTGTACAGATGGCCCTGCTGTCTTTGGCCACTTGCAGAGTCATGGATGCAGGGTCATGAAAGGACAGCAAGTAAAACACCCAATGTCCTAACTCACCCAGCAACGTACGATGTCTTTAGGGAAACACCCAAAAGGGAACATTTTTAGCTACTTCTGCTTTCTCCATTCTTATTTACAGTGTGACAGACTTACTGGGTGAAATCTTTATCTTATGTGTGTCAGCTTTGCTGGGTGGATTGCTTATGTAATCAGGAAGAATAAATACAAGGATTTCTTGTCATTCTTTTAGTGGAGCTCGTCTTTGTTCAGCTGAATAAAAACATAAAGGCAACTTCTCGTTTCCTGTATTTTTTTATCAAGCAAAACCTCAGAACCTGCACAACAGAGCACTTGATTTAATGTCAAAGTTCTGACAGACAGAGATGAATAAAGCTGAACTCTCAAGGCTTGCAAATTCCTCAAAAACATGTTTATTAGTTACAAAGTATTGGCAGGGTCAAGAGTGAAACCAAGTCTGGATACAATACAATACAAAGTTAAATGTCCCACCCACAAAAGCTATGCAAGCAACTATGTTCCCCAATATGATTATTTGGTGGGCTTTTTATGCAATGCCCAGTCCCTAGTCTCGGGAGCAGCCAATGACCTTGGTTCCCATGGGACAAAAGTTTATTTTGACTAGCAAAGCACTTGGGCAACCCCCCTCCCTCCGTTCTATGTGGCAACTTAGAATGAGAAGAAAAATGGATGCAGCCATGCTCATTTCTAGAGTTGACAACACTGTGATATACTATGGGTATAAAACATAGATTAATACCGGTATTTAATGCCATCAACCTAATTAGTATACTGCAATGTTTTTTTTAAAAAAAATTCCATTTATATCCCGCCCTTCTCCGAAGACTCAGGGCAGCTTACAAGCTTAGCAGTAGCCTTCATTCTATGTATATGCCTGCTTATTAGGGCTTTCACACACACCCCAAGCGGCATTATTACAAAGTCAGCTTAATTGCCCCCAACAATCTGGGTCCTCATTTTACCTACCTCGGAAGGATGGAAGGCTGAGTCAACCTTTCAATTCATTTAGCAGAATCAGCTTCTTTGATTGAACAGATCATATTGTGGTATTTAAATATTGGAACTTCAGTTATGTCTTTGAGTAGTTGCTCCCTTATTAGGTTTCAATTAATTACAATATCCAAATATTTTTCTTCTCAAGTTCAAAGCAAGTCAAATGTAAAATAAAACAGAGGTACACATTTAAAGGATATCTTCTTTTCCCTTTAAATTTTTCTAATGCTTTCAGAAGCATTTCTCTATATTCCAACCCAACCATAAATCACACCTGCTTTTTTAATGTATTCTATTTAAGGCCTGGAGGAACTTTGTCCATGGGATTGCGAGGGGTCGGGTACGACTTCATAACTAACAACATTTAAGGATTTGCAGCCTCACATTTAGCACAGTTTAAGAAGGGCTATGGAAATGCAGATGTCCTTGTTCATAGATTGGGGATAAATTTACTCCTGATTTATTTTCTTTTTCTTCTCTTCAGGCAAATATGCATATAGCCAGCCACAGAATTGTTCAAATACTGATTCATAGAAGAACCAGCTGAATCAGGAGCCACAGCAGAATGTATTGAAATACCAGACATAGATCCTTATACCAAGACTAAATAATGTAAATTTTATTTCATCTCATTTATCAATACATTCATTTAGGGTTTTATTTACTACACAAATGTGCACTGTGTCCCAAACCACAGTAGAACCCCATACAAAATTGGAGTATTGTATATTATTTAAATAATACTAAGGTAATAGAACCTGAATTTAATTTAAAGAAGGAAAACTATCATAGGAATTATTGGAATACAAGATCCTGAAGTTTCCTAGACTGTAGGTAATCACATAACTTGCTTCTTATTACAAATTCAATATGAAAGTACAGAAAAGCAACAGAATGGTATATTCTAGTACAGAAGTTTTTAATTTTAGGAATATAGAAAAGGTAGCTCAAGGAGCTGCCTAACAGTGTTTCTACACAGCAACTGCAGGTATCAATGTTCTTAGCATTCACATTTTTTTAAAAAAACACCTTCATCAATATTTTTAATTGTTTGAACGCCCACCCAGTAAAAAAAAGACAAATGAAAAGTAAGGCCTGTGAAGAAACCCCCGAAGGACTTATTTTGAAGACACATACTGTATACTCAATTGTTTATAAATGTGCTTTACTAAATATTTTTCTGGGAAAGAAAATGAATGGATGGGGGGCGGATTTCACTGAACATCATCAAATTTACTTTCTGCCCAAGTTCATTTTCTTTGCCTTTCAAAAAATGGATGTTTAGTGCCTGGTCACTAGACAGTCATGGCAAATCAGCTTTGGAATTCTTTTCTGCTGAGGAAATGGGAGTCTGTATAAATAAACAATTTCATACACAGACAAGCATTCACTATGGCAACCACTGTTTGAAAATACAACATATTCTCAAAATTCTACATGGACCCCAAAGATTGAAGACTATTAATAGAAGAGCTCACCTAGTTCCCCTCTTACCAGGATAAGTAGTGTCCCAACAGCTGTCCGGGGTGTTGAAGGATTTGTTTTTGACCACTCTTGCTATCTAATACTTTACTTTCTTAACTGTCACATTTTTACTAACAGTCCTTATTCTTATTTGTTCTGGACTCCTGCCAGAACTTCCGCAATATTTGGCTGTAGCTCAGCTCCAACAAGATTAGAAGGAAGTTCCAGAAGTTCCTTATGTCCAGAGCTATACAGAACACTACATATCTATGGTAGTTTCTTCAGTTGTGTGATGTCAATGTGTCTATTCTTAGTTTAAACTAGTACCATATTTTTCGGCGTATAAGACTACTTTTTAACCCATGAAAATCTTCTCAAAAGTCAGGGGTCATCTTATGCTGAAAATTTAGGGACAGGGCTGGCTGGAAAACCTGGAGCGGATCTGCCATTTAGTCTGCGCAGGGAAAGCGGGACCAATTGGAGAAGAAGCTGCAGTCTGTGATTTTTTACAGGCTGGGGTCTGGGCTTCTTTCCTTCTAAAGTTGAAGAGCAGCTGTAGGCAGGTGGGGAATGCAAGAGCAACTTGAAAGGCAGGTGGGGAATGTGTAGCCAGAGCAGCGGCTTAGCTCTAAGGACACATTTGACTCAGGAACTGGGCGGGCTGGCTGGAAAACCTGGAGCGGATCTCCCATTTGGTCTTTTTTTAAAAAAATCCCATTTATATCCTGCCCTTCTCCGAAGACTCAGGGTGGCTTACAATTTAAAGCACAAATCAATGTGCTTAGCAATAGCCTTCATTCTGTGTATATGCCTGTTTATTAGGGCTTTCACACCTCCCCCCATGCAGCATTGTTACAAAGTCAGCTTATTGCCCCCAACAATCTGGGTCCTCATTTTACCTACCTTGGAAGGATGGAAAGCTGAGTCAACCTTGAGCCTGGTGGGATGCGAACCTGCACTAATTGCAGGCAGCTGGTGTTACTTAAGGCTCTGCGCAGGGAAAGCTTTAGAGTGAATTAGGAAAAGTGAAAAAGTGAATTAGGAAAATAGGGAACGGTTGCTGTAATTGGGTATGTGTAGTTTAACGAAGAGAAGGGTGAGGGGTGACCTAATAGCAGTGATCCAATATCTCAGGGGCTGCCACAAAGCAGAGGGAGCCAAGCTCTTCTCCAAAGCGCCTGAAAGCAGGACAAGAAGCAATGGATGGAAACTAGTCAAGGACAGAAGCAACCTAGAACTAAGGAGAAACTTCCTGACAGTTAGAACAATTAACCAGTGGAACAACTTGCCTCCAGAAGTGGTGAATGCTCCAACACTGGAAGTTTTTAAGAAGAGACTGGACAGCCATTTGTCTGAAATGGTATAGGGTTTCCTGCCTTAGCAGGGGGTTGGACTAGATGACCTCCAAGGTCCCCTCCAACTTATTATTATTATTATTATTATTATTATTATTATTATTATTATTATTGTTGTTGTTGTTGTTGTTGTTGTTATTATTATTATATTATTATTATTATAGTTTAATCCACTTGCACTGTTTTATGTTTACATGTTTGATGACAAACAGCCTTATGTTTATAAGTGACAGTTTTCCTAAGTACCTGCATGTCATAAGCATTTGAATTAAAATTACCATATTAAAATCAAATCTGATGTTTTTTAATTTTTATTTGATGTGCGTTGGAAGAGGGGTAATCTTATACGGCGAGTATAGCCCAAACCCTATAATTTAACAGGAAATGTAGGGGGTCGTCTTATACGCCCAGTCGTCTTATACGCCGGAAAATACGGTACTTATGACCAGTTTGAGAGAAGAGGTTCTTCCTGCTGTCTGGGAAAAAAAATAGCACGTGTGTACATGGTTCTGCAAAAGCCAACCATATATCCTCAATCATAAAACTAGAGTAATACTGACATCCCTCAAGAGAAAAGTTTGGTATTCCCCCAGAGATTATATGGTTTATTTTTTTTTTATGAACTGACAGGGATTCTTAGGATTTGTCTTATTTGTAAAGTATAGTTTTATAGTTTATTGTAATTATTGTTTTATAAAGTTTCTCATGGTTCTGTAAACTTAACAGATTTTATAATAGTAACAATGTCCTGGAAAGATCATTCTCCTGAATATTTTCCTACTACTACTACTTATTCATATAAAGATGTATTTGCTTTAGAAATCCTATCAAAAGAGAAGAGAGAAATGCTCATGCTGACATGTAGGATTCTCTCACAGTTACAGGAAAACCAGGATTTGTGTGACTTTCTTGCCTGTCATCATGCAATCCTTTCTCCCATCAACTTCAGCCTTCTTGCCCTGAATCAACATTCAAAAGAAGATATGATGAGGAAAATCTTTCTGCTAGTCTTTTTGAGTAAAACAGAACTATTGTTAAAAACTTTTCTTTTTCTTGAAGAAATGGCTGGAGAAGTCTTTCTTCCCTTGAGAAATTCAGAAAGATTCTTCAACCAATTTTCTCTGCCCACAAATTTGATGAAGCTTTATCAAAAGTCCCAGATATTTTAAATCTTGATATAGACCTGGTGAAGTGCTACACAAGCAGGCAGCTAATTCCAGAACTAGAGAGGTTTGCTAAATTTCTCATCTATGTGACTGAGTGGTTTACAACATAGTGGAACAATATAAACACATTACCAAAGAGTACTGTTAAAAATAGAATCTGGAAACAGGGTATGGAAAACAATAACCAAAATGGTCCCTATGATTGGAGGAGGACATGGGGCTGTGATTCCTAAGCTGGGAGAGTGGCTCAATAGATCTCAGAAGCAACATCAGAGCTCTCCGTCCAGAAGTGCTAGGAAAAGTTAAGATACCGTATAGAACCCTCAAACTGCCAGGCCTCTGGTAGAGGACTCAAAATTGAGAAAGACATACCACCTATAGAGATCAGGAATATTTTTTTTAAAAAAAATCCTATGAAACTATCTTAATTTATATATAATAAAATCTCTTTCATGTTCATCCTAGTTTAGCCCTATTCTCTTCAAATCCCAGAACCTATTGGCTGGCCATGGTGAAACCCTCGCATTCTCTTTAGGTATTAGGGTCTATTTTTTTAGCAGCCAAACTTTTTTCTGGTAGTCAATTATTTTCTGAACTTACCTGAAGATCTTTCCTCTATATTACTGGCTTATGGGATTCCCCCCCCCCCAATTTTTATTCAATATGATTCAGTTCAAAGCATCATTTTGCAAGTGCTGATGAATAAATTCCATTAGCAATATAGACACCACTAGAATTTTGTTTAGTCTTCTATTTTAATATGATTATCTAGCTTATTCTGCTATTTTAATATGATTATTCAGCAACTGTGATGATGACACTATAAATATAAAAAGAGCCACTGTACAATAGAGTTTTGAACACCACAGCAAGGAATTTATCATTTACTTCTGATTAACTAGCCCATTGGTGGTTTTTTTGCTTTCAAGTGTTAACTCTAATTCATTACTTGTGTGAAGTATTCATAAATAGTAATGATTTGCATTGTAGATAGCCATAATGTTTCAAATCCAAGTTTAGCTGTGGGATATAAATTGATCATGCTGAATTTAATAATAAAAGGCTGTTACCTTTGGAATGCCATATTTCAGCTTATGGACCTGTTTCTGAAGTACTTCAAATGGTTTGAAAAGTGGCTCAATTAATAGAGAAGTGATGTCTATCACACATGCATCTGGGCTTATTTTTCAGTCTTCTCCTTTCATTCATTTTTTTGTCCCAATCTTTAGGACATCTTCAAAAGAGGTATTCTATGACACAAGAGAAACTGCCTAGACATGTTAAAGACAATCATAAAAATGTGGGAAAGTGCTTTACACAAGTCAAATACAAATACTGTTTTTGAAAAAATATTGAGTTCTGATTCCTTTTGGTGCAGTAGAATAAGGTAGTAACATAGCCTTAATTTTTTTTACTGTTGCATTATAATATGTATTAGCCATAACACAAACCTATTTAATCACAAAATCAAAGTTTCATGTTTTTTTCATCTCAATCACAAAGTCCAGAAGTGGTTTCCAAGTAGAAACAAAACTAATTGTATTCTTTTCTTTTAATCAAAGCAGTCAATTTAGCCACCTCTGCTAAATTCATCAACTTTTGCAGCCATATGTCCATTGTGGGAATCAAAGTATCCTGTCATTATTGTGTATAGAGTATTCTTGATGCTGTCAGCATATATATCAAAGTTTTAAATTTTTTGCATTATTTTTTATATTGCATCACTATTTGATAGCTTGCATACAGCTTGCCTGTAATTATTATTAAAATAATTTAATATTATTATTATTTTGGTGCACTAAGGTGGAGAGGATGGGAAAAGGAGAAATCCAATTAAAGCAACAAGTTAAAAGCTAAACTTAAAATGCATTTAAAATATCAGATGAAACATTTTTGTTCTGTGCAATTTAACATCCAACTTCAGAATTACAATTCTGAAGAGGAATTGAGGTATGGCTCGTTTTATTTCCTATGATCTGAGAAACATTCCCTGTATGTTCTAAGAATTACTCATTACAAATATCAATGACTGATATTCAGTTCAGTAAATGCCCAATGATCAAATAATTGCCTCAACCTAACCGATATCCTGCTTTAATGTATTATATTGTGGGTCAGCCAAGGAACTGTTTTATTCATATCTATATCTATAAAAGCATCATTCCCATTATACACATTTAAAAGCAAAATCTTATCCCTTTGCACACAATCAAAGCAATTAGCAATCAAGTCCTGACTTTTGAAAAAGACATCAGCTCCAGCACTGTACAGTAAATAAAGTTTTATTTTCTTCCAGCTCTGCAAGATTAGTGTTGCCAACAATCAGAGATCAAGTTATAATACAAGTAAATAGTATCTATTTACAAATTATAGGACTGTAAATTTATTTCTCACAAAATATAGTACAAAAGTTATATATTAATAAATGAAGTCTTACAATCTGGATTCATTATAAGCAAAAGCTTAAAAATAGTGCATTTTAATAGACAATAGAAGGAAAATAGCTAGCCAACTCCCCATTCAGAATGTATTGCAAAATTATTTCAGCCAATATGTAATATATGAAACAAAACCCACAATCAAATAAATAGAATCATTCATTTTTGTGAAAGCTCTATTGAAGGAAAATATTTTGATTCCTTTAAAAAAAATTATAAAGCTAAACTGAAAATTGTATCCAAGTGAAGCACACAGCACTTGATGAACAATCTTTCTTAAAGACAAAAAGCTAACCATATTCAGTCCCAATTGTCAATCTTTTCTTCCTTGCTGTGTTCCTTTCAAATGAAACCTGAACAGCTAGTCTGTCTACTTCATACTTCAAAGAGCTAATTTGAGGATATGATCTGATTTCCAAGTTGGGTAATTGTTACAAAGTGCATAGTTGCAAGTTCTTCAACATGAGGATCAAAACCAGAGCTAGAAAAGAATTGGAGAGAAAAGGGGGAAGGGGAAAGAGACAGATAAGAAATGTTATAAATTGTGAGAATGCATAGCATGCAAATATTTGTAAATATACAGATAACTAATTATAATTAATTAATCTTAATTAACCTTAATCATCAGTGCCAATAATACTTTGGCAAACAATTATTTTTCATAGTGGCAGTGGAAGTTAAGGGAGACAGCATATGAAAGGAAAAGTCACAGTAACACAGTGAAAAGGCAGCAGACATCTTGGTTTGGCAACACACAACACATTACAAGAGAGGCGTCTATTATCAGGGCTGTAAGTGACATGCAGCCTATATTTTCTTTTTGTACTTTATGCCCTTCTGAAGCTTAATATGAATTGCGGCTTTTGCTTTAATAGTTTTTGTGTGTATGAATGTGATAGTGCTGGTATTGGCTTCAAGTCAGTGTTGATTCTTGACGGCGTGGACAAGTTCCTGCAGTTCTCTTGGCAAGATTTCGTAAATGGCTTGTCACTGTGTCCTTCACAGAGCTGAGAGAAAATAACTGGCAGGTTACCCAGTTGGCTTTATATCTAGGGAAGGAATATTACTCAAGTCTCCCCGTTTTAATCTGGTGCCTTAATCACTACAGCAAACTGGATCTCTGTATTAACTTAAAGTTATTAATAATTTTAAAATAATAGCTTTCATGTTATAAAATAATTCCATGTATTTTTCCTACAAGTATAATATGTTATCACTGCCCTTCTGCTTTTTAAATTGCGACTGTAAATTGCAATGGCTTCTACCGTGTTTTCCCCAAAATACAACCTACCCAGAAATTAAGACCTAGCTTAATTTTTGAGGTTGAGCCTAATATAAGCCCTACCCCAAAAAGTAAGCCCTGCTTAAGATTCCGCCCACTGTCCCACTGTAGGTTTTTTGGCAAGCCAGATCGCATACCTCCCCCCCACACCGCCTGCTGCTGGTGCCGCCGCTGGCCTGAACATTGAGAGAGCTGGGGCCTGAGGAAAGCAGAGGCTGCCTCCTTTCTATCCCTGCCCTGCATTGGGGAATCCAGCAGGCAGGCGGGGGTGGGGATTGGCCGGGGCATCAACCAGCAGCTTCTCTCTTTCACCCTCACCCTGAAGCAGCCTCTGGAGGCAGCCTGCATTGCTCTGTGGGCTTTGCTGGATTTCTCTTCCTCTGCGGAAGGGCGGGAAAGAAAGCTGGGCATCCTGACACGACCCATTGTGGGAGGTGACTCAGGTTTTCCTCGGTAGGGGAGGATGCCTTTGAAAACTGCCTTTTCATTTACATTCATCGTCGATATTGTAATCTAGGGGTGTCAAACTGCCGGCCTATGGGGCGGACACATCAGGCGGAAGCCGCACCCACCCCATTGCCAGCAGTCCCGATATGTCACACGTCACATGATGTCACGAGTTTGACATGTCTGTTGTAATCCATCTCTTTATTTTTCCAAAAAATGATTTGTATTTACCATGATTAGCCTCCTTGATCGCCAATGGGAAGGCACGGTGTGAATTCTCCACATGAGCCACAGAAATACAGACACTCGCACCCTCAAAGCTCACACTGCTTCCTTGCTCGGGGCGCATCACTGCTTTAGGTGAACATTCAACTTTGTGGCTCACCTAAACTCTTCAGCTGCAGCAGACCACAGTTCCCATCAGCTTCAGGAAGCCTGTACAATGGAAACCTTAGGCCAGGCTCCTCGCAGCTGAAGCAAGCTGGCTTGCCTGGGGTCAGGTTGGCTGTCGCCAGAAGCGTGGCCCATCCCCTTTCTCCAGCTCCGCCGCACATGTGGAACGAGCCTCCTATGATGGCTAACCTAACCCTTTAGGGAGAGGCTGTGCATTGCAGGACGACAACTGCAAAGGGCACGTGCAGATCCCTGCAGCTCCTGGAGGCTCTGAGTGCTGTTTTTGGTGCCATGTCTGTGTGCGCGTCTGCCTTACTGTTTTAGGCACTTCAGATCAGCTGCAGCGTGCCATGGACAGGATGGCTGAAGTTTGTGGGATGGTCTAGTCCCATTCATAGTGTGGCCACCTTCCAATCGCCATGCCGCCATTCAGAAGGGCAGTGTCAGCTTCCAATGCAGTGGTTGGGAAGGCAGAAGGCAATCCCCCTCCACTAGATCAGCCTGGTGGGGGTGGGGAACTGAGTGGCCCCAAAAACAGCGCTTGGAGCCTCCAAGAACTGCAGGGATCCGTGGACACCCTTTTCAGTTGTCCTGCTGCAACGCACAGCTTCTTCCTGTAAGCTCACCCAAGATCAGGTTGGCCGTTGTGGAAGGCTCGTTCCACATGTGCAGCAGAGCTGGAGGATGGGGATGGGCCACACCTTTGGCAATGGCCAACCTGACCCCGGGCAAGCCAGTTTGCTTCAGCTGCGAGGAGCCTGGCCTAAGGTTTCCATCGTCCAGTCTTCCTGAAGCTGATGGGAACTGTGGCCTGCCACAGCTTAAGAATTTAGCTAAGCCACAAAGTTCAATGCTCACGTAAAGCAGTCGTGTGCCCCGAGCAAGGAAGCGGAGTGAGCTTTGAGAGTGCGTGTGTCTGTATTTCCCCAGCTCAAGCACAGAATTCACACCGAACCTTCCCATTGGCAATCAAGGAGCTAATCGTGATAAATACAAATCATTTTTTTAAAAAAATAAAGGAACAGATTACAATATTGATGATGAATGTAAATGAAAAGGCAGTTTCCAAAGGTGTCCTCCCCCATCGAGGGAAACCTGAGTCACCTAATGGGGCGGGGCTCTGGCCAGGCTGGGCCTTGTGGTGAAAAAAAAAACAACCTCCAAAAATAAGCCCTAATGGGTCTTTTGAACCAAAAATAACTATAGGACCCAGGCTTATTTTTGGGGAAACATGGTAGCTAATTAGTGCCATTTTCATTTATCAGAGCATGCTTTCTTTTGATCTTATGCTGCAGGTATGTACAAATTCCACTGGTATAAAGGAGTTAAAGTTTGTTAGGAAAGTTATTTTAGAAAACAAAAATTGTAAGAATGAAGCATGATCACTAAGGCATGAAGAAATTACTACTGTTTTAGTGAAAGAAAAGGAAAGACAAATATTATGTAACACTCACCTACGTACTAACTAAAGCACTGATTGATGATTTATTCAGCAGATACCACTGGAGGTGAAGTGAACTATAAAGCCAGAAGAACAGCTTATTGGGTTAGTGTGTTAATCAAAGCAGATGTGACTACAGAAAGAGCATATTTATTTCTAGCTATGGCTATTGGTCAAGACAAATACTATTCTTGACATTAAGCGCAGTATGACTACGTTCTGCATAACATCCAGCATACTGCTGAAGTTAATTCCAGGCAATCAAAGATACTTAATTTCAAAGGCCGTTTTGTGTAACACACTAGTGTTGCATTTAAATCTGCACAATCTTTCTAGTTAAGAATACCTTACAGTGATTTTGATCTCTCCGTTGTACTCAACAACGTGTGCTAATATACAAATGAGATTATAAAATAAACGTTTTGCTTTTTCCAAATAAATTATCCCATTTTGGATTATTTCAAAATGAAATGTTGCATCCAATGCTGTACTCTTACTAACTCATCTAACATTCAAATGGAAAATTAAAAATAATGAAGACCCAAATGGTTCACAAATGTTTTGAATAGAAAGGAAATCCCAAGATTAGTAGTGTGGAAGTGGGAAAACGGGCTGTAGAATAGATTGGGAAGTTGAAACGTATCTACAAAGAAACAGTGGCAAATAACTTCTATACAATTGCCAGATAACTTAATAGCTATGTCCACAAATGTTTTAACAGTCAATGTTTTTAATGGTCTGTTTTGTATTTTTATTTTATGATTCTGTAAGCCACCCAGAGTTGCTTGATGGTGAGATAGGGAAATGTAATAAATAAATGAATAAAGTTACAGAGAATACAACTCATAGAATACTTCTTTTTTAAATAGACATCAATATGTCAAGATCTGATTTCACCTCTGCACCTCTACATTATTCATTTCAGTTTGTTCAGTATAAAAAAATAAGAAAATATGGAAGACATGGAATTAAATATAAGTTGTTCCTCTAGCACAAGTTAAACATTTTCATAAAAAATTTCCCCCCAATTTTACCGGATTTCTTCACATTTAAGTTGTGTAGACTTCCTCAGACTCCCTGTTTAACTGTGAGACAGGCATATCAAATACATATATGCTGACACAGACATCACATATTTATCATTATATTCACTAAAATATTATATGTTAATGTCTGTTATATTTGTCACTTCTATAACAGGAAAATTCCAATACTGTCCAAATTGTTAATGTACTCCTCTATTTATGACCAGTTACTTAATGACCATTTGAAGTTACAATACTTTTAAAAGCTACTTATGGCCCGTCCATGAAGTTACAATTAACTGCATCTTTTTGCCCGTCAAGTGATAATATGTTGGTTCTCATATGACCATGATTTGCAACCCTTTTTTTGCCTGTTTCTGGCATTTTTTTCTTGTTTCCTAGCAAAAAATTCCTGTTGGATATGCTGGATTCACTTGACATCATCTGATTTGCTTAATAACTATGGTGACTCACTTTACAACTGTTGCAAAAATTGTCTTAAATTCATGGGCAGTTACTTAGATCGGCTGCTTGTTCATAATAACTTAAGATCAAAATTCTGGGTCCACTATGGTAGTAAGTTGAGAACTACCTGTGCTCTAAATCCTCTTATCAATCCTTACCAATGTCTGAGCATTTTCTCGTTCTAAGATCTTCTGTGTTTGATCAGGAGGAAATTTCAGCACTGAAGTTATAACCTTTGCCATTGTCTAAAATGTGAACAAAGGAAATAATGTTCAAACACCCAAGTCTATTTCTGTATGAAATGTTATACATTAGTCTTAGTAATACTAATGGAAGCAAGGTAAAAAAAATTAAGCATATATTTGTTTCTTATTCCATGATAATTTGTAATCTAATTTTTGTGGGTACATGAATCAAAGGAACGATATTTACTTATTAAGACTAAACAATTCAAACAACACATTCCATACTGAAACTCAGTGAAAAGAATTGTTGGGGGTCAAGAAGACAATAATTTATAGACAATGCATCTTCTCTTCTACTAAATTAAAAACAATACAAAATTTAATCACTTAAGAGAGGTTGTTCAGCCTAAATTTATGCATATATCGTTCAAAATATTCCATTCCATAATCCTGGAATTACCTCTCAAATTAGTGTAAGTTTTCAGCCACATTTTGCTGGATTATGTTCAGTAATATTGTTCTATAAACGTTCATATTTATAGTGGTAAATATGATCTGTTATTTTATCGGTTGTACTGATTCAGTGTTGCCTGACAATATACGGTATGAAGGCCTTAGATTGGAGAAATCAAAGTAGGTTGTTTTGGAAGATTGTATCAAGATTAGAGAATCTAGTTTGCATAAATTAGTATAAACATGTTTGGGATAAAACCCAGCTTACAGTATACTGGTTAAAATATATGCAAACAAATTTGTTCAACACCTGATAAACAAAATCACTCAGATTCATTCCCAGTTGGAACCTGTCTGTGGTGCAGGGCCATGTGAGATGCTTGGGGAACTGGACATGACCCTCAATGCTGTCAGTGCAACCACCTGTCAATTAGATCCTTTTCCCATTTTGGTTTGTAAAAGCTGCTAGGATGGTACCTGCCAGGTGGGCTCAGGGAGTGATAAATTCCTCACTGCAGGATGAGGCATTCCTGGAATCTTTTAAAGAGGTCCTGATTTGCCCCATCCTCCAAAAACCATTACTCGATCCCAAGGCAGCTCTAGTGGGTCCTGGATAAAACAGATTATATTGAACCCTTCCAGTCAGGATTCAGAACTAGTTATGGGACAGGAACAGCATTAGGTTTATTTGTTGATGCTGAGAGCAGGATAGAAATAGTGCAACTATCCTTGCCCACTTTGCCCCATCAGGGGCCTTTGATATTATTGATCATGATATCCTTTTAGACCGGCTACAGAATCTGGGGCTAGCTGGTGCAATTGTGCTGTTTTGGGTCCTTTCTCCAAATGATCTTGAGAGGGAATGAGTGTTCCAGCCATGATTGCTCCTTTCTAGCATGCTGCAGGGCTTGGTACCTTCTCCATTCTTTTTTAACAGAAGAGATGGCAGCAAGTAAATCAAATAAACAAATAAATATTGTCAAAGACAGCAGGGTTATAGCATATGATACAAGCACATCTAAGGCTTTTTGTCTATTAAAAGTATTGTGTGAAAGCCTTAAGTAATCAAAACCATGTTGGGTGAAGGAAAGTCTAAGGATCCACTTAGTAATGAATCTGGCAAATAAAAAAATGTAATTTGGAATGTAAGAGAAAGGATACAAGAATAAAACAAGTATAGTGTTTTTGACACATTGCTATTTGGTTTTAGGCCTTTATGTAGAGAACAGATCATTATTATACAGAAATATTAAAAATTCACAAACTTTTAAGCTTAAGGTAATCTGATGTGGAGTGGACTTGATAAAATCAAGTGTGTTCCTGAACATATAGGTCAAATAATGGATGGCATGACTAAGTAAATGACACTGCATGGATCTTTGTATATTTGTCAAATGCATGTTAACTTTCATCATAAAATGGTAATGGAAGGAACGTAAAAACTATTGGAAATTAAGAACACTTACCAAGAAATAACTTAATTTAGAGAAATATAGCTGTCAAGATTTTTGAAATTAATACTAAAAGTCTACCAACTGTACACTTTTGCTTTACTTAGGAAGAATATAGTTTCTTGCTGTTTTAATTGTTGATTCTTTTAACCATGAAAGCAAAGTTCGCGTGGTCAGTTCTACATGCAACAAACACACAATAACCCTCCTTATACCCCACAAGTTATTCTTCAAGTGGTGTCTTGGGAAAGAAAGCCCAGTATTCTTTCTCTTGTCCATGTTAATCAGGAATGGCCATGCCAGTTTTAATCAGGGTCTAGGTGAAGAAATAGATTGGAAACACCCCACAGTGTATGAATTCTATTAATATTGAGCTCCTGTGGCAAAGTACTCACTGGTCCAAGAAACCTATCCTGAATGAAAGTGTATTTCCTCAAAAGGTATGTACAGAAGCCTAAGGATGATGATAGGCTTTATATCTCTTCCTCTTCAATTGGCACATCTTTTTAAGCTGTTCTTAAATGAGGACAGTTTTACTTTAAACATAGTAATAAAAATATCCCTTGATTATTAGGGTATGTTGTTCCTGGGGCTGCCCTTAAGCACTGATTCAGAGTTATGGCTACTATAGCAATGAAGCCATGGTTTATAGCGTCCATCCAGGGTATCTGCATAGAGGCTGGGGTGAGGAATGATCACACATATCTCATGATATTGTACAAATACAGTAACTTGTATACCTCTTACCTCATGCAGATGCCATGGTTTATTTTGTATAAATAATTTACGTATAGGTATGTAATTATTGTATTTGTGCGATGTCAACCCCCTATGTCAGTTTGATATCACTGTAGTTTCTTGCAAATGCCACTGCACTGAAACCACAGCCTCACTTGATGGAATTGCCATGACTACTAATTTTCTACTAGGCCAGGTTCAAGATTCTGCTATCTTAACTGCTCAGTTTTATAGCTTTTATAAGTTTTATATAGTAATTAATACATTATATAATGTTGCAGACTGCTTAAATAAATAATTTTGTCAAAAGCTCCTAGAAACCATTGGGTAGATCATTTATCTCCTTCCTAAGGCTTGTTTGAAAGTTCAATCTGCCCATCATTCTTCCTCTATTCAAGTATGTCATTTCTGGCCTCCTCTTCGGATGGCCAGATACATTCTCAGAAGTATTGGCATCATCACTCAGGAGCTCTTAAATATGAAGAATACCTTTGTTTCACGGCCCATCATATATTCGAAAACCACCTTCCTCAAGTATTCAAACTCAGTTGGTTCACCAAAAAGAGAAACATCTGAATGACAAAGATTCCCATCTGCATAGAAGAAAAGTGGGATTTTATACCAATCTCTGTTACTGAAAGCTTATTAAAAATTATAGAAATTACTTTAGTAATTTTTTTACAAAATATTTTGAATTTGTACTTTTGAATCCAGGAAGGCTCTTATTTACTACCTTTATCCATCATAAGCATCCTCAGAATAGTTCAATCTTGGCATAAAGCACTTGTTTTACTTTATTAACAGGTAGATTCTAACCATTTATACCTATATACTCTTTGCACTTAGCACACATTTCAAGTAATCAATAGAAGAGCTTACTTTAAATATTTGTGGAACGTTAAAATAAAACATCTTCCTAAGATATAAGGTCTATATCAGGCCTAAAGGTTTGGGGGACAGCAAACGAAACAGGTTCTTCATAAATTAACTGCTAACTTCTGCTGTATAAAATTGGGGGAGCAGGCAGACTCCCCATACAAGCTTTCTATTATGTCTATTCTTTGCCATGCTACCACAGAAACAAAATAATTCATGCTTTTTAACAGAGATTGTTTGAAAACAGCCACATTTCAATTTTATCTAATCTCGTAACTGTAAGAATTATATTATGAAATGTTGTCTAGTAGTTAAGGAAATATATTATTTCTCATACTGCCCTAATGATTTTATATAACTAGGCTCTCACTTTATCAGGCATGTTCATATTACATTAATTTTAAAATTAATTATATTAATTTTAAATTAATATGTTAATTTTTCAAGAAGGATAAAATTGAAGTCATAATTTAATATTAAAGCACAAGTACACATTTAATACCATGAGATCTGTAATATTAAAATTTGTATTAATTTCCCTTATTTGAGTGCATAAAATTTAAATAGCAGAAAACATTCCCTTATGTAACCCAATCAGTGTTAGTAGGGAGCAAGACGTCCAGCCTTTGACTACTCCTTTGTGGGTGCCAAAGGGCACAGTACTTTCTCTGCTCCTTTTTAACATATACATGAAACTGCTGGGTAAGATTATCTGACACCCTGGGATGATTTATGATCTGTATTCTGATGATATACAGCTTTACATCTTCATCCCTGGTGATCCAAGCGATGCTGTGACTGCCCTTTCTTAGTACCTGGAGGTTGTAAAGGTCTGGATGGGGGATAACAGGCTTCAGTTGAACCCTGATAAGATGGAATGGCTGTGGGTGCAAAGGACCTCTGGATTTGGTGGTTTATCATCATTATTTCAGAATGAGGTTGCACTACCCCAGACAGATCTTGGGGCCTTCTTGAAGAGCAGATGGTAGTCATGGCTAAGAGGGCCTTTGTGGAACTTCACGTTATGCACCAATGCTCTTACCTTGGATCCTGAGACCCTGCATGTCACTCATGCCCCAGTTATTACGGGATTACTGCAACATGCTCTACATGGGGCTATCTTGGAAGAATATATGAAAGCTGCAGCTGGTGCAGAATGCAGCAGTGCACACAGACCTGGGAGCTCCTAGGTCTGCACATGTAACACCATTACTGCGTGACCTGCACTACTTGCCAGTTTGCTTCTGGATCCAATTCAAAATGTTGGACATTACCTTTAAAGCCATACATGGCATAGATCCAGGGTATCTGAGATCTCTCCCTGATGGGACAAGTCTGCCTCACTCATGTAGCAGAAGAGGCCTACTACAGAACTCATCTGCTAAGGAATTGGAGCAGATGGATCAAAGAAAAGAGCCTTTTCTGCTGTGGCCCTATTCCTGCAGAAAATTCATTTGGCCTTCTCGAAGGGTATAAAAACATGACTTTGCTGGTTGGCCTGGACCCATTGGACGTCCCATCCGTCTTTTGGTTTTTGAAGGTGTGGGTTTAGTGTAGTTTTTAATAGTATGTTAACATAAATGTGTTAGTAACAATCCCAGTATTTTCTCAAACAAGGAATGTACATACATTAACTGCATAAAAAATATCAATGAAAGAGATCAGATTTCAGACCTCAGAAATCTATGACAACATAACTATTTGCAATATTTCTACAAATTTTTTAAACTACAATATAAGTTATTAAGTTTCTTTAGTATGTTTTGGTATATACATATTTTGGGGATTCTATAAAAAAACCTACTGTAAAATTACTGGCCAAAAGGGCAAAAAAGTGTATTCTTATTATTACTACAAATGCTTAAATGGCTTTCTAATATTGAAACAGAAAATCTACATATAAATTACCTGTTTCATAAACAATCTAATATTTTAGCAATTAATATTCCAATAATTTATTCTCAGTTTAATTCCCAGATAATCGTGCATAAAATTTCAATCTAAATTACATTTCCAAATATTTCCTTAAATTTTATATTCTATTTTTCAATGTCAAGACAATTACTCACCTCTATAAGGTGTTTTAACTGTTGTGACATATACAGCCTTCTCATAATTTTTCAACTTATCTTGTAGTGTGTGAATCTAAAAATAGAGTGAGTCAGGAAGTACAATAATCATTAACCAAGATTAATGATCTTGGTTTAGAATAAGAATGATAAGTTATGGAATGTTGGAAACCTTAAAAACAATCACAGCAGTATTCCTTAATGTTAAAATAGTGGATATTAAAAATATACATATCCATGCCTTTCAAATCTGCTATCATGCCAATGTGCATTACTTGTGCTAATTTGTACTAGCAAAGATAGAAGCATTACTTCATCAAAGTTGGTTGCACATATTTAATTAAAAGCAGTGAACTGTAATTTTGGAAAAAAAAATAGGAAGAATAGTATTCTTTCTTCACAAGTAGAATTCATATTTGAAACATGAAAATTTGTGATCTGAATTGATTTTAATGGAGTTAATAACTAAAATTTGAAAGCTGCAGAGGAAAGCAACAGAAAGGGGAAGGGGTAAGAAAATCATCAGCGTTATGTAGCATCTGATCAAACTTTCAAATTATTGTTACAAATTTGTATGAACTTTAGAGCTAAAACTAAATTTATCCCTTTTCTCCCAAAAGTAGTTTCTTACCTGTTCTCTGAACTCCTGTTCTTTCAATTTTGAATCATTAACAAGCGTTGTCTTTTGGGCTAGCTGAGCCTGAAATACAATACAGACACACTCTTCAGGAAAACATGCACATGAAAATTTTAACATCTTTTTGTTATTTATTACTATTGTAAGCATTAGAGGAAAATGCTTTACTGACTCGCTATATTAAAAATGAATGTATTTATGAAGTCATTCTTACCTGAAGTTCTGCTATTTTTTCCTAGGGAGGACCAAAAGACAAAATTTATTAAACATTTTTTTCTGTTTAATACAACAGAAAATATTTCACAAATATCTTGCACCCACATTTATGCCATTTCTTTCATAACGTGCTTAGTATTTGATATCTTATGTCAAGAACATATAGAAAAGCAATACTAATATTGTATGCTTTTAGCAGTTATACTTCTGAAAAATCATTTATGTGAAATTATGAACCCAGCATATAGCGGAGATCAAAACTTTGATGCTTTTTCATTGTACAAATTGCAGTTCCACTGCATACCCAATTCCAAATTCTATAATATAAATGAACTGTAATGTCATATTTATATGAAATATAATTTAATATTTCATCTGCAATTTCATGCTAAAATCTAAAAAATATTTGTGGCACATCTGAAAATTAACTTTCTCTCATATCTATAAAATATATACTTTAAACCTGTTAAAACTTGCAAGATTTTCTTGTAATGATATAAGTGGTCAGGATGCAAAATCTGACTTCCCTATTGTCAGGAAAAAAAAACAATGCTATAATGATGGAGGAATAGATACTGCTTTTTTATACTTCTTCTTAGCATAAATTTATTTTGTATTAGATGAAGCTGTAGTTTAATGGATGAAGCTGTTTATTATTACTTGGACGAACAAGAATGAGGGAGTGTTAATATCCATATTTAAAGTTAGTACCCATAAAAATCAATTGGATTTAAGATTTGAGTAATTGTTCCCATTAATATAAAGGGAAACTAAATTAAATAACTTAATCTTTTTCAAACTCTAGCACTTCCTGCATATAACACTAGGCAACTAAAGATAGTTCTGTTTCTGAGATATTGAAACAAGAAACAAAAACTATTTTGCTAAAAAATGACAATTAAATTAATTTAACAAATTAGTTAACAATAATGATTGAACAGAAAAAAGAATCCTGTAACTTACACCGATTCAAAATAGAAGTGAAGCTCCTGACCTGTTTTACTATCACTGTGCCAAGGATGACAAATAGGTATGACTAGAGTTAAATGAGGCAGTGTCAATATTGTTTGGTTTCAATACATGTAATATAACTGCTATGTCAGCATTGGCTGCCAGTGTACTTCTATATGCAATTCAAGGTGCTGGTTATCACCTTTAAAGTCCTTCATGGACTAGGGCTAGAATGCCCAAGGGAGCATCTCTTTCCAGTTTTTTCTACCCATCCAACTCAATCTGGCAGATTGGGTGTGTTACAGGTCCCTCAGCCAAAAAACATTGGCTGGCAGCAACTAGATGTGCCTTCTCTGTAGCATCTGCTTTCTGGAACATTCTCCTTCAGACGTCAGGATGACCTGGTCTTTCATAAGGCTATGAATTTGGTTGTGTGCCCAGACACGGACACCTGAGTGTGCTAAGCGCCCCATTTCTTGGTTATATTAATATCCATGGTAATAGTTCTACTCAGCAACTATATATATTTATTTTGTATTCTTTTAATACTTTTCAATTTGTTTTTGCATTTTTATGACACCCAGAGTCACTTGCTGGTATGGGCAAATATAGCAATCAAACCAACCAACCAACCAACCAACAAATTATAATTTTAATTTAATTTAATTTAATTTTAATTCCATTTATATCCCGCCCTTCTCTGAAGACTCAGGGCGGCTTACAAGCTTAGCAGTAGCCTTCATTCTATGTATATGCCTGCTTATTAGGGCTTTCACACACCCCCCCAAGCGGCATTATTACAAAGTCAGCTTAATTGCCCCCAACAATCTGGGTCCTCATAATGAGCGAACTGTGGTGAACAAGGCTGCAATAAAACCAAACATAAAAACATAAAGCTAAATTAGGAACACCAATATGTTTACCAACTTACTTCATCACCATTCCAACTTTCTTCATATGCCAATCTTTTTTTGTAGTCCTCTTTTAACTGCACCAGCTGTTCCTCCAATTTATTTACTTTTTTGGTCATTTCTTCTTCTCTGGCCTTCAGAATAAATATTAATGAATCAATCATGTTACAATACAGTATAGTAAAATTTGGCTTCCAATCAGCTTCAATATTAAATGTTCTATTGATTTGTATTGTTTAACAGGTTTATTGTATTTTTAATATCTTATCATTTAAATACTATTTCAAATTTTAGAAAATCTTTGATGAACACATTTAAAAGGCCATTTAAAAAAATCCATATTCTACACCATGAATTCATATTCTTGGCGATTTTAATGTTAAAACAAAAATGTTTTGTCAAACATACAAAATGAAGGCTTATTGGAAAGAATAGTACTTGGTTATGGTATTATCTAATTTATATTCAATAAACTGATTTCATGTATGTGACTAGTAAGGCTAAAAGCAAAAACATTTGCAAAACTATATATAACATACCATATTCTCTCAACTTTACATTACTAAATCCAATGTAGCAGTGATTCCAATAATTCATGTAGTCACAGGTAATGAATTTTGGCAATCACTTTGCAAATATGCAACTAAGCTACAAATATATACTGCATTCTTAGTTATGCACACAAGTAGCAGTACAGAAATATATTGTCTTACTCTATTTAAGAGAACACTATTTAAGTTTAGTTTAGTTTAGTTTTATTAAATTTTTATACCGCCCTTCTCCCGAGGGACTCAGGGCGGTGAACAGGGCATATGATAAAAATACAAAACTACAAAAGTTAAAATAGAATTAAATTAATGCCCAAGATAAAACAATAAAATATACAAATATTTAAAACCCAAATTAACTCCCCATCAGGCCAGGCCAGCTTGTTCAAACAGGGGGGTCTTTAACCCGCGCCAGAAGGAGCGGAGATCCGGTGCCATCCGGAGCTCCACCGGCAGTTGATTCCACAAAGCTGGGGCGCCCACAGAGAAGGCCCTCCCCCTGGGGGCCACCAGCCGGCATTCTCTGACTGGAGGCACCCTGAGGAGGCCCTCTCTGTGGGAACGCACAGGGCGGAGGGGAGTTGACGCCGGCAGCAGGTGGTCCCCGAGGTATTCCGGACCCATGCCATGTAGGGACTTAAAAACCATCACTAAGACCTTGAACCTCACCCGGAAGACAACTGGTAACCAATGTAGCTCACGGAGCAAAGGTGTAACATGGGAGTACCGGGAAACTCCCAAGACAACTCTCGCGGCCGCATTCTGTACCAGTTGGAGCCTCCGAGTGGTCTTCAAGGGAAGCCCCATGTAGAGAGCATTACAGTAGTCAAGGCGAGAGGTCCAGAAGATATGGCCTTAATTTCTCTAAGGAGGTAGGAATTTATTTTTCAGTCTTTATTGGATATAATCTGTTATTTCTCTTGATATAACTGATTCAGTAATAAGTGAATTCACAGCTATACCTCAAAACTACATCCAAAAGAAAACATTTTGCTTTTTTGCAAACCAAGTGCTGTCTATATATCTCATGTGATGCCATAGTTGGATTTTAAAGTTCACTGAACCAAACTTCCACGATAGGCCTATTGTTTCTGAGCAAGACTGCTATTTGTGAGCCACACTGTCTTCCTAATTCCACTCAAAACTCCAGTAACGACTTTTAAAGCCTTAAAGCATTTGGACTTGGTTGCCAAGTCATTTTCCCCTCTCTAAATCTGCAGATACCAAAATCACCTTTCTCCTTCAAAAAATAGTATATCTAATCAGGGGCATGATTTTACTTTCATAAAAATTATTGTCCAATATCTTTACTGAATATTTAATTTAAAAACTGCTTTCTACAACTTTGTCACAAAGGTTGAAAATAATATTCAGGATTTTACTCATGAAGATCTATGTGGGGTTTGAATATTTTGGAATCTTTGGAGCCAAATAATGAACACTAAGCTGTGTTGGTATTCTTAAATGCAGAGAAGCCCTTTGACAATTTGAACTGGATTATTTTTTTTTTTAGAGTTCTGGAACATATGAAACTTTGAGTTAAGTTTATTAAATGTGTAAAATCTATTTTTATTCTCAGAGAGAACAAATTGCTAATGAAGAATTAATTACAACCTTGTGAGATTCAAAAAGAGAGAAGGTAAGGATTGTCCCCAATATTGTCTCATATTTATTTATTTTGGTTATTGAGATATTGAAATAAAGATATAAATCAAGATCAGAAAAGCAAAGAAGGGAAGACTGAACAAGAATCTTAAAAAGCAATTGCAGATGATTGATGTTAATTTTGGAAGAGGCACTAGAGGGAGCAGGAGCATTAATGGGAAATTTATATACAGTATGTTATCAGATTTAAAGATAAATAAACAAAAGACAAAGATGTTAAAAAATATGCAAACAAAACATCAAAGAGAATTGGTGGAAAAAGTGGTTTTAAGACTGATAAAAAAATAAAATAATTTGGTATTACTATCACAAATATGAACTGTATTTCATTTGAAAATGATTATGTTAAAACGTGGGCCAAACTTAAGAAAGACATGAATTTAAAACTATGATCGTTGGGAAAAATTTCTATGATGAAAATGAATATTTTGCCAAGAATGATGTTTTTATTTCAGACATACCTATCTTGACAATGGACATACTTTTTAAACAATGGCAAAAAGATATATCTAAAATCATATAGCAGAAGGAAAAAAACAAGGATTAGTTTTATTTGATTTAAAATTGCATTTTGCTGCTTGTTGTTTTGTCAGGTTGGAAAAATGGATGTTACTGAGAAATAAAAAAAATTCCACAGGTTTGAGGTTTGGATTGCATGGGCATTTATGGTATGATAAAGTTAAAGTCAATGTGGACTTTAAAAGACATTTTATTAGATGTGCCACATTGAGAATATGGAATACATATCCAGAGTGTTTCCCATAAATACCTTTATGGATCTTAGCTCAAGAAGCATATTATAGAAAAGAAATGGCAAATAAAGATAAATTGTTGACGTACAGGGATCTACTGGAAAATTAGCGAGGAGAATTTAAAATAAAAAAAGAAAATTAATAGCAGAAGGATATAATAAACAATTTCCATATTTACATTATGTAAAATGAATAAAAAGACTCAGAGCAAATGAGTTAGAACTTTAAGTACAATTGTATATTGATGATGAACATGCAATTGCTAAAATGTACAAAATGTTGAAATCTGAGACAGAAGAACAGATTAAAGAAAGTATGATAAAATGGGCTAAGAATTTGAAGATAATAAACATATGGATCAGTGGGAAAATATATGGTTAAAGAGGTTGAAATTTATAATGTGTTATGATCTCAGAGAGAATTTTATAAAATGAAATTATCTACACTGTATTAAGGCACTTGAAATGTAAGTTGGACATGCGAACACATTTTTGGTGAACATGTAAAAAAGCTAAAGTACAGAGGATACACAGGATCTTAAAAGATCAATACTCAGAACTTTTCATTTTAGGATTAATGTATAAACAGTTTGAAAGCATTCCTGGAAGATTATTTCAACTTATGATCACATGAGTTTATTGCATATACATAGAGATGAAAAATTCAACCATAGAGAATTAAAAGATTTTTGCTGAAATGGACAAATTAATTTCTTTCATTAGAAGGCATTATCTACATTTCTTCCTGACTGGAATAATTTTTAAAAAATGTTTTAAAAATCAACTGATGATTTTCAGTTTTGACGATTAGATGGAATAATTACAAAATTAAAAGTAATATAATGAGAGAGAGAGAGAGAGAGAGAGAGAGAGAGAGAGAGAGAGAGAGAGAGAGAGAGAGAGAGAGGGAGAGAGAGAGAGAGAGAGAGAGAGAGAGATTTGTACCGCTGTGAAGAATATTGGAAACCACTTCGTATTTTTCCCATTTTTCTGTTTTTCCTTTAGGTTTTTTCCTGTTTAGGACCTTTTACTTTTCCTTTGGTTTTATTCTTTTTTATCTTCTTCATTTTGTGTTAGTTTGTATTACCTTTATCTTCTAGTTTAAAAGTTTTAATAAAAATATACAAAAAGATAGTCTTCAGAGGACTTTGACCTGGTGCTCTTGCCAAATGGAATGAGATAAGATCAATGCTAAGAGACGGGTTTTTGCAGGTGACTGCAATTCTGGAATGGCTTTTGGAAAGAATAAGCTTTCTCAATAAGTTTTTTTGCATATAAAACAGAAGAATTAAGCAACAGAAAAGGAAAGCAATGCAATAGCACTGATATCTGTTCATAAACTAGACTTTGCATTTTATTCATATTGGTTCGTCATGATGATTTCATTCATATGCAGGAACTGAATTACCATATTAAATATAGTTTATGTATGAATATCACAATTGTGTGTACCAGTCTATAGTTGTGTACAAATCTCAAATGTGTAACAAGTTTCCATTATATTTAGATTTTAAGAACACAAACATTATTCAATTCAAATATATACCTCAAGTATTTCTTCATACTTTTTCACTGTTCTTTGTAGATCATCATCCTTTTCCGAAATCTTTTTATGCAGTTGAACTGTCTCTGTATGGTGACTTTCTATCAATTCAGATTCCACTTCCTGGGCTTTACCTATTTAAAAAATATATAACAATATTACTATGACTAGGTTAATACAACTAGCTTTCTATTTTAAACTTTTATCTATCAGCAATGACTAAAAAGTAAATAGCAACTACCAACCTGAAGAAATTTAAAAAAGAAAATTTAAAAGAAAACAGGTCAAATAGGTATTCTTTGAAAACATGTCTGTGATTAAGCTGTTTGCAAGGTATTAAAATAGCTTCAGGCTTTTATTTTATTTTATAGCTATTTAACAACTATTAGCAAAGAGTTAATGTCTGCTTTCTTCAATGCTTCCCATTCAAAGGACTTTAACAACCCTAGTCCTTGTTTCTGGTTTTATTTGAAAAATAAAACTTGCCTGCATGTGCAGCATATCCAACAATCAAGACACAGTATCAGCACCAAGATTTTGGAGCTCTTTGACACCTTAAAACAAAGGTTATTGAAATAGAGCACCTTAACAAAGTGAACTGGCACTAATCCACATAGTCCTAATACTTATCTGATCTCTTAAATTTTTATTTCCTAAACTGGGTTAATTTCAGACATCTTCAAACCAAATAAAAATATTTTATAAGCAGAAATCCTCAGAAAACCTAAGGATATTTTTAAATCACAAGGAGATTTTGTATTATAATCACAAAAATTGCAAACAGAAATACCGGTACATTAAAGTAAAAACAAAATGAGGTAAATATTACAATTGGTGGTGAGAATCCTAAGTACATTAATAAAGGAAGTTGACAGAAAGAAATGCTCGTTCTCTCTTCTTCCTTACATTTTTCAAATGACTATATGATAGGGCTTCCTGAACAAGACAATACTTTGCATTATTTTCTTTTTGCTTATAAAAGACCACTTCTGCTCCAGGAAATGAGCTATAGACTATTTCCAAAGGATAATAGCAACTAGGAAAGGCATGTGGGTTTATTAGAGGAAGACTGCTTTATTAGAAAAGATAGACATAAAATAAACATCGTGCACAACAAACAATGTTGGGATTTCATATTTTAAGTGTTATGTTACATTATATTATTTAATTGATCAGTATCTATGCTGCCCATAACACTTGTGTGACTCTGGATGTTTAAAAATAATAATATAAAAGCCATAATCAAAAATAGAGAATTAAAAAATATAAAAGCTAAAACACAGATGGAACACACTAACCATTCCCAGTGTTAAATGATACATTTAGGCTCCAATGCCAGTCGACAGTTGAGTCTTGATGCTCTTTCAAAATGTTAGGAAAGTGAGGGCCTGCCTCATCTCCAGTGACAAAATGTTCATAGGATGAGAGCAATGGCAGAAAAGATTTTCTTCCTAGACAACACTAGTCAAAGTTCTTTAATGATGGGGTCTGCAATATCTGCAACTGGCAGACGACCTGAATGTGTTTTATTCTAGGTTTGAGAGGAAACCACTGTCAACTATCACCACCATCTCCATCTCAGATACACTAACAGCCAAGCCTCCCACAGCTGACCTCTCCCTTCTGGTGATCACAGAAAAAATTGTGCAAAATCTATTTCATAGATAAAAGCCTGGAAAAGCGCCAGGCCCAAACAAAATAATTCTTTCTTGCTTGAAAGCTTGTGCTGACAAACTGCCCCCCATCTTCACCTGCATCTTTAATAACTCTCTAGAGATATGTTATGTTCCTTCTTGTTTCAAACGTTCTACTATATCACATTGCTGAAGAAACCCTCCATCAAGGAGCTGAATGACTACAGACCAGTTGCTCTGACAGCCATAGTTATAAAAACCTTTGAAAGGTTAGTGCTAGCCCACCTAGATACCAGCCCAGATCTGCTGTTACACCCCTTGCAATATGCCTATTCAGCGAATAGATCAGCAGATAATGCTGTTAATATGGCTCTGCACCACATCCTACAATGTCTTGAAACTCCAAGGACTATGCAAGGGTCCTTTTTGTAGACTCAGCTCAGCATTCAATACATCATTCCAGATTTTCTTTTAACTAAACTGATTCAGCTAGCCATGCCTGACCACACTTGTAAATAGCTTTCAAACAGACAGGAAGCAGCAGGTGAAGCTAGGCAAAATTACACCAGATACCTGTACAATCAGCACAAGGGCTCCTCAGGGCTGCATGCTCTCTCCACTTCTCTTCTCTCTATATATCAATGACTGCATCTCAAAGGATCCCTCTGTTAAAGTACTGAAGTTTGCTGATGATATAACAGTGATTGATCTCATTTGAGACAATGATGAGTCTGCATACAAACAGGAAGTTGAACAACTAGCCTTGTAGTGCAGCCGGAACAATCATGAATTGAACACACTCAAAACTGTGGAAATGATAGTATATTTTAAGAGAAGCCCTCATTTTCTACCACCTCTTACAATAGTAGACAACAAGTATCAACAGTAGAGACCTTCAAGTTTCTAGATTCTATAATATCTCAAGACTTAAAATGGACACCTAACATAAAAAATGTCATCAAAAAAGCACAACAAAAAATATTCTTCCTGCGCCAGCTCAGAAAGCTCAGACTGCGCAAGGAGCTGCTGTTACAGTTCTACAAAGGTATTATTGAGTCTGTCATTTATACCTCCTTAACTGTCTGCTTTGGCACTGCAATCAAGCAAGACAGACACAGACTCAATGGATAGTTAGAACTGCAGAAAAAACAATAGCTACCAACCTGCCTTCCATTGAGGATCTATACACTGCACGAGCCAGAAAGAGGGCTGTGAAAATATCTACAGACCCCCTCACATTCTGGACATAAACATAAACCTGCACATAAACAACTTCTTTCCTCAAGACTAAAGGCATTGCACGCCAAAACAACTAGATACAGGGAGGTTTTTTTACCACATGCCATCACTCTGCTGAACAACTAATTTTCACAACACTGTCAAACTATCTAATAGAGCTACTGTATATTACTATTATCCTTCTCATCTTTTTTATTACCTATTCCTTATCTTCTTATGACTATAACTTTGTTGCTTGTATTTTATAATTTATATTGTTTTACTTAATATCCTAGTATGATTTATGTTGCTTATTTAGTATCCTATGACTATCACTGAGTGTTTTATCTTATGATTTATAATTAATGTATTTGATTGTAATCATGATTTAAATTTAATGGAAAAACTTGTTGGTTGTATGTACACTGAGAGCTTATGCACTGGAGACCAATTCCTTGTGTGTCCAATCACACTTGGCCAATAAAGTATTCTATTCTATTCTATTCTATTCTATTCTATTCTATTCTATTCTATTCTATTCTATTCTATTCTATTCTATTCTATTCTATTCTATTCTATTCTATTCTATTCTTCTATTCTTAGTCTACTCTACTCTACTCCACTCTACTCTACTCTACATTATCCTTGCAGGATTGGGTGGGATGAATCAATGATATAAGGATGAGAATTCCTCAGGCAACCAGATCCCATGCCATGTAAAGACTTTGAAGGTGATAACACTTTTGATTGGTAGTAGAAGCAATCTAGTACCAAATGCAGCTCATATAGCAGAGGTGTTACATGTGCAACCCTCATTTGCACCACCACATTGTGCACTTGCTGCTTTTTTCACACACTTTTCAAGAGTAGCCCCAAGTAATGTATATTGCAATAGGCCATGTGGGAGATGGCCAGGGAATGAATGACTGAAAGAAGGGTTAGTTTTTACTTTGAAGTGAAAAAAGGATGGTTATTTTCTCAATTGCTAAGGTTTTGTTAATCTCTATTCTATTATTGCTTTAATTTATATTAACATTTCACTTTTAATATTGAAATTCTCTCTTTTTGTGGTTTCATTAATATATTTTTCTGCTTGAACCTCTATAATTTTACTTTATTGCTCTTCCTATCTTAGAAAGACTGCTGATTTTTACTTCTTAACTGTATTATTATTGTACTCCTAGGTTTTATTATTTAATCTCTCTTTCTCATCCTAACCCTTCTTCTCCAGTCATTGGCTTTTTTGGTGCCTTTTTCTTACTTTGACAATAAAGGTTTATTATTTTGACTGAGTTCACAGCCATTAACTCCTGTCTTCTTTGTTTGGAGTTTCTCCAGGACAGATATTGACAGTCTTCTCATTTTGAAGCAATACTATTTGAACTAGGCATTTTTCAGCTACTCCTCCATTCCTTCTTCATTCTCTAGTTTCCTGATAGCTGCAACCATTTTGAACTCTGATTCAAAGGGAGGCAAGATGCTGCTGACGATACTGTTCAAGTCTTGCCTCACATAGCCTTACTCAGTCTGTTTGCCATGGAACTTCTTTGCATTAGTGATTTACATACACACACACAGAGAGAGCCACACACTTTTCTTTCCTACTTCTCCCAGTTTCCCACCAACTTTCCTTTTCTGCACTAGAGACATCTCCTCATCTCATCTTCTCTCTTATGGATTTCTCCTGATCTTTTAGGTGCTTACTTTCTTTGAATTCTACTTCTCTTTTTCCTTTTCTTACTCAGTTGTCAAGTGAGGAATAAACTGGTGGTGGGTGATGCCATTTGCAGTCCATCATGTCATTTGCAGAGCATCATGTAAAAAATGCTACCCAAAATTCTCTGAAAAAATGTATCTGATATTTGTGGCATTTCAGATGTACAAAGTATATCATTGTAACTTACTGATAGTTTCTTTTACAGCCACTTCTAATTCCTGGTCCTTTTGTGCCAGTTGGGTATTGAATTCCCTCATTAGCTGCTTTAATGTGGAATTGTGCTTTAGTTCAATGTCTTCCTGTTCATATCTATTAAGATAGAAGAAAATGAGATTTTTTAGCTCAAGTAACCTGGATTATATTGGGTAACAAACTGGATTATATTGGGTAACCAGTAGTTAAAGTAATTAATTTTATTATTTTTCCATACAGTACTTATAAAAAATGACATCTGATCCTTTAGATTTTTACCACAATGAAAATTTAGGAAAATATTTGAATAATGAATGTAAAAACGTATTATATTCATATGTATGTAGGAACAATCTAGGAACAATGTAATTAGATTATAACTTGTAGGTAAATATATTTAGGTGTGAACTATAAATTGATATCCAACAATCTTAAATATAGCATCTTAAACATACATCTTAAATGATTAATTACTGAAAACAGACTATATATGCACTCATTACATTCCTACTATTATATCTTACCTCATAAGCTGAAGGTTGAATTAGTCTTTTACTTCCTTATGTGCTTCTTTATATAATATGAATTAGAAATATAAGTTTTTAAGTAACCATAATTTCTGGTTTTTATCTGAACTTGTGAAGTTCAAATTTTTGACTTGATCTAAAGCAAATAGACAGTTCTAATTTGCAGGAAATGGGAATATATATATTGAAAATAATGTTGATCATAAACTTTATTTCATTCAGTTTTACTCTACATACATTTCATTAGTTAGCAGTTACTTAATGATAACTTACTTTATTTTTTGTTCCATTTCTTCTCTAGATTCTTTCTTCATAATTTCCAGCTCTTGCTGATGTTCTTTTCGCAGGGTTCGCAAATCCTTCTGAAGCTTAATCAAATCTCTGTGCTGTTCCTGTTTCTCTTGCTCTGTCTGTTTCAGTGTAGCTTGCAAATCTTTCTGTTGCATCTGCATCTCATTAACCATCTTCTGAAGTTCAAACACTGATTTAGTCTTTTCTTCTATATTTTCTTCCAGAGTTTTTATAAGGCCACTTCGTTCATCTAACTGCTCTTGCAGACTGTTTAATTTCTCATTATATTCTGTAATCCTATTTTCCATCTCAATCCTCTGTTGTTCTCTCTCTTTCATAAAATCCTCACCAAAATGGTCTGTCTTTTGTTGTAAAGACTGTCCTTTTTCCTCCCTTTTTTGAAGCTTTTTTTCTAAGTCTTTAATTGCAATCTCCATATTTTGTTCTTTTTCTTCCTTGTTTTTCAATTCGACTTTGATATTTCTTAATTCACTCTCATACTTGGTATGTTGTTCATGTAATGAAGCCTGTTTCTTGATTTGTTCCTCAAGTTCTTGTTGAAGATTTTTAATTCTATTTTTATCTTCTTGAGCACTTTTAAGAAGTTCCTCTTGTTGCTCCTGAGCCTTCATCTTTGAAATATTACACATATTTGCTTCCTCACTATACTTCTCAAGTAATATTTCCTTATCCAATAAATCCTTTTTTAAAATATCAATTTTTAAATCATACATCTGTTGCATATTCTCTAAAGCAATGACTTTATCTTGCTCTGCAGAAACCTTTATTGTTTCTACTTTCTGTATCAATTCTTTTTCTAAATCTGAGTCTATTGATTTAATCTTTTCTTCTAAAGACATAATTTTCTTTTCTTTTTCTTGCAATTTTTTCTGTAGCTTATTTTGCTGCTCTTTCTCTTCCATCTGAGTCGTCAACTGTCTTTTAATAGAAGCAATTTTGTGTTCAGCCTTTTTTTTCAGATCTGCTATTTTAGAAGTTGCTTCTGAAGCAAGTCTTTCTTCTAAAGCCTTTAATTCTTCTTCTTTGGTTTTCAATAGAGCCAGTTTTATTCCTTCAAATTCTTTTGATTTTTCTTCCAGGACAATTTCCATAGCCTGCATTTTCTCCTCAAAAGTGAGGACATTTTGTTCCATCTCCTTCAGCTTGTCATCCTTGTCTACTAGTGCCTCCTGAGCCTGTTGAAGTTGTTGTGCCATTTCTTTTTGCTCACTGTCTTGTTCATGGTACGCTTTACATTCTTCCATTAAATAATCATTTTCCTTTGTTTTCCGAGCAATATACTCTTCTAATTCAGCAATTCTCGCTGTATGAATTTTTATCTCAGCAACCAAATCAGATTCCTGTTTTTCTTTTCTGACCTGCTTTTGTTCCATTAAACTTTTTAAATGTTCTACCTGTTTGGTTTGTTTATCATGCTCTTCCTTTATTCTATTCAGTTCTTCTTCTTTTTCACTAGCTTGGTTATTACTCAGTTCAATCTTGCTTTGTAATTCCTTAATAATATTGTAATTTTGTGTAAATCTCAACTGAGCTTTCTTCTTCCATTCTGACATTTTGTTCATCCAGTGGTCTGCCTGTTTCAGGGCAGTAGCTTTTTCTTCACTCAATGATTCAACTTTGGAAGATAGTACTTCCATCTCATTCAGTAACTGCAGTTGGTTTTCTCTGTGTTGCTTGTTTAACATCATTGTAGCAGCTTCTTTTTCTGATATGCTCTTTTCAAGTCTGAGGTTCAATTCACTAATAAGCTTGCTGAGATCTGTGATTTCTGCTTTTTTCTCATTTAGCTCCTCCCTCATTGAAGTAACAATATTACTATACTCAGATAATTCTTTCTTCAGCTCTGTGATACAAGATTCCTTCTCTTTTGCCGTTTGCTGCTGGAGAGAACTTTCTTTTTCCAATAGTTCTTTTTCTGTTAGAAGTTTATCTATATCTGCTTTCATAGACATTATTAAGTGTTCTTTTTCCTCCAAATGCTTTTTTGACTCCTGTAAACTACTGTTTAAAGTTACATTATTCTCTGTTAATTGTTCAAGTTGAACTTTTAGGTCTGGAACTTGATCAATTTTAATTAATATGCCTTCTTTAATTTTTATTGTCTGTTGCTGACAGTAAGCAATTTTAACTGTTATTGAAGAAATTTTTTCATTGCATTGTTTAATCAGTTCACCAATTTTTATTTTCAATAAAGCTTCTGCTTTTTGCTGGTAATCAGAGAGTTGTGTAATTGTATCTCTCCTGAAATTTTCAAATTCAGCATGTTTTTGTCGAAACTCATTTTGCCACCCTTCTAAATTTGTCTCATAATTCTCCTGTTCTTTAAGATGTGACAGCTTCAAGGCTTGGTATTCAGCATCAGACAGTTTCAATTTATCTGCCAGTTCCACAATGTCATATTTCTTTTTTTCTTCTATTATCTTTATCTCATTGAGCTGTTCCTGTACTGTTATTTTCTCTTTCAAAGAAAAACTAAGATCATTCTCTAATTTTACAAGTTGTTTCTTTAAATCACTTTCTTTTTGTGTCAAAAGATTCACTTGTGCTAATGTCTGTTGCAGTTGTTCTTGAAGTTCATGTATAATTTTGTCTTTCTTTATATGTTCGTCCTTTATACAGGTAATCTCTGCATTATTCCCTTCTCTTTCAGCATCAAAGATGGCCAATCTTTCTTTCAGGTCTCTTATTTTCTGTTCTTTTTCTTGCAATTCCATTTCATGTTTTTCCTGAAGTTCCTCAACCTGTTGTTTTAGTTTCTTTCCCCAAAGAAGTACAACTTCATCCACTTCTTGTTTGTGAGCTTCAGCCATGCTTTTTAGTCGTTCCTCCTGATTCATCTCCAGTTTTGAAACAGCATCATTTATTCCAAGTGAACTGGCGTGAGCCATTTCCAGCATTTTTGAAGTGAGCTGCTTCTCTTTCTGACTAAACTCCAACTGGTTGCTCTCAATCTCACTTTTTAGTTTTGTTTCTCGTTCTGAAAGTTTTTGCTTAAATGCTTCCTGCACATTTTTTACTTTTTCTATAGCTTCCTCTGTTTCTGTCTCTTGCTGCTTTAACTTGAGCTCATATTCATCCCTTAAAGCACTAATTGCTTCACCTGTGATTGATAACTGCTGCTTATACTTTTCAGTTTGTTGATTCAGGAGATGCTTTATTTGTCCAATTTCACTTTCCTTGCCAGTACAACAATGACTTTTTAACTGACTGATCTCTCCTCCAAGGTTTCTTAACTGTGATTCATACTTTTCTGTCAGAGATGAGATGTTTTCTATATTTTTTCTCTTTTCGTCTTCTAATTCACATTTAAGATCATTTACCTGGGATGTCTGAAAATCTAACTCAGTTTTGACTTCCTGTAGCTGGGTTTCAGTTTCTACAACCTGTTCTTCACGTTTTGACTTTTTATCCTTTATAACTTCCAATTTCTCTTGCAAATTTTTAAACTTGTTGTCATAAATACTTGCATTATCTTCCCTGGACTGACATAAAACATCTAATTCTGTAAACATGCTTTCACATTGTGACTCAGCTTTTCCTAAAGTTTCTTTCATTTTTTTCTGCTCTGATTCTTCTTCACCCTTCTCTTTTGCTTCCAAGAATTGTTTGAGTTGAATAATTTCTTCTTTAAGTGATTTCTCAATTATTTCCTGGTCTTTAAAAATAGCTTCAACTTGTTCCTTATGATTATTCCTTTGCTGATCAAGTTTGGCTTCAAACTCCACCTTTGCTTTATTTGCATCCTCTTTTAACTTAGAAATATATTGTTCAAGATTTTGACGGCTATTCAGAGCATCTGATAACTCAGATGAAAGTGCTTCTAGCTCTGTTTGTTTCACATCAAGCTTTTCTAAAGTTTTTTCATTCATTTCTTCTATATGAGCATGAAATATAGCCTCTTTTTCTTTTAACAGCTTAGCCGTTTCTTCTTCGCAATGTTTCCTCAGTTTCTCCATTTCTGATTGCTGCTGCTGGGTTAATAGGTTAAATTGTTCTTCCCAATGTTGCTGTTCTTGCTCCTTCACGTATTCAATTTCTTTTTTATGTTTTTCAGTCATATTAGCTATTTTTTTACTGTGCTCATCTTTGTCTGAATCTATTTGAGCAGCCAGTTCTTCCAACCGGCTTTTATCATTTTGAGGACACTTCATAAGGGAACTTTCCAGCTCAAGAATTCTCTGTTAAGAAGATCAGTGGAAAATATAATGAATAAAATAGACTTTTAAAAAATGTTTAAAATATTATCTACTTGTTATGCATAACAAGATTCCAACAATTTAAATGAAAAAATTAAATATAAACTATGTTGTTTATTCTGAGAAATGGAATTAAATCTAAAATCATTTAGCTTGTTAAAATGATAGTTCTACATAGGTTTGATCTTTATAAAATTAATATTTCTGGACTCAAAACCTAGGAAAGTACCTAGAATTATTGCACTTTGTATAAAGTTATTATGAACTAATTATTTTCTGCAGAAGATTACTGTAAAATTCACAAACTCTATCATAGTAATGACTGCAAGGAAAACTCAGAAATATGAAGGAAAAAAGCCAAAAGAATTTTCCATATGAGAGATGAAATCATCCACATGTGTGCACCAGCTCTTTTCATATACAGTTGCAAGAAAAAGTATGTGAACCCTTTGGGATTACGTGGAGTTTTGCATGAATTGGCCATAAAATGTGCTCTAAACGTCATGTAAGTCACAACAAGAGAAAAACACAGTCTGCTTAAAATAATACTACACAAACATTGGCTGTTGTCATGTTTTAATTGAACATAGGATGGAAACATTCACAGTGCAGGGTGGAAAAAGTATGTGAACCCCTAGCCTAATGACTTCTCCAAAAGCTAATTGGAGCCAGGAGTGAGCCAACCTTGACTCCAATCAGTGTGATGATATTGGATGTGTTGCTGACAGCTGTCCTGCCCTTTAAAAATACACACCTGTTTTGGGTTTATTGGTCTCAAGAAGCAATGTCTGATGTGAACCATGCCTTGCAGAAAAGAGCTCTCAGAAGACCTACGATCAAGAATTGTTGACTTGCATGAAGCTGGAAAGGGTTACAAAAGTATCTCCAAAAAGCCTTGATGTTCATGTGTCCACGGTAAGACAGACTGTCTACAAATGGATAAAGTTTAGCACTGTTGCTACTCTCCCTAGGCGTGGTCGTCCTGTAAAATTGACTGCAAGAGCACAGCGCATAATGCTTAATGAGGTAAAGAAGAATCCTAGAGTGTCAGCTAAAGACCTACAGAAATCTGTAACTAACATTTTTGTTGACACATCTACAACATTTTTGCTAACATTTTTGTTGACGCATCTACAACAAGGAAAACATTAAACAAGAATGGAGTACATGGGAAGACACCACGGAGGAAGCCATTGCTGTCCAAAAAAAAATATTGCAGCACGTCTGAAGTTTGCAAAAGAGCACCTGGATGTTCCACAGCACCACTGGCAAAATATACTGTGGACAGATGAAACCAAAATTGAGTTGTTTGGGAAAAACACACAACACTATGTGTGGAGAAAAAAAAGGCACAGCACACCAACATCAAAACCTCATCCCCACTGTAAAACATGGCGGAGGGAGCATCATGGTTTGGGGCTGCTTTGCTGCCTCAGGGCCTGGATGGATTGTTGTCATTGATGGGAAAATGAATTCCAGAGTTTATCAGGACATTTTGCAGGAAAACGTACGACCATCTGTCCGCCAACTGAAGCTCCGCAGAGGATGGGTGATGCAACAGGACAATGACCCAAAGCATACAAGTAATTCAACAAAACAATGGCTTCAACAGAACAGAATACGCCTTCTGGAGTGGCCCAGTCAGAGTCCTGACCTCAACCTGATTTAAATGCTGTGGCATGACCTTAAGAGAGCGATTCACACCAGACATCTCAAGAATATTACTACACTGAAACAGTTTTGTGAAGAGGAGTGGTCCAAAATTACTCCAGATCGTTGTGCAGGTCTGATCTGCAACTACAGGAAATGTTTGGTTGAGGTTATTGCTGCCAAAGGAGGGTCAACCAGTTATTAAGTCCAAAGGTTCACATACTTTTTCCACCTTGCACTGTGAATGTTTCCATCTTATGTTCAATTAAAACATGACAACAGCTAATGTTTGTGTAGTATTATTTTAAGCAGACTGTGTTTTTCTCTTGTTGTGACTTACATGACGTTTAGAGTGCATTTTATGGCCAATTCATGGAAAACTCCACGTAATCCCAAAGGGTTCACATACTTTTTCTTGCAACTGTAGTTGATTCTCTCCCCACTTCTCAACAGAACTCCAAACATGTACAAGAAAGGTTATCTTTCCTAGCTTAATACACCTTCAAGCTACTGTTTATCACCAGGACCTAACAGGCATATTCAGAGTGTTACTATATGTTACTAGGAAGCCTCTCAGATTAGAACTCTCTCAACAAATGCACACAATTGTTTTTCTCCATGTGTACCATAACTTCATTGTGAACTGGCTCAGAAATGTCTAGCTCTTTGGCATACAATTTCCTGTATCTGGTTAAAAATTTCACATTCACTAAAATCATTTTCACCCACTGAATTACTGAAAGAAGAAGAATCATAAGAAACAAAATATTTGTCAAAAATAGAAAAACTTTTAACAGTGATACTGATAATTAATTCAAGGAGAAAAGTCACAAAACTTTCTGTAGCATGCTACCAAGCTAATTAAAGAAAGGAAAGAGTAAGATAAAAAAGATAACTACAGTGACCACATGTCCTTTTTTTATAAAGGAGTTTTTTCCAGAAAGGTGTCTTTAGATTGATTTATTTTTCAAAAACACCTTTGTCATTTATTTTGGTATGTAACATTTATTGTAAAAATGGTACCATTTAATGCAGTTTTTCACATTTATGGAAAATCAAATTATCTTTTAAAAATAAATTTACATATACTACCTGATTTTAGATATTTTTATTAAAATATATATATATTGTAGAGTTTTTGTGATGTTTGTGAATTTTTCTGTCAAGCAAAGCTATAAACAATTATTTGTTTACCATGCATCTCTTTCAGAGTTGCCCCTTTTCTCAGATTTGTCCTTTATTTTCTCCAAGAAAATACAGTTACTATAATTACAACAGGAATTTCACGAGATTGTTCTCTGTGCATTGTATTCACTTGTTCTCTTTCACTGTTTTAGGTGCTGTAGACAGATCAAATGTTATATTCATATACTATATTACCTAATTAAATCATATACCTAATTAAAACATTCAGAGCAGAATAAAGGTAAAGGTTCCCCCGCACATGTGTGCTAGTTGTTTCTGACTCTAGGGGCCACTGCTCATCTCCGTTTCAAAGCTGAAAAGCCAGCGCTTGTCTGAGGATGTCTCCGTGGTCATGTGGCTGACATGACTAGACGCCAAAGGCGCACGGAACGCTGTTACCTTCCCACCGTAGTGGTCCCTATTTTTCTACTTGCATTTTTACTTGCTTTCAAACTGCTAGGTTGGCAGAAGCTGGGACGAGTAACAGGCGCTCACTCTGTTACGTGGCACTCGGGATTCAACCCGCCAAACTGCCGACCTTCTGATCGACAGGCTCAGCGTCCTAACCCACTGAGCCACCACATCCCTCAGAGCAGAATACAATGAAGTAAAAATGAAACAAAAATAACTGTTAGGCATATGGTGTTAGCCTACAATGTTGGGTTGAAAATATATTAACCATAATGCTATGTCTTTAAGTTGTTAATTGGCCAATGGGTGTGTAAGTGTTCTCATGGCCATAAGAGGGAGCTAGGAATGTAGCTTCTTTCTCTCTCTGAATTCACTGATCTCTACTATTACTGTTTTTGCTCTGCTGCTGGTTTACTACTGTTGTAAAACTGAACTGTGTGTTGACCTCTGGACCGGTAAGAAGACTTTGTAGTTTGGATTACTCCTTGGACTGTTGCTATTGTTTATGACCTGGACTGTTTATTTTTGACTGTGCATTTTTGTTTTTACACCACCTCATAAGTAAACTACTTTTTGCTTTTACAACTCAGTGTACTCTTGCGTGACTCTTGCTGCTCTCAGTACCCTTCCTTGTCTGTGCAACTCTTTGGTAGCACAAGGAGACCTCTGCACAACAAATTCCTTAACAGTAACTCAAAAAGCATTGGTGTTATATAAAATAAACATAGTTATACAGATATATAACTGAATCAAAGAAATTCCCTAACCATTATCTACCTCCAATGATTTCTCTAAGTTTCTTGCATTATATTTCCAGAGAAATATCCAAATAGCCACAGAATAAGTTTTAACATTTCTATGTGACTTAATTCCCTTAAGAGAACTGATAATTTATATTTTACTTTCAAGCAAAATGTTGAAAATGTTCAAAAACATTTCATTTTTTTTACTTACTGTTTGGAAAGTTTCTACTTCCAGTTGCATATCTTCAAGTTTTTTGTTGCATTCTGACTGTAAAGCTTTTTTCTGCAATTCTATTTCTTCTAAAGCTAATAAATCTTGTTGTTCTTTCTCTTTCATTGCCCATAGGTGATTCTTCTGGCATTTTTTCTGTATGTAAAAATATTTTTTTAAAAAAACAACAACTCAGTACCATCTCATCATTAGCACATAAGCGGTATTAGAAAAAAAATCTGATTTTTTAAACGGAGGTATAATTAAAGCCTATACTTTTAAGATTTTCATATAACCATGTGAACATGCCAAGCACAGTATTTAGAGTGAAGAAAGGGCAGCATATCCCATATATTTCACAGATCTCATTAAGTAATCTTACATAATATCTATGGAATATTAATATCTATAAGCCTGTTTTTTCCCTGCTCCCAAGATGGCGGACGTGCCGAGGTGAGCTCTGTGAACTCCAATGGTTAGGCGTCCCCCAGGAGCCCCTCAGAGGTGCCTTTGAGCCCTCTGTGTTGGGGTTCAGGGTGGACAGGCAATGAAGCAGGCAATGTGCCGTCCGTGGTGTCTCCGGGCCGTCTGTGGCATCGCCGTGGCATCTCCGGGCCGTTCTCGGGCCGTTTTCGACCGTTTGCAGCCGATGCCGACATTCTCTCGCTGCTTTGGGCCGTCTCGGGCCGCTACTGGTGGCGTCAGCGTCTTCAAGCTGTTTTTGGCAGAGACGTCCGCGGATCATCTGGGCGGAGGAGACGGCGGCGGCAGCGGTGATGTCTTCGGGCCGCTCTCGGGCCGTTTTCGGACCTCTTGTAGTGCCGGCGGCGGCAGCGTCTTCGGGCCCTACTCGGCCCGCTTCGGTGGTCGGTGTTTTCCGGGCCTTTGGCCCGTTTCGCCGACAGCGTTCCTCTGACTCGTTTTTGGACCGAGTGGCGGCGTCGGCGTCTTCGGCGACGGTGGCAGCGACGTTGCAGCGGACAGCTAGGCCCTCCGCTTCCCAACTCCTCATTCCTGCGACCATGTGGCCCTTCGCTTCCCAACTCCTCATCCCCCCCCTTTGAAGACCTGGGACTCCCGTACCTCTGGGAGGCCGCGCTCTGGACGGCCCCAACTAGTAGACTGGGGACCTATGGAGTTGCGGCCGGGAACGATGCCCAGAATGATGGTGCGGCGAGGGAACTATGGGGGTGACTGGACTGACCAGCCGGTACCAGACGGGAACTCAACATCTTGCGGCCTAGCTAGACTTCCTGCCCCGCACATATTTCTGCCTGCACATAATCTCTCTTGCCTGCCCTCCTTTCCCCAAAGGACCAGATGGGCCTGGGTGCAAGCCACGGTGGGAGAGTGGCTTGGTCTTACATCTGCAGCCCCATAGAGGTGGGAGCTCTATGGGGTGTGCTTCGCCCAGAGTGCGTTTTCTGGACCATCCCCGGGAACACAGTCGCAACCCATTGTGAGAGGATGGGGAGTGGCCTGTTCCTGGGGTTCACCCGGCTGAGTGGCAGTGAAGCTGGGTGATGGTCCAGATACTCACCTACCCTCTGACTTGACCCTCCTACCGATCTATGGGACTACCTTTCCTGGATCTTCCTGGACTTTTTTTTTTTTTATTAAATTTATTATTTAAAAACATTGGACACAGTACCAGCGAGCTGACAAACCTTTTTGTCTACAATGTTTAAATATATATATATACATGTATATATGTACATCAAAAATACACTTAAATACACTTAGATTACAAATCGGTGAAATACCACAATATTTAAAACAGTGAGCTAGTCTGTAAAACCTAATAGAGACCTTTCTTTTTATCCATCCAAAGATACAATTTGTTCCAAATTCTATAATAGTCTGATTGATCTTTATTCTTTAATTCCAAAGTTAATTTGTCCATTTCAGCGCAATCCCAAATTTTCCTAATAACCTCTTTTTGTCCTGGGATCTCATTCTTTTTCCATTTTTGCGCAAATGATATTCTAGCTGCTGTGATAATATGGATCGTTAAGTATAGCACATCTTTAGGATATTTCTCTTTCGTGATTCCCAACAAGAAAAATTCTGGACTAAACTCCAGATCTTGTTTCAATATTTCTTTCAGCCAAATCCAAATCATTCTCCAAAATTTTTGTGTTTTACTGCAAGACCACCACGTGTGGAAGTATGTGCCTATCTCTTCAGAACACTTCCAACATTTGGGAGATGCTGTTGTGTACATTTTTGCTAAGCGGGCTGGGGGAAGATGCCATCGGTAAAACATTTTAAATAAATTTTCTTTATACGATGAGGCCAGTGTTATCCTTTTATTCCTATCCCAAATTGTTTGCCAAGTATCTAGGTCGATGTTATGTCCTAAATTGTTAGCCCAGGTCAACATGGGGTCTTTCACTTGCTCTTCAAACAGCTTATATCCCAAAAGTAATTTATAAAAATTCCTTATTTGTTTAGAGTCCGGTCCCAATAATATTTTGTCCAATGCTGTTTCAGAGGTATATATCCCCCATTCATTTTTGTCCTTCCTAAATCTCGATTGGATTTGTAAGTAGGCCCACCAATCGAGTTTTATACCTTGTAATTCTAGTTCATTCCTAAGTTTCAATTCCCCCTCCTCATTCAGAATATCCTTGTATGAGATTATGTTACCCAAATCAAACAGATTTGGGTAAACTATCGCTTCAAGGGTGGATAGCCAGACCGGTATTTTGGTGTAATTGTGAGATCTAATATTTTTCCAAGTATTAAGTAGCGCTTGCCTGATCCGGTGTCTTTGAAAATGCGAGAAAAGACCTTGTTTCTCCGTCCATAGGAAAGCATGCCAGCCATATTGCAAATCGTGACCCTCTAAAGTTAATAGTCTTCTATTTCTCAAGATTACCCATTCTCTAATCCAGCTCAGGGCCGCGGCGTGGTAATATAATTCCCAGTCTGGCAATCCAAAACCCCCATTTTCCTTCGTGTCTTGTAAATATTTCAATTTAATTCTTGGTTTTTTCCCTTGCCAAATAAAATTTAGTGATAATTTATCCAAATTTCGAAAAAATTTAGAGTCGAGTTGAATTGGGATATTCTGAAACAGAAACAGGATTTTAGGCAGAATATTCATCTTAATGACAGCGATTCTTCCCAATAATGAGAGTTTTAGGTTTCCCCATCTATCCAGATCACCTTTTATTTGGTTCACTACATTATCATAATTATCCTTTTTGAGTGAAGTGCATCTAGCCGTAATGTTAATCCCTAGATATTTTATTTTCTTAACTATTTCTATATCCGTGGTTTCGGCCAGATTACCTTTTTGTTTATTGGTCATATTTTTAACAATCATCTTGGTCTTATTTCTATTTATTCGCAGTCCGGCAACCTCACCATATTTAGATAATTCTTCCAATAGCTTTGGTCCCGTCTGACATGGATCCTCCATAATAAAAACCAGATCGTCCGCAAAAGCTTGCAATTTAAAGGTTTCCTTTTTAATGGTTAATCCTTTTATCTTTGGATCGTTTCTTATAGTTCTCGTTAATACTTCAAGAGTCAATATAAACAGCAACGGTGATAAGGGGCAGCCTTGCCGTGTTCCCTTTTGAATTTGAAACTTGCTAGATGCTTCCCCATTAATAATTATTTTTGCTTCCTGATTGTCATAAATTGCCCTAATTATATTTATAAATTTTTCTCCCATATTCATAAAGCTAAGCTGTTGGCACAAAAAAGACCATTTAACATTGTCAAATGCCTTTTGGGCGTCTAAGAAAAGTAATGCCATCTGTTGTTCGCTATGTAATTCATAGTACTCCAATGTATCTAATATTATTCTAATGTTGTGCTTAGTGTGTCTCTTAGCGAGAAAACCATTTTGATCTGCGTGTATGAAATCATTCAGAAATCGTTTCAATCGTTCCGCTATAATTGATGTAAATATCTTGTAGTCCGAGTTAAGAAGTGATATGGGTCTGTAATTTTGGATTAATGTATGGTCTGTGTTATCTTTCGGAATAAGGGTTATGTTTGCCTCTAGCCAAGATTTAGGTGTCCTTGCGCCTTCTAATACTGCGTTAAATACCTCCACTAGGGGTTGAGCTAGGATATTTTGTAATTCTTTATAAATTTCTGATGGAAGACCGTCGGGTCCCGATGCTTTATTATTCTTTTGTGCATTAATAGCTTTTATCACCTCAGATAGTCGAATTTCCTCATTTAACATATTTCTGGTATCTTCTGTGACCTTAGGTAGTTTGGCTCTTTGAAAATATTCCTCCATTTTCTCCACACTTGCCTGACTATCTTCTTTGTATAAACGTTCATAAAATTCCTGGGCTATAATTTTTTTTTTCCTCCTGGTGGAATATTCTCCCTTCCTCATCTCGTAGTTCGTGAATCCAGTTTTTCCCCTTTTGTTTTCCCAATTTGTATGCGAGCCACCGGCCCGGTTTATTTGCATTTTCAAAAAAATTTTGTTTCGTGTTTCTCAATTGTTGTGCTAATTTCTCTTTGTCTAGAATGTTAAGTTTGTGTTTAATCAGATCCATAGATTGCTTGATATTCTCTTTTTGTGGATCTTGTTGGAGTGTAACTTCTAAGCTCTTATATTCCTCTTCTAATCTTTCCCGTTGTTGTCTTTTCCCCTTATTTTTATATACCATATATGCCCTCGCTACCCCTCTCATCATTGCCTTAGCTGTATCCCAATTGTTTTGTACTGAGGTGTCTATAGCTTTATTTTCCTTAAAGAAAAAACTTAGTTCTCTCTCCATCTTAGATTTGAATTTTATGCACCTACGTTACTCTAGCACAGACCTGTTCGCCCTCAGGGGTGCCCCCCTCTCCTGGGTGCGACCTGCCTTTTTTACCACCCCCAATCTTGATGAAGGGCCCAACTATTGGGACCCTGAGAGATGGCCGGGCAGGGGCAGGGGCCTCCAGCATAAATTTAATAAGAGGCCCCTGGTTAATTTTTTAGTAAAAATTTTTGTGGGGTTAGGGAGGGGGGTGGGAGCGGGCGGTGGTTGTTTGGCTAAGGGGGGTGGTCCAACAACCGTTGCTCAGGCGAGGCCTGGGATTGATCGCGAAGGGGGAAAGCGGGGTGCGGTTGCCTACGGGGCTCAGGAGCGGGTCGTGGGACTAGCGATTCCCAGGACGCTGGGGAACGGCAGCAGGTGTATGAACAGAGGGCCGTATCGATACCGGGAGGGTCATCTCCGCTATCTACAAACGGTGAGGCTCTCCGACCCTCTGTCTCTTCCCCGAGGCCCCGGGAGCGAGGATGTGCAGCCACCTGAGCTCCAGCTGGTCTACCTGAATGCCAGGTCCGTTGTTAATAAGGCTCCCCTTGTTCAGGATCTAGTTGAGGGTGAGCATGCGGACCTGGCTTGCATCGCGGAGACTTGGTTGGGCCCAGAGGGCGGTGTTCCTTTGGTTGATCTTTGCCCACCAGGTTTCCGGGTGCTACACCAGCCCCGGGCTCATGGTGGGGGCGGGGGAGTGGCGGTAGTTATTAGGGAGACCCTATGTCCGCGGGAGACCACCGTTCCTCAGATAGTCGGGTGTGAGTCTCTCTTTTTGAGATGTGGTCCTGGGGCGCAGTTGGGCTTGCTGCTGGTGTACCTTTCGCCTAGTCGCGCAGCGGCAGCCCTGCCTGAGCTACTCGATGTCCTCTCAGGGTTGGTGATTGAATTCCCCAAACTCATAGTTTTGGGTGACTTCAATCTACCATCCCTAGGAGGATCATCTGAGTTGGCTCGGGAGTTCATAGCTTCCATGACGGCCATGGACCTGACACAAGTAATTCTTGGACCGACTCATGAGGGAGGCCACACCCTTGACTTGGTTTTCTAATCTGGACGGTGGTTTGATGATCTTGGTGGGGGCTCTTCAACTGTTATGCCCCTGTCATGGACCGATCATCACCTCCTGCGGCCGGTTTTCCGTTTTGCCACCCCCCGCCGTGGGTGTACGGAGCCAACTAGATGGTACCGCCCCAGGCGCTTAATGGATCCTGACAAGTTCCAGGCAGCGTTTAAGGCCCCACCTGCCTCCTCTGCTTACAACTCGGCGGATGTCTTAGTGGAAGCTTGGGCAAGAACGGCCAAGGAGGCACTTGACCGAGTTGTACCCTTGCAGCCCCTGACCCGGTGCAGATCCCAGCGAGCTCCATGGTTCTGCGGAGCTCCGATAGATGAAGTGTCGGAGACGGGGCCTAGAGAGCCGTTGGAGGTCCACCCAATCCGAATCCGACCGGTTGTGACTAAGAACCCATATTAGGTCTTATCCCGCACCGATAAGAGCTGCAAGGTCTAATTACTTCGCTAACCACATCGCGTCCGCAGATAATCGCCCGGCCGCCCTGTTTAGGGTGACCCGCTCCCTCCTTAATCAGGAGGTGAGGGAGGAGCCCTTGCAGGGTCGTGCTGAGGAATTTGGTCAATATCTGTTGGATAAAATCGCTCGGATTCGGACCGGCCTGGACTCCAACTGGGCAGAGTCTGACGAACAGGACACAGACGGTCTTGTCGATGTTATCTGGGAGGAGTTTGATCCTGTGACTCCGAAGGAAGTGGACAGGATTATGGGGAGATTGAGCTCCACCACATGTTTATTGGACCCGTGCCCTTCCTGGCTGGCTTATGCAGCTCGGGAGGGGACACAAGGCTGGTTCCAGGCGGTTATATCTGCTTCTTTGAGTGAGGGTAATTTCCCCGCCGCCTTGAAGGAGGCGGTGGTGAGACCTCTCCTCAAGAAGCCCGCCTTGGACCCAGCTGTGTTAAATAACTTTCGTCCGGTCTCCAACCTTCGCTTTCTTGCGAAGGTTGTTGAGAGTGTGGTGGCGCATCAGCTCCCGCTGGTCCTGGATGAAGCGGATTATCTAGACCCGTGCCAATCGGGTTTCAGGCCCGGGCACAGCACGGAGACGGCATTGGTCGCTCTGGTGAATGATCTCTGGAGGGCCCAGGACAAGGGATATTCCTCTGTCCTAGTCCTATTAGACCTCTCGGCGGCGTTCGATACCATCGACCATGGCATCCTGCTGCGGCGTCTCAGGGGATTGGGAGTGGGAGGCACAGTCCTTCGGTGGTTCTCCTATCTCCTGGGACGTTCACAGTCGGTGTTGGCGGGGGGGCAGAGGTCGACCCCGAGGTCTCTCGTTTGTGGAGTTCCTCAGGGGTCGGTCCTCTCGCCTCTCCTGTTCAACATCTACATGAAACCGCTGGGTGAGATCATTCGTGGTTTTGGAGTGGGTTATCATCAGTATGCTGATGACACCCAGCTTTTCATCTCGACCCCAAACCACATCAGTGATGCCCTCGACGTGATGTCCCGTTGCCTGGAAGCGGTCCGGGAGTGGATGGGGAGGAACAGGCTTCAACTCAACCCGGACAAGACTGAATGGCTGTACATACCGGCATGCCAGGATATTCAGAGTATTCCATCTCTTAATATCGGGGGTGAGTTATTACCCCCCGTAGATAAGGATCGCAATCTGGGTGTCCTCTTGGATTCACAGCTCTCCTTAGAAGATCATATAGGAGCTGTGACTAGAGGGGCCTTCGCTCAGGTTCGTCTGGTGCGCCAGCTGCGACCCTATCTGGACCTGGATGCCTTGCGTACAGTCACCCATGCACTTGTGACCTCTCGTCTTGACTACTGCAACGCTCTTTACATGGGGCTGCCCTTGAGAACCACTCGGAAGCTTCAGCTGGTGCAGAGTGCAGCTGCACGAATGCTTTTGGGGGTCTCCCGATACTCCCATATTACACCTCTGCTCCGTGAGCTGCACTGGCTTCCAGTTGCCTTCCGGGTGAAGTTCAAGGTGCTAGTGATGACATACAAAGCCCTACATGGCGTGGGTCCGGATTACCTACAGGAGCACCTGCTGCCAGCGTCAACACCCCTCCGTCCTGTGCGCTCCCACAGAGAGGGCCTCCTCAGGGTGCCACTGGTCAGAGAATGTCGGCTGGTGACCCCCAGGGGGAGAGCATTCTCGGTGGGTGCGCCAATACTTTGGAACCGCTTACCAACTGAAATCCGGATGGCCCCTGACCTTCGCTCCTTCCGGTGTGATCTAAAAACCTATCTATTCCAACAAGCCGGCCTTGCCTGATGGATTTGGGTTTTAAATTTTTCACTCTATTGTTTTATTGTTTTATTGTATCTCACTTTATTGGTCTGTAAACCGCCCTGAGTCCTCCGGGAGAAGGGCGGTATATAAAACAAATAAATAAATAAATATACATAGCAAAAATTGACAGCTTATTTTGAAAGGTCTCTGGTGTTGCTGGTCACTGGCTTCAACCACAACTGAAATTTAGCTTTTCTTAACATATTATTATTATTATTATTATTATTATTATTATTATTATTATTATTAATAATAATAATAATAATAATAATAATAATAATAATAATAATAATAATAATTTTATTTATATACCGCCCTTCTCCCGAGGGACTCAGGGCGGTGAACAGGGCAGACATATAAAAAATACATAAATACAAAAGTTAAAAAGGAATTAAACATATGCCCAAGCTAAAGACAGTAAATACATATATTAAAAATGACAATAAAAACCAAACCCATCCCCCATCAGTCCAAGCCAGCTTGTTCAAATAAATGTGTCTTCAGATCGCGGCGGAAGGAGCGAAGGTCGGGCGCCATCCGGAGCTCAACCGGCAACCGATTCCATAGCTCCGGGGCGCCCACAGAGAAGGACTCCCCCTGGGGGCCACCAATCGACATTCTCTGATTGGTGGCACCCTGAAGAGGCCCTCTCTGTGGGAGCGCACAGGGCGGAGGGAAGTTGATGCCGGCAGCAGGTGCTCCCTAAGGTACTCCGGACCCATGCCATGTAGGGCCTTAAACACCATTACCAGTACCTTGAATCTCACCCGGAAGACAACTGGTAACCAATGCAGCTCACGGAGCAGAGGTGTAACATGGGAGTATCGGGAGACTCCCAACACAACTCTCGCGGCTGCATTTTGTACCAGTTGGAGCCTCCGAGTGGTCCTCAAGGGCAGCCCCATGTAGAGAGCGTTGCAGTAGTCCAGGCGAGAGGTCACGAGCGCATGAGTGACCGTACATAGGGCATCCCGGTCTAGATAGGGCCGCAACTGGCGGACCAGGCGAACCTGGGCGAAGGCCCCCCTAGTCACAGCCACCATGTGATCTTCCAAAGTAAGCCGTGAATCTAGGAGGACTCCCAAGTTGCGAGCCCTATCTACGGGGGGCAATAGTTCACCCCCCATGGAAAGAGATGGAATATTCTGAATATCCCGGGATGCCGGTATGCACAGCCACTCAGTCTTGTCGGGGTTAAGTTGAAGCCTGTTCCTCCCCATCCAGACCCGAACCGCCTCCAGGCAACGGGACATCACGTCGAGGGCATCACTGGGGTGGTTTGGGGTCGAAATAAAAAGTTGGGTATCATCGGCATACTGATGATACCCAACTCCAAAACCCCGAATGATCTCACCCAGCGGTTTCATGTAGATGTTGAACAGGAGAGGCGAGAGGACCGACCCCTGAGGAACTCCACAAACGAGAGACCTCGATGTCGACCTCTGCCCCCCTACCAACACCGACTGTGAACGTCCCAGGTTCTTAGTCGCAATCGGTCGGATTCGGATCGGCTGGATCTCCAACAGCTCTCTAGGCCCCGTCTCCAACGCTTCATCTCCCAAAGCTCCGCGGAAAACCATGGAGCTCGATGGGATCTGCACCGGGTTAGGGGCCGCAAGGGTACAACTCGGTCAAGAGCCTCCGTGGCTGCCCTTTCCCAGGCTTCCACTAAGGCATCCGCCGAGTTGTGAGCGAAGGAGGCAGGTGGGGACCCCAGCGCTGCCTGGAACCTCTCAGGGTCCATTAAGCGCCTGGGGCGGTACCATCTAGTTGGTTCCACACACCCACGGTGGGGAGTGGCAAAACAGAAGACCAGCCGCAGGAGATGATGATCGGTCCATGACAGGGGCATAATTGGGGAGCCCCCACCAAGGTCATCTAACCACCATCCAGATAAGAAAATCAGGTCAAGGGTGTGGCCTCCCACATGAGTCGGTCCAGAAATTACTTGTGTCAGGTCCATGGCCGCCATGGAAGCCATGAACTCCCAAGCTAACTCAGATGATCCTCCCAGGGATGGTAGATTGAAGTCACCCAAAACTATAAGTTTGGGGAACTCAATCACCAACCCAGAGAGGATATCGAGAAGCTCAGGCAGGGCTGCTGCTGCATGACTAGGCGAAAGGTACACCAGCAGCAAGCCCAACTGCACACCAGGGCCGCATCTCAAGAAGAGACACACACCCGACTATCTGGGGAACGGTGGTCTCCCGCGGACACAAGGTCTCCCTCATGACAACCACCACTCCCCCACCCCTACCCTGAGCCCGAGGCCGGTGTAGCACCCGGAAACCTGGTGGGCAAAGATCGACCAGAGGAATACCACCCTCTGGGCCCAACCAAGTCTCCGTGATGCATGCCAGGTCCGCATGCTCACACTCGACCAGATCCCGGACAAGAGGAGCCTTATTAACAACGGACCTGGCGTTCAAGTACACCAACTGGAGCTCGGGTGGCTGCACATCCTCGCTCCCGGGACCTCGGGGCAGAAGCAGAGGGTCGGAGTGCCTCACCGCTTGTAAGCAGCGGAGAGGCCTTCCCAGAAGTCGATACGGCCCTCTGTTCATACACCTGCTGCCATTCCCTAATGTCATGGGAATAAGTAATCCCATGACCCGCTCTGGAGCTCCGGAGGCAACCGACCCCCGCTCCCCCCCCCACGATCAATCCCGGACCTGGCCTGAACAACAGTTGATGGACTACCCCCCATTTCCAAACAACCAAATGAAATTCCCACCCCCCTCCCTAACCCCACAAAAAATTTAGCTAAAAAATTTACCAGGGGCCTCTTATTAAATTTATATCGGAGGCCCCTGCCCGTGCCCAGCCATCTCTCAGGGTCCCAACAATTGGGCCCTTCATTGAGATTATAAGTGGCTAGAAAGGCGGGTCGCACCCAGGAAGGGGGGGCACCCCTGAGGGCGAACAAGTCCGTGCTAGTATAACGAAGACGAGGCATAAGGAGCAAATCCAGGGGAAGGCAGTCCCATGTTAATTAATTAGGAGGGTCCAAAACAGAGGGTAGATGGGTGTCCAGACCATCCACTCAGCTTCACTGCCACTCAAGCTGGGCGAAACCCCAGAACAGGCCAACCACCATCCTCACGACGGTTGCAGATCCTGTTCCCAGGGGTGGTCTGGAACACACACTCTAGGTAAGGCATACCCCATAGAGCTCTCACCTCTAGGGGCAGCAGATGTAAGTTCAAGCCACCCTCTCACGGTGGCTTATACCCAGGGCCCTCTGGGTCCTTTGGGGATGATATGCAGGTGAGTAGACAAATGTTCGTGCAAGGCGAAGGTATAATAGGCCATAATAGTCCCGTCTGCTAATGGCCGGCCACTCAAGACGCCACCATAGTTCCTCCGCCGCTCCACCATTCCAGGCTTTGTTCCCGGCCATAGCCCCATGGGCCCCCAATTATCCAATGGTTGGGGCCTTCCAGAGCGCGGCCTTCCAAAGTGTGGCTCCTCCGGGCCTGCTTGCTTCCTCCGGGCCCCGTCAGGCTCCATCGGCACCAACAAGCTGTCAACAGGTGCCGCGCAGAGCACAGATCTTTCGGGCTCCTCCGGAACGACCAGACTCAGCTGGGCTCCACTGGGCTTAACCGGCTAACCCAGACCCCTTCGGGGGCCACTGAGGTCACTGAGGACGCCAGGCCATCTGGAATAAGCGGAGCAACCAGGGGACCGGAGCGAATTGAGGGCCATGCCGCCGCCAAAACTGCTGCTGCTGCTGAGAAAGACGCCGCTGCAAACACCGCCGCCGCTGTCGCCAAAACGCGGCTGCTGAAAACGGCCCAGAAAACACCATTGGCGCCGGGGAAAATGGGCCGAAAAGGTCCAAATATGCCGCCGCTGCAAGCGGCCCGAAAACGGCCCGACGCAGCCGCCGCTGCCAAAAACGGCACAGAATGGCCCGGGAACACCGCCGCCGCCACCAAAAACGGTCCGAGAGTGCCGTCATCGCCGCCGCCGAGAACAGACCGAGACAGCCATCAAAACGACCCGAAACGGCCCGAATACGCCGCCGCCGCCACAAACAGTCCAGGAACCACCTGAAGACGACGCTGACGCCGCCGCTTAAAACGGCCCGAAGACGCCGCAAACGGCAAGCCGGTAGACCAGCAGACAGACAAACGGTAAATTAGCAGCCAGCAGCCTCTTTGTCTAGTTCGTTACCTGTCACTACCCACCCAACACAGAGGGCACAAAGGCACCCCTGAGGGGCTCCTGGGGGCGCCTAGCTACTGGAGCTTGCAGAGCTCAGCCCAGCACGTCCGCCAGCACGTCCGCCATCTTTGATTTAAGCACTCAATTAAAGCGGTAAGATCTCAGTGATAAGAATAAGAGTATATAAGAGTAGATCTTTTACTAACTGGATAGAAATTACTGTACACGTACAGTAGAATGTGCTAAACTAAAACAAGGCGGGTTGTATGACGTGTGAGTTCCGGCACCTTTTTCTTTTACAAAAAAAGCACTGCTTAGAGTAATTCACAAAATGTAGTGCAAGCAACTAGGGATGGGGAAATTTTCATACTTTTTAGCTTAGTATGTTGTGTAAACATAAAGAAGAATATTTAGGGTTAAATTACGGGCTCCTTGTTGCCCTCTGACTTTGCTTGGTTTCTTGTAGATGTTTCATTATCTAAACAGGTAACTTCATCAGTGCTAATAAAGACTGGGGTTTGCTTTCACTTTATATTCTTATAACTTGCCCTATCAGTGTCAGTGGGAGTGGTCTTACAGGTTCTTTGGTTTGGCTGTTCCCTTGTTTGGCAGTTTCTTGATTGATGGTTTGATGTTAATGGTCATCTGGGTGTTGATTGCTGGTGGGAAGATGCTTTGGGGTTTTTTTGTTTCCTTTTTCCCCCCTTCCTTTTTGGCTTCTTCATTGACTTTTCTGCACAGTATGTAGATGTTGTTTATGTCTATATGTCTATTGATAGCCAATACAGAGGGTAGTGAGCACAGCACAAGACATTGTGGGCTGTTTCCTGACACCACTGGATGACATCGCCAGGGCTCGTTGCCTTGGAAGAGTGAGGAAGATTCTCAGGGATGACTCACACCCTGGACGGTATCTCTTTACTCTACTACCAGGAGATACAGGAATATAGCCAGCCGTACCAACAGGCTGAAAAATAGCTTTTATCCGTGGGCTGTTAGGCTTTTAAATGGGACATAATCTTATGCAGAATTGACTTGGGAGACCGGTGTGTGGTGTAGTTGGTTCACATGGTGTGGTAGGATGGAGGGTTTGTTGTCACTGTGTGTTGGGGGGAGAGAGCACGGGGGGAGGCTCAGTTAATCTCAATGTACACATGTTGTACTTTGACAATAAAGGTTTATTTATTCATTTTTTTATTTATCTCCAGGGTCTTGTGATTTACATTCAGGTGCTTGGCAACTGATTTATATTTATGACAGCCACAGTGTCCCAGGGTCATGTGAAGTGAGCAAAACCTGCTGCAACCACCCAGCAGAGGGACAAATAAAAATCAAACACCCCCACCCCACCCCTGCTGCCAATCCTCAACGGAAATGCTCACAACAATGAAAACTTCAGAAAGGAGGAAGAATGCTGCTGGGCAGGCAGGCGGGTGTCTTGCTCGGCTATGGCTTGGGGGGCATTTTTTCAGTGCCATTCAGTCACTAAGCAAACTGTTCTAAGTCAAGGACTACCTGTACTTTATTACTTTTTTTGGTCATCAAGTTTTTGCTAGGCGACTGGTGGTACTCGGATGTTGCCATATCCTAAAACTGATACAATGGGTGAAAAGGCTGAAAAGCACTGGTCTAGGATGGTCACGGGTTTCCAGTTGAAACTAAGGTTAAATCTGTCCATATGTTGTAAAATTAAAGAGTTTTAATCATATCTTCTGACTGCTATCAACAAATATCAGCATAGCATGATAAACATCAAGGAACAGTTAGAACAGCATCACACCAAAGCAGATGGAGAGGCTGGCTACAATCATTATGACTACTTCCCAGAGACGTGCCAGAAAAAGAAAACCAAACTTTAGGCTAGCTGATTCTGTTTCAGAATCTCATCTGATTTCATGAAGGAGCTTTTTCTGCAAGCTTCCAGGAACTAAACAGGTGGCAGCAACTTCAACCTTCCTGCTGGTTTCACTGTTAACTTTTTGGAGGAGCAGCAGAGAAAATTGCAAATGACAATCACATGATTGTGGGACATGATTGTTAAGTGTAAATGGGTTGCCAAACACCAAGATCATAATCACATGACTACGGGGATGCTGCAACTGCCATATGTTTGGGCAGGGTCATAAGTCCCTTTATTCAGCACCACTGTAATATTAAACAGTCATTGAATGAATGATTGTAAGTCGAGGACTACCTGTAGTTCATCTTGTCTGTTTTCTCTCTGGTATACCTGGTATACCTGAAAAGGCTGACACAACCTTCCCTGCTGAGCTTCCCTAGAAAGCCAGTCACAAGTCTCCACTACCTGCATACCTTCCCTTAGCCCTCCTGCACTCATGCATACCAACCACTCATGCACCCCCATGCACTTATCCTTATTGAGTACCTCATGCCCTTTCTTTGATCTGCATAGAGCTTTCTACATATGCTTACTTATCTGAGTATCCCTTCACAAACCAACTCATGCCCGCAACCCACTCCACAACCTGTGGAATACCCCTCACATCCCTTGCATCCAAATGTCTTCCCTAGCCCAAGAGATGCCTCTCACACATCACCCCCAACCTGCACAATGACCCTCACCCACTCACTCACATCCTCCCCCGTCCACTAGCAGTTACTTACCTCTCTGAGGATTTGGGACTTACAACTTCCTGATGGCTTCTCAATTGATTTTGGTGTAGGAAGCTACCTCACCTAACAATCAGAGAATTCAGCCCTACAATAGCAACTGAATAGCAATAGGGGCCATGGAACTGCGGCCGGGAACAACGCCCAGAGGATCAGGGAGGGAACTGTTTGGGGCGGCTGAACCACCGGAGCTGACGCCAATTAATGGATCCCTCCATCCTGCCTTCTGCCCACTCTCACCCATCTTTGCCCATTCTCTCCCCACAGGACATAACGGGCCTGGGTGCTAGCCACAGTGGCAGAGTGGCTGGGCCTTACACCTGCTACCCCATAGAGGTGAGAGCTCTATGGGGTATGCCTCACCCAGAGTACGTTCTGGACCACCTCCGGAAGCAGAGACACAACCCATCGTGAGAGGATGAGGAGTGGCCTGCTTCTGGGGGTTCGCCCGGCCAAGTGGCAGTGGCAGGGCGACGATCCAGATACGCACCTACCCGACTCGACCCTCCTGCAAATTCACCATCCAGGGGACAGCCTTCCCGGAACCACCTGTGACTATGCTCGTTCAATACTCTAGCATAGCACTGCACGCCCTCAGGGGTTCCCCACTCTCCTGGGTGCGACCCGCCTGCATCACATCCAATCTTGATGACGGGCCCAACCACTGGGCCTCTGAGAGATGGCCAGGCAGGGTCAGGGGCCTCCAGCATAAGCCCAACAAGAGGCCCCTGATTAAGTTCTTAGTTAAGTTTTTTGTGGGGTTAGGGAGGGGGGAGGGAGGAGACTATGGTTGCGCGGGAAAGGCACGCCTTCCAGCCACCATAACGCATGCCAGGCCCACGGCCGTTCGCGACGGCGTACAACGAGGACCAGTCGCCGATAACACCCAGTGGCGTACTGACAAACGTCCCATCCCTAGGATGGTGGGGAATGGCAGAAGGTGCACAGACAGAGGGCCGTATCGTCACCGGGAGTGTCATCTCCGCTCTGTACAGGCGGTGAGACGCTCCGACCCTCTGTTCTCCCCCGGAGGACCCGGGAGCAAAGGTGCGCACCCTCCCATGCTAAGGCTGGTCTACCTGAATGCAAGGTCCGCAGCTAACAAAGCTCACCTCATTCGTGACCTAGTGGAGAGTGAGCATGCGGACCTGGCCTGCATCACGGAAACCTGGCTGGGCCCAGAGGGGGGTGTTCCTCTGGTTGACCTCTGCCCGCCAGGTTTCCAGGTACTGCACCAGCCCCGGGCTCATGGGAGGGGCGGGGGAGTGGCAGTTATCATCAGGGAATCCCTTAGCCCGCGAGAGACCGCCGTCCCTCAGATGGTCGGGTGTGAGTCTCTCCTACTGAGATTCGGCCCAGGGGCGCAGTTGGGTCTGCTGCTGGCGTACCTACCACCTAATCGTGCAGCGGTGGCCCTACCCGAGCTACTCGATGTCCTCTCAGGGTTGGTGGTTGAATTCCCAAGACTCATGGTCTTGGGCGACTTTAATCTACCGTCCCTGGGAGGATCGTCCGAACTGGCTCGGGAGTTCATGGCTTCCATGACGGCCATGGACCTGTTGCAAATAATTTCTGGGCCGACTCATGAGAGAGGCCACAACCCAGACTTGGTGTTCTTGTCTGGACGGTGGCGTGATGATGTCGGTGGGGGTGCCACAACTATTACGCCCCTGTCATGGACCGATCACCACCTCCTGCGGCTAGACTTCCCCCTTGCCACCCCCCACCGTGGGTGCACGGTGCCAGTCAGATGGTACCGCCCTAGGCGCCTAATGGACCCTGATAAGTTCCAGGCAGCGCTTAGGGACTCGCATGCACCCCCTGCTCACAGCTCGGCGGAAGCCTTAGTGGAAGCCTGGGAAAAGGCAGCCACGGAGGCTCTGGACCGAGTTGTACCCTTGCGGCCTCTGACCCGGCGCAGATCCCAGCGAGCCCCATGGTTCACCGAGGAGCTCCGGGAGATGAAGCGTCGGAGACGGGGCCTAGAGAGCCGTTGGAGGTCCAGTCGATCCGAATCCGACCGATTGCGACTAAGAATCCTCACCAGGTCTTATCTCGCTGCGATAAGGGTGGCAAAATCCAACTACTTTTCCACCCTCATCGCGTCCGCAGATAATCGCCCGGCTGCCTTGTTCAGGGTGACTCGCTCCCTATTAAACCAAGAGGTGAGGGAGGAACCCTTGCAGGGTCGAGCCGAGGAATTTGGTCAATATCTGCTGGATAAAATCGCTCGGATTCGAACTGGTCTGGACTCCAACTGGGCTGAGATGGAAGAACAAGACATGGACAGTCATGTCGACGTCATCTGGGAAGAATTTGATCCTGTAACTCCTAAGGAAGTGGACAGGATTATGAGAAGGTTGAGCTCCTCCACATGCTTACTGGACCCGTGCCCTTCCTGGCTGGCCTATGCAGCTCGAGGCGACACGAGGCTGGTTCCTAGCGGTCATCTCTGCTTCTCTGAGTGAGGGTCACTTCCCCACCGCCTTGAAGGAGGCGGTGGTGAGACCTCTCCTCAAGAAGCCCACCTTGGACCCATCCTCTTTGAATAACTTTCGTCCAGTCTCCAATCTTCGCTTCCTTGCGAAGGTTGTTGAGAGCGTGGTGGCGCACCAACTTCCTCAGATCCTGGATGAAGCGGTTTATCTAGACCCGTACCAATCGGGTTTCAGGCCGGGCTACAGCACGGAGACGGCATTGGTCGCTCTGATGAATGATCTCTGGAGAGCCCGGGACAGGGGCCATTCCTCTGTCCTAGTCTTATTAGACCTCTCGGCGGCTTTCGATACCATCGACCATGGTATCTTGCTGCGACGCCTCAGGGGACTGGGAGTGGGAGGCACGGTTCTGCGTTGGTTCTCCTCCTTTCTCCAGGGTCGCTCGCAGTCGGTGCTGACAGGGGGACAGAGGTCGACCCCGAGGCCTCTCGCTTGCGGAGTCCCTCAGGGGTCGGTCCTCTCGCCTCTCCTGTTCAACATCTACATGAAACCGCTGGGTGAGATCATTCGCAGTTTTGGAGTAGGGTACCATCAGTATGCTGATGACACCCAGCTTTTTATCTCAACTCCTAACAATATCAGTGATGCCCTAGACGTGATGTCCCGCTGCCTGAAAGCGGTCCGGGAATGGATGGGGAGAAACAGGCTTCAACTGAACCCGGACAAGACTGAATGGCTGTACGTACCGGCAAGCCAGGAGATTCAGAACGTCCCACTGCTTAACATTGGGGACAAGTTACTTCCCCCTGCTGATAGGGCCCGCAACCTGGGTGTCCTCCTAGACTCGCAGCTCTCCCTGGAAGACCATATTGGAGCTGTGACCAAGGGGGCCTTCTCCCGGGTTCGACTAGTTCGCCAACTACGGCCTTATCTAGACCTGGATTCCTTATGTACAGTCACCCATGCCCTTGTGACATCTCGCCTAGACTATTGTAACGCTCTCTACATGGGGCTGCCCTTGAGATCCACTCGGAAGCTTCAACTGGTGCAAAGTGCGGCGGCACGGACACTCTTGGGAGCCTCCCGATACTCCCATATCACACCTCTCCTCCGTGCGCTGCACTGGCTTCCGGTTGCCTTCCGTGTGAAGTTCAAGGTGCTAACAATGACATTCAAAGCCCTACATGGCATGGGTCCGGACTACCTACGGGAGCACCTTCTGCCGATGTCAGCACCCCACCGTCCTGTGCGCTCCCACAGAGAGGGCCTCCTCAGGGTGCCACCGCTCAAGGAATGTCGGCTGGTGGCCCCCAGGGGGAGGGCATTCTCAGTGGGTGCGCCAGCCCTCTGGAACACCTTACCTACCGAAATCCGGATGGCCCCTGACCTCCGTACCTTCCGTCGCGACTTAAAAACTTTTTTGTTCCAGCAGGCTGGCCTGGCATGATAGCGTTAATTGGGGTCCCAGTTTGTGTTCATTAGTGTTTCTTATTATTTTATTGTTCGGTCTGTATACCTTCCTTCCTCTGTACACCGCCCCGAGTCCCTCGGGAGAAGGGCGGTTTATAAAAACTAATAAATAAATAAATAAATAAATAAATAAATAAATAAATAAATAAATAAATAACAAACTACAGGGAGCAATGTGATCACACTTTATCATCACATCACTTAGAAACAGAAATTTATTTATTTATTTATTTATTTATTTATTTATTTATTTATTTATTTAATTTTTATACCGCCCTTCTCGCAAAGGACTCAGGGCGGTGTACAGGGCAATAAATATCAAAATGTAAATACAAAAGTTAAAAAAGAGATTAAAAAGAATTAAATAATTATGGCTAAGAATACAATACTAAAAATGTGTTAAAACGTATTTAAAACCAACCCCAAACCCATCAGACCAGGCCAGATTGTTCAAATAGATAAGTTTTTAAATCACGCCGGAAGGAGCGCAGGTCGGGGGCCATCCGGAGCTCAACCGGAAGGCGATTCCACAGGTCTGGCGCGCCCACAGAGAACGCCCTCCCCCTGGGGGCCACCAATCGACATTCTTTGATCGGAGGCACCCTGAGGAGGCCCTCTCTGTGGGAGCGCACTGGACAGAGGGAAGTTGATGCCGGCAGCAGGTGCTGCCGTAGGTAATCCGGACCCATGCCATGTAGGGCTTTGTAGGTCATAATTGGTTCCCAATTGCTATGATAAGTCAAAGATTATGTAATATTATCATGATTAACTCTGAATCTATATTATTTTCATATTTTATTAATACTAACCACTTCCTGCTTCATCCTTGTTAATTCCTGTTGAAGGATCACACATTCTTCTTTATTTGCCTTTTCAATAGCTTTGATTTTTTCATCCATTTCTGCTTGCAATTTTCTGTGGGCTTCTTCAGCCATCTGAGCTGCACTTAAAGCCTTCTCAAGCTGTTCAAATGCTATAAAAAAGCATACAACAAATATAAAAGTAATTATGAAAATTCAGGCTAAAATTAAAATTCTCATAGATTATGTTTTCATAATTACTGATTTTTTTTAAAAAAAGCTCCAGTTTCTCCATTATACTTAGTATCCATTTTTTTAGTCTTTGAAATGAAAGACAATAACATTCAATGTTATGGGAACAGTATGTTAGTTTATACGATGGTCTCTATATTAGAAACCAAGTAAGCATGCTTGGACATAATTGGACTTTGGTTATGCTTGTAGTATACTAGCCAAACTGTGCACAAAAACAATCTTATATCATTAGGAAGGAATTCTATAAGTGGCACACATATCAATCTGATAAGTTAATCTATGCCTTCTCCATCTTGTTAAAACGATACTAGTCTTTAGAATGTAGATATCCATTTTACTAAAGTCAAAAAGAGAAGTGGAGGACAACATGTATGATGATCATAGCATATGGCTGATTGTGATTTGGAACATAAGAGAAGAAAATGGCAAACAACAAAAATTAATAAATGAAATGAATAAAAGAAAAAGAAACAAATTGTGTGTATCTGAAACTAAGAGAAAAGAGAAAGATACTACATCTAAATGAAGGTAGACTAATCTTATGGACTGAGTAAAGGAATAAATTGAATTATGAACAAATGATGAACAAAAGACTCAAATCTAGTACACATTAGTATCATTTATCATCACAGGTATAGAATAGGAACTTATAAATTGATATAGGTTACACCCCAATAAATTTAATGGAGGAATCCACTGAGTTTGGGGATAAATTGCAACATTCCAACTGAATAAGTTAGAATAGGAAAAATTATTCTGCTAACAGACATGAAATGAATGGATGGGAATGAGACAGGTGACTGGGCCATTTGTACATCAAAATTAATAAGAATATGATTACTGTTATCTCCTTAAAATGTATTTTGTTTTGAATGCAGCATGTGTTTTAAGCATAAATATAAACCTACAAAGCTTTTTCTGGTACAGGACATTTTTTTAAAAAAAATGATAAATTGCAATGAAAGTATGGTGTTATGCTAGTAAGTAGTATGAAAAAATGTTGGGTATAATTATGAAGTGAAAGAAGCCAGGAAGATGATCCTGATGGAAATATGAATAAACCATTACTTGGAAAAAGGGTCTGAAATATATTTTGAATCCAGACAAATGAATAATATTTGGAAGCAGCTCAAGAAGATACTTCCCTGAATTACTGAAGCGTAAGAAGGAGGCAAAGTAGAATGGTGTGGAGCACAATCAGATGTAAAAGATTCTGTTACTAGAGACCAGAGGTCCCCAAATTCCGGGCTGTGGACTGGTACTAGGCCACACCCTGTTAGGAATCAGGCTGCATAAGTAATGGGCGAGGGAGTGAAGCTTCATTTACGCATTTGCAAGTTCTAGGTTCCAGAGGAAACCCATCCCCCTACCCCGAAATTGTTTTCCATGAAACCATTCCCTGGTGCCAAAAAGGTTGGGATCACCACTATAGACAATCTTAAATAAAGTAGTGTTAAATTTTGTTTTTGAGTTGATTACCTGTTCTGCTCTACATACAGGGGTTAATAGGCAGCCCGATATACAGCAAATTGCAGAAGTCAAGCCATGAAGTGATTAGACAATACCTGTTTGAAAAGCATCCCTCAAGCACAAAAGGGCACAACTGGCATATATGCTAGATTTAATTTGATTTAATTTAATGCTAGCTTTTTATATTTAATGCTAGTATAGTTGCAGTTTAGTATTACTGTATACCCTAGGCTTTTGTCCACTTCTTTGTTCACTAAAGTACTATCATATATAACTTGTATTTTATAAAGGAAAATCAGTAATTGCATTTTAAGTATGGCATAGCCAAAATTAGTACACAAAAAAACTACTCTTCTAATTTAAATCTGTACTCTTACTGCATAATATTGTACTTTCTATATACCAACAATGTCATACACTAACATTTGTCACATCTTAGAAAGGAAAAAAGAAACATGTTGAGATAACACAGCCTAATGATAGCTGAGGTGGTGGTTATTAATTAATTTCATTAAGGCCCATAGTAATATAGGGCAGGCATTTGTGAACCAATGTCTAGGCAGGGTAGTAGATTGGATGCAGGCCAATAAAATGAGATTCAGTTCAGATAAAATAGAGAAATTTTGTGAGCCCGTTTTGCAGGGGGTCAACACTCAACCTAACAAAATAGATTTACAGTTTAGTGTACAATGTGCAGTATTATATGCCTTTGAAAATGGTCCAGAAACTTCTCTAAGTTCAAAACAGAGAAGCTAGACTGCTCACTGGGACTGGTCAATGTGGTCATATTACATCAATAATTTTCTATTTACACTGAGTTCCTGTATACGTCTGGCCCCCATTAAATTGCTTGTTTCAATTATTTACAATTTAAATGGTTTATGACCAAATTACCTGAAGAAGTAATTGTCTAATGAGGTCCTCCTCCAGATTCCTTGTCAAAGGATGGGAAGTGGCTTTCTTTCAGGGGTTTTTTTTTTTTTTGGTAGTATACTCTATTTATGGAATTTTTTCTTCCGAGATGTTCAAGTGATGTGCAAATTAGCTTCATTTAAATGCCAGGTGAAACCTTCCTATTATCCTATGCTTGTTAATTTCTTTTTAATTATATGTTAATTTTTGTTCATTTAGTTTTTGAAATGTTCTCTTGGCTGCTCCCTGATTTCTACGGTGTTTTTATTTTTGCATTTTGTTATTCCTCATGTCTATGTGTTTTACTATACACTGACCAAAGAACTTTAGCTATTAAGCAGTTTTAAATAAATATGTGAGGACCCAATTAAAAGGAAATACATTTTTAAATCTATAGATAGAATAGCCAAAACATTTCCAATACAAATTAGGATTTACTATTGAAATGCAATAATCCAGCAACATGCAATTCTGGTTTAATACAATTGCAAGCACACAACACCAAGAAAAAAAGCTAGGCACGCAAAAAGACAAATAGCTGAATTAGGAAAACATGAAAAAAGACATAACACATCAAAGGAACATATTTGTCTGAAAAAGTATAATCATATGCATCTCAGGCATTCTAACATCATGTTATTAGGTTACATTATATTTTCTATTCAATTCCAAACAAAAAGCATCTCATAAATTCACATACACAAATTTACAGTAACCAAATTAATTTTTATTCATTTAATGTTTATCTGAATACAAAACTATAAAAGTAGTTCTGATGTATGTGGAGGCTTTTAAGTGGAGGGTGTGTTTTGCAGAAAAGGTTTTAAATTTTTACATTTTCATTATTTTGACAAGACATGGCCATTGTTTTTATCTAAATCTTTTTCTTCAAGCTGGTACTCTCCAGGCATTTTTTTTAACTCCCAAAATTTAAATTGCAATTCAGCCAAACATTAGGTCTAGTGTATACAAATAACATTATGTCTATGTAACTGCCACATCATACATGAAATATGTTCACTTCAGTGCTTAAGTTATTGTAACAGAATGCCTCGATGGCCTTTGGGAATAGGGGAAGAGATGCTGCCTAGGAAAACAAATCATTTACGAGGCAGAAATCCCCAGTGGCTTGACAGTCAGAGAAAGGAACTTAGGAAAAACTTGCCCTAGTGGATCAAGAAGTTGAGAACAGAGGCGGGAAATGTATGATTTCAGACCTGCAAGATGGATGTCGGCCCTCCCGCGTAAATCAGACGGACAGGAAATATGACTGCATGAACTAATGCTACTTCATGGTAAGGCTACATTAATTGAATCTCACAAGTCTTAAAGCACAAACTTCTCAACACCATATTTAACTGCTTGATACCTTATGGCAAGTCCTTCCAAAGTTTTTCTTTCTGTTAAGCCACTGGGGATGTTGGTTAAAGCCTTTCATGCCATGGCACCAGCCTAGCTGGGGAACCTCTCACCCCAAAGAGATTGGCCCATCCCGCACACTCTGGCAGAAGGGGCCACCTGCAGACCCTGTTGGTCAAGGAACTTGGGCTGGCAGGGTCCAGAGAAGAGCTTTTGTGGCCATGGCTCTCACCTGTAGAACATCAAGCCACTGGAGGTGATCCTTGCCCACCCTCTTAGCCTTGAAAGGGCCTCAAAAGTGGATCTGCCATTTGGCTTGGGCCCCAAAAGAAGTGCACCACATTGGAGGTGACAAGTGAGCTAAGCAAAATGACCCAACTCCATTCTGCTTACATTCTACTTCCTAGTTTTATCCAGTCTTGTTAATTTTAATATAAATTTATTGTTCTTAGTGGTTCATGCTTTTATAATCAAGCTTTTATTTTGCTAAAACCCACCCAGAGTTGTTTTGATAATAATATGGGCAAACATATCAATTAATAAACGATAAAAATAAATAATGTTCTACCTTCAGGGAACTTACCCTGTCTAGATATAGAAAAGAAAATTGATCACTATTTTGTGCTGTTTTAGGAAATATACATTTCAAATGCAAAGAAAATAACTGAATACCAATTGCATCTTTTTTTATTCAGAGTATTCAGTTTTTCTTAATAAAAATAGTTGATGTTGAAATTAAAATATAGCACAAAATTAATATGCAATACATTACCTCCAAGCAATTTCTATAACAAAAAGCCAAATATTTCAATGTATTGATAGGTTTAATTGCAATCCCACTTTGGATTTTGCCTGAGAAACATATAATTTACTTTATAAAGCTTATGCAAGCAACAGTTTAATTATGAGAATAAAGAAATCCCTTACCCCAATCCTGTTCATACAAGGCTTGGGAAAGGCACCATGATTCACTTATTGGCATGTGTGGATGCAAAAGATTAAATGCTTAGTGAGATTTTAATGCAATATACTCATTGGAACAGAACCAAATGTAGTAACTATCTTACATGTGCATTTTTATGGATTGCCTTATAACTGCTTTATTGTATGGATTTGTCCATTATATTCATACAAAGTCCCAGAAGTGCACTGTATGGATCTGCATGCAGTTTTTTAATTTGAAGTTTTCGTTTTAAGATGTCCTGTGTCAAATACAAAATGTCCCATCTCACATTGAAAACATTTGCTGTTTGAGTTTAAAAAATTTTCAAAAATGATCCAAGCAGCTATACTCAAAAAGGGACAATTTAAATTCAAAAATTCAAAAACATTTGAATATGAAACATTTTGCACATCCTTAATAAACTGTATAATTAGAACAATATAGATAAAAAATTAAGTCTTTTTAAAAAGTAATTATCATGTTCTTAAAAAGTAATTATATGCTTTTATTGTTTGGCATTTCATTTGGCTTTCAAATCTGTCAAGAATTGCATTTTTTGCACATAACTGAAAAGAGGCAATTAGTGGAAGGACTGATCAGGCTCAAAACAGACCCTATGCAGTTATTACAAAGTTCCTTTGCAAATTATTAAATACTCCTTCCTCAAACAATTTCTCATTCAGTATTTTCTATTTCTCATTGTGTATCTTTCAATCAAATACTGTAGTATTTAAAGGGAATAGTCCTTATGTAAACAAAACACAGCAAACAAAACACAGCTTACAAGTTAAAGTTATGATACAAAACAAGTGTTAACAGTGAGAGAGAATGAAAAAGGATAGAAACAAAGCGGAGGACTTAAGTTATAATGCACATTGATGAATCTTGCTCCAAATTTGAAGAAAGTCTGTACCAGAGTTTTATTATGTAGATTTTCTAATACAAATACAGATGATCTCATCTTTTTATTTAAGGAAAAATAGACAGCTGATGTGAAATAACTTTTTTCAGAATGTGATGTACTCCTACCTCATCAACCAATGGACTGTGCTATAAAGAGAATCCCAGGGGCTGTTTTCTAAACCGATGATGTATACCAGGCATGTCAAACTCGTGACGTCAGGTGACTTATCGCAACTTTTTGCCGGCAATGGTGAGGGCGCGGCTTCATTGTGATGCATCTGGCCTGTGGGCCGGCAGTTTGACATGCCTGATTGGCTTGTTGGCTTGTGTAAAAGGGTGGTCTGAACATATGTTACCACTTCCAAGACAGATTAAACGAAGAACTGTATTGCAATCGTCTATCCAGAGGGGTGCCCAATCTTCTCAGATTTGTACCAGTTGGCTACCAATGTGGAATTAGATTTGATAATTATCGACATCAAACTAGTCAAGATAAATGACCTCATGCAGCTGAGAGGCACTTGGCTGGCCGAGGAGCAAGGGAAGTGTTCCAGGAACCAGAAGGAGAGACCCCCTCTTGGCAAGTGACTGATGTCACTACAAACTAACTATTAATTAGTTGATGGAATTTAGAAGATGACCTCTGCCAAAGACTTGACGGTTCATAATCTGATCTCCTTGAAGATCAGATAAAAATTAGTTGATTTAAATGTAAATGTATAAAGTATTTGGGTCTTCTTAAAAAATGCTTAGTAGAAATGTATAAAATGAGGAAAACTAGTTCTTTCACCTAAAAACTTCACATGTTGTTTTTGCATTTTTGAGTACATATCACAAAGAACTATCTCTACAATGTTCTGAAAGACAAATACCTTACAACTTTTTAAATAGTGGTGTTAGGTTAAATGATTAGGAAAATGAAAGTCATGACTATCAGCATAAATGTAAATAAGTGATGCAAAAAAGATTCACTTGCTCAGCTAAGCAATCAAAATTCTTACCAGATTTTTCAGATTTTTCTTTCTGTTTTTTTAGTTCTTCACTCTGCAAAACCACCTGCTTGATATGAATATGCAACTGGGCAATTTCTTCCTCCTTCAATTCCAGAGTTTCATGCATTTGCCGTTTTGTTTCTGCTATAACCATACCCTATAAAAAAAGGTGAACGCAGGCAAAAGATGTAGTCTGTGAGAACATATAAATATAAAACTTAAGCTCAAAAGCAGAATACAATTACTACTTTGCTGCTTAAATCACCAACTTTTGTGGTTGCATCAAAACGAAGTGCTGAGAAAAAAATTACCATTTATTACACAAATAAAATCTAAAGAAACAAAAAGCCAAGGAAAGGAAACTGAAGTTACTGAAAGAAATATGAACGAACATTGCTAAGTCTATGCTTACCCAAAAGAGGTCAGAGAGAATGAAAAAGAGAAATATTGTTTCAATAATAGTTATGATAATTATATAAATTTTCATTTTATTACTAGAATTGACATCACTAAGAAATCATGGTACTTCAAAAAATTTATATTGCTTACTTTATCTTGCTCTAACTGTTCTATCAAGTTTTTGCTTTCACGTAGCTGAGTAATGAACTTGGTCTTTTCAGCCATGTGACAATCCTAAGACACAGAAACAAAATAAGCTTTAGAAAACTCAAAACAAGTAATTTTCTTGCATTCTTCTATTTGACTATTTTTTTAAAATGTAGAGTCCACTTCTTCCTTAAAATTTATCTTCTAAGTGCTTCAAATTTCCTCTAGCATTAGAAGATTAGGATGAACTTTCCAACTTACATAATAAATATTGATTAACTGTCATTGAAATATACCACATTAAATGTTCAGTTAAAAAGTTGATGCATGGAATAAAAGTGTTTGGTATGTTATTGGTGAAAAAAAATTTGGAGACTGATAGACTCCCCAAATTATGCCTACTAGAGCAAATAAAACTACAATCACAAATCTCCTGGATCACCAAACTAACAAATTTTGTAAGAAGCTGTGGCCTTCCTGTTTCTTGCGTAACAGGAGAACAATCTAAAAAAAGAGTTGCCCAAAGAATTAAGGATATAGAAGCACAAACTGATATAGCTATCCTTAGTAAGGTGGGTAACTTGAAATGGCTGAGTAAATACAAATGTACTTTTCAAGTGGACAGTTATTTGAAGTTACAACTCCCAAAACATCTTAGGGAGATATTTACAAGAGCAAGATTCGAACAGCTTGACACAATGGTCAAATATGGGAGATTTCATGCTATACCGTACAATGAGCATCTCTGCATTTGCGGAGCGGCAGAGGTAGAGGACCTGGCTCACATCCTATTTGACTGTTGTCTGTATAAGAGGGTGAGAGACAGGTATCTTGGTCTATATACCAAACGAATGACCCATTGGGATCCCCATATCAAAATAACTTATCTTATGTCCGGTCAGAACTTGAAAATAACATTTAACGTAGCACAGTATTTAAACAAAATGATCCGGTTAAGATCTGCATATGTGGGACTGATTGGGGTAGATTGTAAGGGCGACTCCGAAATATAATGTTATATTTTATCTATATCTTAAATTTGTATTTTATTACTATTTCATCTTAAATTGCATCTTATTTAATTCCATTTTAAATTGTATTTTATCAAATTCCATTTTGGATTGCTTTTATCAAGTTTTAGTGACGGGTTGTTGCTGGAACTTTGCACTTTGATATGGCCCAAGGGCTAATCAATAAAGTTGTTGTGAAAAAAATTACTATATTTTATAATTTAATGGATTTAAAATTATAATTAACCCAAGAAAAATATCATTTAACATGAACTGCATACCTATATATCTTTTAGCATATGACGGATGAAAAAATAAATTTGTAACTTTGGCTAAACCCAAGACATATGGCAACACTGATTCATACGATATAGTAATATCATTATATATTATAGGCACTCTTGTACAGAGGTTTTTTTCAGTATTTTAACTTTGTACTGAAAGACATTTTTTCAAATACTGATGTTCCTTTGAAATATATATTGATAATTTAAAACAGAGCAACAATGGAAGTAGGAACTGAATGCAAACAAACCCTACACTCACTAGCACTAATGCTGTTGCCTAGTTGGAATATCTGCAAGGAAAATACCACACTCAGAAAACACCTAAGAACTCCACAGCAAAACCCTGACCTACAAATATTCTCTTCTACTGGATGTTCTATTTTTGTTTAATTTTATCTGCAAGCTAAATAGAGTCCTTAGGGAATCAGTCTTGAAACTGAAATAATAAATGAAATATGTCCAAACTTTTTGTGTTCTTTTCCCCTTTATACATACATATGCATATGACATAAATAATAAACCAATTAAAATAGACTCTGTAAATGACTTGGTAGGATTTGTTTATCCTAATTTTTTAAAAAACAGCATTACTAAAATCTACTTGTAAGCTTACTCTGATATTAACATCTAGTTTCCTTATACAGTTGCCAGAAAAAAATATGTGAACCCTTTGGGATTACGTGGAGTTTTGCATGAATTGGCCATAAAATGCGCTCTAAACGTCATGTAAGTCAAAACAATAGAAAAACACAGTCTGCTTAAAATAATACTACACAAACATTAGCTGTTGTCATGTTTTAATTGAACATAAGATGGAAACATTCACAGTGCAGGGTGGAAAAAGTATGTGAACCTTTGGACTTAATAACTGGTTGACCCTCCTTTGGCAGCAATAACCTCAACCAAACGTTTCCTGTAGTTGCAGATCAGACCTGCACAATGATCTGGAGTAATTTTGGACCACTCCTCTTCACAAAACTGTTTCAGTGTAACAATATTCTTGGGATGTCTGGTGTGAATCGCTCTCTTAAGGTCATGCCACAGCATTTCAATCGGATTGAGGTCAGGACTCTGACTGGGCCACTCCAGAAGGCGTATTCTGTTCTGTTGAAGCCTTTGTTTTGTTGAATTACTTGTATGCTTTGGGTCATTGTCCTGTTGCATCACCCATCCTCTGCGGAGCTTCAGTTGGCGGACAGATGGTCGTACGTTTTCCTGCAAAATGTCCTGATAAACTCTGGAATTCATTTTCCCATCAATGACAACAATCCATCCAGGCCCTGAGGCAGCAAAGCAGCCCCAAACCATGATGCTCCCTCCGCCATGTTTTACAGTGGGGATGAAGTTTTGATGTTGGTGTGCTGTGCCTTTTTTTCTCCACACATAGTGTTGTGTGTTTTTCCCAAACAACTCAATTTTGGTTTCATCTGTCCACAGTATATTTTGCCAGTAGTGCTGTGGAACATCCAGGTGCTCTTTTGCAAACTTCAAACGTGCTGCAATATTTTTTTTTTTGGACAGCAATGGCTTCCTCCGTGGTGTCCTCCCATGTACTCCATTCTTGTTTAATGTTTTCCTTGTTGTAGATGTGTCAACAAAAATGTCAGCATGTGCCAGAGATTTCTGTAGATCTTTAGCTGACACTCTAGGATTCTTCTTTACCTCATTATGCGCTGTGCTCTTGCAGTCATTTTTACAGGACGACCACACTTAGGGAGAGTAGCAACAGTGCTAAACTTTATCCATTTGTAGACAGTCTGTCTTACCGTGGACACATGAAGATCAAGGCTTTTGGAGATACTTTTCTAACCCTTTCCAGCTTCATGCAAGTCAACAATTCTTATCCTAGGTCTTCTGAGAGCTCTTTTCTGCGAGGCACAGTTCACATCAGACAGTGCTTCTTGAGACCAGTAAACCCAAAACAGGTGTGTGTTTTTAAAGGGCAGGACAGCTGTCAACAACACATCCAATATCATCACACTGATTGGAGTCAAGGTTGGCTCACTCCTGGCTCCAATTAGCTCTTGGAGAAGTCATTAGGCTAGGGGTTCACATACTTTTTCCACCCTGCACTGTGAATGTTTCCATCTTATGTTCAATTAAAACATGACAACAGCCAATGTTTGTGTAGTATTATTTTAAGCAGACTGTGTTTTTCTATTGTTGTGACTTACATGACGTTTAGAGCGCATTTTATGGCCAATTCATGCAAAACTCCACGTAATCCCAAAGGGTTCACATACTTTTTCTTGCAACTGTAAGCATTATCAAGTATAATAGAATTTATATCTTTTAGCATATTGCATTTTTATTATTTAGAATTTGTTTTGTCTTGATGTTTAATCAAAATGGACTATAATGTCTAACATCTTTTGCTATATAAACTATGTAATTAGTGGTAAAAATTAATATCATGGAGAAGCCTTTATTTTACCAGTACCTTTATTTTCTCTAGCTCCTGAAGCCTCTCATATAGTTGTTCCTGCAGCACTTCTTTCTCATTGGTCAGCTGTGCTAAGCGCTCCTTCTGAGTATTAATTCTTTCTTTACATTGATGAAGCAAGTTTTCTTGATGTTTTACTCGCTGAGTTAGTGTTTCTATTGTTTTATCAGCATTCTCATTACCAACTATGAACAGCAAAAAAATTATGCTCGGTTTTCATTTGACATTTCACAGGTACCGTAATCTGGAAGTCTGCACAGAGCTGCCACTGCTATTCTATATGGGAACTCTTCCCATAGTTCCTGCTACTTATGGATTTAAGGTTGTCCTTCTATTCAACATCTGTTCCATATTTAAAGTTACTTGGCTCCAATACAGTTGCTCAATTAGTTAAATCATTTTTGATTTAGATCTTCAGAATGATAGGGCAAATCTCATTTCCAGGAACTCTTTCACAGCCCTGTTGGAATCCCACATACTTCCAAACATCACTTCTATTATATACAGAAGTTTTAATTCATTACCATTCATTACCATTACAGAAGTTTTAATTGATTACCATTAACCCGACAAGAGGGAAGGTTTAACAATATCCTATACTCAGGACAATCTTGCATTTAATCAGGATTCACTAGAGTCAGCCACTTTATTCTCTGCTTTATGATAAATGCTTCTTATTGACAGCGCTGGCTGAACAGAAATTGAAATTATTCATATCTTACTTTCATATTTTCTATTGAAAATTTCCAATAACGTTTCCAAGCTCTGCTCAATCACTACTGACATTTGGAGTTTAGCTTTTACTTTAGCGCAAGTGTAGGCAATTAATTTTCTCAAGGGGCTATATGAGAAGCTGGACTGAACCAATATCCTCAAATTCCATCACCTCAACTCAGGCTGCTCTAGGTAAGGAGCAAGTACTGCATAAGAACAGAAAAATGCTCTCTTTCCTCACCCTCCCACAGTCATCAGCTGACTGAAGGAAGCATGGTGACTGCCTAGAGCCATACCTAACTCTGCTTCTTCTCTTGCCCCCTGCAGCATGCTTATTTATAGTGGATTTCTAATTTCCAATTTACCTCACAAAGTTAAAAAGGTAAAGGTTCCCCCGCACATGCGTGCTAGTCGTTTCCGACTCTAGGGGCCGGTGCTCATCTCTGTTTCAAAGCCGAAGAGCCAGCGGTTGTCCGAGGACGTCTCCGTGGTCATGTGGCCGGCATGACTAGACGCCAACGGTGCACGGAACACTGTTACCTTCCCACCGTAGTGGTCCCTATTTTTCTACTTGCATTTTTACATGCTTTCGAACTGCTAGGTGGGCAGAAGCTGGGACGAGTAACAGGTGCTCACAAAGTTAGATATATCCAAAAGGCCAAATATGGCCCAGGGGCCATAAAATGCCCAGGTCTGTTTTAGAGTCTTACGCATAATATTAACTATGTTAGAACTTTTATCCAATTTTCCTTCATTATTATTTAATGTCCGTTACATTTTGGTTTTATTTGTATTACTATTTTTATTATTACTATTTTTAAAATTACTGTTGCTTTGCTTCTGGGTTTTTGTAAATCAGTAAATTAAATTCATAGCATGAAATTCTGGATTAATATTTATCAGTCTCATTATCATTAATTTATTTATTTACTGTATTATTTATGCCAAGGATGGCATGGTGACTCAGTGGTTAAAACGCTGGGTTTGTCAGCTGTAAAATTGGCAGCCTAGGTTCGAGACCTAAGCTCCATGCAACAGGGTGAGCTCCCATTCTTGCCACAGCTCCTGCCCACCTACCAATTTGAAAGCATGCAAATGTGCGTAAAGAGGTACAATTCATTGGGAAGGATGCTGGCTACATGACTGCGGAAATGTTTTTGGACAGCGCTGGCTCAATGGCCCTGAAATGGATATCAGCATTGCCCCCTACTGGCAATAATGCTTAATGGAATAAAATCCACAAGGACTCCTTTACATTTACCTTATTATCTATGCCAATCTGTAATCTTGAAAACTCATTTTGTGTCTCATTACGTAACACAATATAAAACAATTAAAAGCAGTTAATAAAAGTTAGGAGCATCCACAAAATCATTGTTTAAAAATATAGCAGTGCCTGAAACAGTTTTCATGATTATATTATTCAACAAGAAAATAATTATAATTGGGCCTGTTAAATTTCTTTGAGACAAGCATCTTAAAAACTTATAATTTTTGAATGAAAATTATTTAATTGTCCCCCAGCATTATCAGAATGGGACATATTCTACTCTTTAGATATTGACCTGAGGATTAAAAAGGATTTTTAAGTATTTTACTTTTAAATGATGCATAACTTCTAAGAACCTTAATTAAATTTATCATAGAAGGGGGACAGCCTGAGTGAAAAGCAGTTGACATCATTGTTTTCATTTTTATATTTATCTTAGCCCAGATATTCCAAAAAGAATCACCAAGTTAATTTCTTAGGATTTCTAAATAAATGTAACATTTTACCACATTTTCCAATTTCTTTCCCCATTTTATTGCTTCTTGCCTTCTATTTTTTCCTTTTCTAGCAAACAAAATATAAAAGCAGGAGTAAAAAATCCCAAGAAAGTTCAAAAGGCAAACAAAGGAGTAACAAAAGCAAAAAAATGAAAAAAGAAAATGTGGTAATATACTCTACTATAATTTCAAACTTATATTATTAATTTCTTCAAATAATCAGTTCTCTAGTTTGTGCGCAACAAATTCACCCTCCCCAAGTAGAATTTTTCTCAAGCCAACAGCATCCATGGGAACTGGGAAGTGAAAATTCTTGCTGATATACTATGAAATACTTAAAAAAAACTTAACTAATACTGCTAAAATAATTTGAAAATTGTAATCAGGCAGCCCTATGTATCAGAACTCTGAAAATTTCCCACTATTTCTTTAACATTTAGTTTGTTTTCTTTTTTAAGGTAAGAACTTACCAGGACCCACTGACTGCAAAGTATTTTCCATATTCTGATCTTTTACCGGACTCTGAACTTGTGACTGAGTTTGAACATTTGGATTCGGTAGTTCAATGTTTGTCTCATTACTATGTAATCGTTGCTTCAGTAATGATACCTAGATGAGTCAAATGATGATCCATTCAACAGATTTGTCCACACAGTCTTAAAAATCAAGACATAATTTAATGGAAGAAGTATATGTGTATGTGTATATGTATATGTATGTATATGTGTATGTATACATATACATATATACGTATATTAAATTTGGATTGCTAACAAAGAATTAAAGGGAGACTGTATATGTGTGTTTGTGTGTGTGTGTACATAAACACACATACATATACACATAGATATATAGATAGATAGAGGTAGAGATAGATATATGTGATGTCACATGACAGCTTTAAACTTAAGTTAACTTTAATTTAAAACAGCAAGTATAACAGTTCTGGTCACTGTGGTAAACAAATCATACAAAATTGTTAGGAAAGATTTTACATAATTACTTCATTAATGTTTCTTGTCAGAAATTCTCAATGAAGTTTGCAAATAATGACCATGTGACCATAGGATGTTGCAACCATCATAAAAGCAAGCCAGTTGCCAAAATTGGGAACAAATCACCATGGAGATGCTGCAACAGTTGTAAGTTCAAGGATTGTCAATAATTCTTCTTGTTCTGCAATATTGCAATTGAATGCTCATTAAACAAGGATTCTCTATAAATATCTTAATGATAAGCACAGCATTTAGTAGAAAAAATAGTTGATATTCTTCAAACATGTTTTGGAAACTTCTCTTTTAAATCAAACAGTTACCTGTGTCTGCAGGACGCTGATAATTTGGTCCTTTTCCTCTAAGGATGCAGCAAATTCATCTTCAAGATGCCTCTTTGTTTTCTTATCCATTTTAACTTCCTATCATAATATTTTGTCAGAAATATAAAACTGAATTAGCTTTAAAGCATGTGTTTGTGTGCATATTCTATAGAAATCCAAATTTAGCTATTAAGCTAAAATTAGCTAATTTTCATGCTACCAATATTCCTTTTCTTACTCTTATATCTTTAAATCCTTTTCTACAACAGTTAAGGTATTCTTTTAATTTTTCCCCTTTCCTGCGTGGATCTTATTCTATTTTACATCACACCATCTTAACAACCTTGCGATATTAAGGAAGTAAGCGACTACACTTTCAGTCTTTCTCAGTATATTATTACATTTCAAAGAGCAAAGCCAATCAGAGATTTATCAAGATGAAAAGCTTACAGAAGGGTACAAGTTTAAAAAAAGGCAATCACCCCAAGTTTTTTAATGGAAACATAAAGAAAATATAGTTAGAAAAACAGGAAAAAATACAGAATGAATCTGTAGTGCAGACATGTAAAACTCGCGATGTCATGCAACGTATCCGGATGGTTTTGCTAATGCCGGCAATGGGGTGGGCGCGGCTTCTGGATGATGCATCCGGCCCACGGGCCAGCAGTTTGACACCCCTGCATGTAGTGTCTATAATCCTAGCTTCTTCAGAAGCTTATCAGAAGTATCCTAATTAGAAGACTAATAACAATAGACAAATTGTGTAGTGCATGTTTCAGAGTACAAATTGAAAATTCACATAAAAAGTATTAGTGCCCTCATCTACCTCAATTTTCATAACCACCAAAACTTATAGTTAACCATACCAACAAAAACATTGCTTCAAATAAAATATAACAGTTTAATAATAATAATTGGGAAGAGAGCAATAGACAGTAATGCCATATCTACAAAGAAGCTGAAGAAGCAGTAGACCACCTACTTAGCTGCTGTAAAAGTTTGCACAAACTGACTACAAACAATGACGTAATAATGGTGCATTGGAATATTTCAAGAAAAAACAATTGTCTGCAAGCAAGAACTAGTGGGACCACAACACAGAGTCATAGACAAAGTAATCTAACATGCTCTGGGACTTTAGAATTCAAACACAACCATCTACCATACAACATCCCATACTTAATCGTTGTAAATAAGACAGACAAAAAAGTCTGAATAGTGGACATTGCAGGATCTTGAGACAGCAGAACAGAAGAGAAAGACTTGGAGAGAAATTACAAAATATGCAGATAGAAATAGAATGACTATGGCAAAAAAAGCAAATAGTAATAGGCACCTTGGGTGCAGTTCCAAAATATTTGCAGCACAACTTGAATATCATCAGCATTGATAAAAATCATCTGTCAATTGCAAAAGGCAGGCTTACTTGAAACAGCTTACATCCAGCAACAATACCTTTAATGTTATTAAATAACATCTGTCCATCTCAGGTCCTTGATAGGTGAAGAAAATGCCAAATCCAGTCTAAATATTTGGCTGACTGTCAGGAATTATGATGTATGAAATATATACGCTGCCTGATTTCCAGGGTTTGTGTCAAATTATGAAAAACTTGTAATACCAAAGTTAAGGAGAGAATAAAGCATTTCATTTCAAGAAACCTGAAATAATCTCTCATCTATGTCACAGGAGGGTAGGTAAGTAAATAGATATCACAATATCTGAAACATGCAGCAATTTCTTAAATAATGATGACATATTAAAGAAAATTGGCTAAAAATTAAAAATGTTAGCAAATATAGAATTGAGGAACTAGAAAGTAGGCTTAGTTAAGGAACAGCAATCAACCTTCCATTATCCAATCATCTTCCTTTGTACAAACTATTTTAAATCTAGTCTTATCATTATAAAATCCTGGCCATATATTATCCCACATTCATATTGTAAACTTCAATCAAATCTTTTGATCCAATTCTGAAAATACCAAGGGTAAAAATGTGTTACATTTTATTGTGTTTTCAGTATTATTCTCTTAATCTTAGAACAACTTAGTTCATTGTAAAATTCAAATCAATGAGTGAAATTATATATTTTCTCACCCAGGCACCCTCCACCCCCACAGAGAGAGAAGGAGGGAGAGGGCGGGAGACAGAGAGGACAAAAACAAGACCATTTGGAATATTCTATTAGAATATTCTGCATCCTTAAAACTAGACCCTAATGATCTGTCTCACAGAATAAAAATTGGGACTTTAAAACAAGTTTATTTTTCTATCATTTTTTACCTGAAGTGTAAAAAAAATGTTACTTGTTAGTCTGTACTTATTAGGATATTTTTTAAAAAATATTTTAAACATTTTGATATAAATCAGTGGAAGCAAAAAGTTAGTAATATTTTGCAGCTTGACTGAAAAACCTGGGCCCAGCAAAGAAGCAATATAGGTAGTCCTCAATTTATAACCACAACTGGGATAAGAATTCCCATTGTTGAGCAAGGTGGTGATTAAGTCATGCTCAATTTTACAAATTTTTTTGACACAGCTGTTAAGCACTCAACACAGCAATTGTTGAGTAAATCAGGAAGTCCTTAAGCAAATCCAGGTTCCCTCATTGACTCAGATTGTTGAAAGCTGGCTGGAAGGTCTCAAATAATAATCATATGACCCCTGAATGTTGCAATCTTTGTAAATACATGCTGGCTGCCAAACACCCAATTTTTAACCATGTGAGTTGTAAGTGTGAGTCTGATTGTAACTTTTTCCACTGCTGATGTAACTTTGAACAGATGCTAAACAGACAGATGTAAGTTAAGGACTACCTGTAATAAAGGATTAATTTCAAACTAAGCTATTTAAAATACTATTAGTTTCTCAACATGTATTTAACTGACTCTCTCTCATTCCCTTCATAACCCTTCCTACCTCCAGCAAACAGCAACAGGATGAAAAATTATTTTTGTTTCATTGGTTAATACATTATCCAGTTGTCTATGCTTGGATATTTTTGAAAGGAATTATATAATCAAACCTATGGTTCTGCTTTTTACAACACAAACACTTTGATCAATCTTCTTTGTGTCATTAGATATTTCAGTATTTAAATCTTGTAAAATAAAAAAAGAATATTCACTTGCTTTCTAAAAGCACAGCTTTCATGTGACTTTTTTATAATCTCATTCTGACTTATAGCAGATTTAATGAATTGTTTAACAATAGTGATTCAAATAGCAAAATAACCTCATCTAGATACCAGTTTTTATTTTTTTACTAACTAATTGATTATGAAATTAATATGGAAACAATACTAAATATTATTGGGTCCTTTGTTTCTGTTATGATGTTTCTCTTATCAATTTTTGCATAAAAATATATAGCACATTTTTCACAGTACTGTAACATGTCAAATAGGTGCTTAACAATAATTTTTAAAATAAACAGTTTTCAGTTCAGCATGCTATCATAGTAAAGATTAGCCCATTACTTCTCATGATGAATGACTATAACTATCCAGCAATACAAAAGTAAAACCAATAAACTGAATATGCATTATTTCCTTTGATCCTAGTAAAATCATTAGTGAGCTTTATTTAGCTTAGTCAATCTTCCATAAGAAACCTCTCCAAGAAAGTACAAACAAAAAATAGAATTATGACTTATAAAACAGAATTCTACTTGCCCTTATTACTCAGAGATTTCTACTGAAGAATATTCCTGACCAACAACTTTATGCTAAGAGTTCTAATTATGCAAGAGATATATAAAATAAGTCAATTGGTAAATATATTCTGAATTATTTTTGGCACAGTTTATTTTTTAAAATAAATATAGGGGTGGGAAATGTGAGAAAATCCGTCCCAAGAGAATAAAAGGTGAAGGAAAACCTAAACTAAATCTAACTTATCAATCTAGATGATAGAGATCACCAAAGCCTGGGAAAATCAAAACATGAGCAATGAAATAGAAATGGAAAGTTTCTTTTATTTGCACTTTTAAAAGATAAGTAGAAGAGGCTCCATTTTCTTATCCTTTTTCAAGAGAGAAAGAAGAGCATCTTTTGCATAGCTAAATGTCTATGGAGATTCTTAAATCATCCAGGTCATGGTGGTAACCAAAGTGCCTTTTCAAGAGGCAACTGGACTTTCTTATTTTTCTTTGAAAACATTTTGCTTCTCATCCAAGAAGCTTCTTCAAAGAAAAACAAGAAAGTCCAGTTGCCTCTTGAAAAAGCACCTTTGGGACAACCATGAACTGGATGACTGAGAATCTCTATAGACAAGAGAGTCTTTTCCTCAGCTATCTCAAAGCCAAACTAAGTATGTCCCAACCCAGACCAAAACTGAAGCATTAATAAATACAGAACTGGATAAACAGAATTTATTTATTTGAATTTATTATAGCTGCACATCTAACATAAAAACTATTTCAGAATTAGATTTTGATTTTTTTTATAGAAAGTAATTTGAATTGTGGTACCTTTTTAAATGTTGTTTTGCCTTTCTTACATCTTTATCTCCTTTTTCATTGCTCTTTAGAGATAATACATAATAATTCCTTATTTATTATTATTTATTTATACTTTATATTTGAATTTATTTATATCATACTTTTATACATTTTATATATATACACTTTGTAAGAGAATCAGACAGGAATTTTAGCCTTTATCACATGCTAACTATCAAATGTGAAGGCAGGAGGTTTGCCATTTTACTGAATAAGCTAACTAAAGAAGGATTTTTCTCCCAAAATAAAATGACTGGGTATTATGAGTGTGAAAGGGGTCATGGAAATGGGCTTAGGGATTCCTACTTGAGGAAGCCAAGGTACCACCCTAGCAAAACCCAGACATGTGCAAACTCATGTGTCCCATATAGAAGGCACAATGTAAGACATATGACCACAACTGAGCCCAAAATTTCTGTTATTAAGTGAAACAGTTAAGTGAATTTTACAACCTTTCTTGCTAGAATTTTTAAGTGAATAACTGTAGTTGTTAATAACACACTTTTTAAGTGAATCTGGTATCCCCACTGACTTTGCTTGTCAGAAAATCACAAAACATGATCACGTGACTCCAGGACACTGCAACCGTCATAAATATGAATCAAATGCCAAGCATCTGAATTTTGATCACATGACCACAGGGATGCAGCAACAGGTCATAAGTGTAAAAAACAGTCATAAGTTACTTTTACAGTGCGATTGTAACTTCAAATGGTCACTAAATGAACTACTGTAAGTCAAGGACTACTGTAATCATTATCCAATTTTCCTCCTTTTCGAAAAAAGAGACTAATTCTCATGGTCTTAAGGGTGAAAACAGAGAGCATTGTTAAACAGCAGAACTGTATTTTTTAACCATCTATTTAGTGGTCTATAACTGCACAAATTCTGCTCTAGAATAAAGGAGAAAATTTTCTTTTCTTTATAGGATCTCAGATTGAAGAATTCTTACAAGCAGTCCTCAAATTTTTATCACAGTTGGAATTGGAATTCCAGTCATCAAACAATATAGTCATTAATCAACTCATCATGACCACATCATATGATCATTTTTACCAGTTCGTTAAGTGATTCACCAACATTCCTCATTGACTTTGCTTGTCAACTTGAAGGTTGCAAATCACAATCACATGATCACAGAATGTTGCACTACTGTGAAGTGAGCCAGTTGCTAAGTGGCTCACTTACATGACCATATGAGTGATGCAAAGTTGGAACTTTGAGGACAGGTCATAAATCACTTTTTCAGCACTGTTCTAACTTCAAACCATCTTTAATCAAATTGATCATGTTGATAAGTACCTGTTTTTCTGTATAAAATTATGTATGAGGCACTGATACCATATCTGCTGAACCCTAATTTTTAATTTGTATTTCTTATCTAACAAATTTTTGATAAAAGTGGCACAACAACCAGAACAATAATTAATTATTAAATTATTTAAAATGCTTTCCTCAAAATCAATATTTATCCTTTTGTTAGGTGTAATCCAGGAAACCTTAAGTACCTAATTCACCAAGTTATTTTAGTACACATTCTTAACTGTCAGCATTTCCCTCTCCAGCACCCTAAACTTTGTTCCATTCCACATAACAGATGCAATAACCACTCCTTGCGAAGTCTGTCCACTTTTCAAGGTAACTCTTATGCTTAAATTTCAACATCAGAATGTGGGCCAATTGTCAGGTAAGGAAAATAAAAATCCTGTTTATTCAGGGAGTATTTTAAAGATGTCTGAACTAAGTATTCTTTAGAAGGGAACCAAAATAGAGATTCTTTTAAGGGATTTTGAAGAAATGATTCCATTGAAGAAACCCAAAATTGAAGCTTCTGAGTAAAAGATCATTACTAAGCTGCAAATAATAAAATAACTGAAATTTATGCTGTTTTTCTCTGAATATCATAGAATTAATGTATTTTAATACATACTAAATATTTAATTATCAACATCAATTTACTTCTGAAATTAAATATTATAATGATTAAGAACTACATATATGTTCACATGTCAGTCCTAGAGGAGATCAACCCTGACTGCTCTTTAGAAGGCCAGATCCTGAAGCTAAAACTCAAATACTTTGGCCACCTAATGAGAAGGAAGGACTCACTGGAGAAGAGCCTAATGCTGGGAAAGATTGAGGGCAATAGAAGAAGGGGACGACAGAGAATGAGGTGGCTGGATGGAGTCACTGAAGCAGTAGGCGTGAGCCTAAATGGACTCCAGAAGATGGTAGAGGACAGGAAGGCCTGGAGGAACGTTGTCCATAGGGTCGTGATGGGTCGGACACGACTTCGCAGCTAACAACAAAAAATATGTTCACATGGCTGGATGGAGGGAGGGATGTATATTTAGACTAATGTAAATTCTGGAATTTTTAACTATAAAAATTACATATCCTAGGACATGTCAAACACAAGGCCCGGGAGCCGGAGCCAGCCCGCGAAGCTATCCTGGAAACAGTGGGGGTACAGCCCGCACTGCCTTGGCCCTGGCCCAGAGACCCTCCTTCTGCCAGAGACCCTCAGATCTGTCCCACTCCTGCCCAGGCCCTCATAGGCACCCTTGATGCGAACGATGTAGAGCTGGCCATGCCCACCCAGTAGGCCATACGCACTCTAGCCACGCCCACCCAGTAAGCCATGCCCACCCTGGCCATACCCACCCGGCCCCCTGAGGGCAACCGCAATGCTGATGCAGCCCTCAATGAAATTGAGTTTGACACCCCTGTCCTAGGACATTATAACTAAATATAAAGCTTTATACTACATACCACTGGAGAAGATGGTTCGTTTTCATTATTGCTAGAATTTTGTTTATGTATTATCTAGAAAAAAGTGAAAATATATATCAGAGATCATATTCCCCTAAAATATAATGTGTTCATTTTATTTCTAAAATAGAAATATTTTATAGAAAATATAATACGAAACAATTATAAGAAAAAAACATTGCAATTTCGTTTGGTTGCAGTTATTACCGTAATTATTAGTATCTGTATTATGTAGCTACTAATGAAGCAAACTGAAAGGATGATATTTAGTGGAAAGGTTAATCAACCTCCTATAATATGCAAAAATATGGAACAGATTATATGCAACATGATTAAGTACAATTAAATTGAAAATGCTAATGAATACAACTAAACATATATAATATGTATATTATGTATCATTTATTATCAAAACTGCACTCCATAAAAAGAAAGATTAAAAAATACAGGTCTAATTCTCTACTAAGAGGATATATTTCCTGATTAAGTATTTTACCCCAGAAGAAAAACCAGACATGTAAATTCTCTATCCATAGTTTCAGGAAAAATCTAACCTGAACCAATTGCTTGCAATATTCAATACTTGCAATATTCAATACTTCTATTACTGTCATAATACCCACGTTTGCAGTACTTATATTCAAGGCTTACAATGTATATTAATCAAGTATTAGTATTCTCAGATCCAAATGAATTTTAGAAAGACTTTTAGAAATAATCCATAATTAAATATAAACATCTTTTAATTGCAAAAATGTATAATCTACACATTATAAATATACACTATACAAAGAAACACAAGAAAGTACATCTTCTAATTCCAAATAAATTCCTTTTATTTTTCCCCTCATTCCTTGTCTTAATTCTTAAATCTCCATCTAATAAGATCCACAAAACATTACTTTCTATAAAATTGGTCTACAATGAAGACCAATTCTTATTCTTCAATAACCTCAACTATGTCAAATAGCTCTCTTTCAAGAACTTACTTTTTACAGGAAATAGTAGTAGAAAAAAGAATATTTGATTTTTAAAAATCTAAACTATCATATATAATCAACTATATTACAAAAATATTTTGCATGAATGTTTATAATATGTCTAGCTTAGTGATGTTAATTTTCATTGCAATGTTAAACTAAAAAGGGGGAGAGGAACTAATGGCCAGCATGTGGCTCCCAACACCCTATCCACAGTCTCTCAACATCCTGAATTCACACCATGTAATATTTAAAAATGAAATAGCTAGATTTGGGCATCAACTTTTCAAATCATTTATTTTAGGTTAGATATGATTTTAAGAGTAGAAATTGAAACAGTTCATCTGATTCTTTGCTCATATTTATTCTTATACACCCTTCCAAAGGCAGTAACCACTATAACAAAAGAGGCTGACAAATTTAAACTACACCCTTTTCAAAGAAATCATATCATCAAATGGCCTCCTTGGATCTTTCAGAAAGTTGAGATATTGAGTTACAAACCCCAGTTTCTCAAAAGTTGCCCATTGCTAATTAAGGTGAGTTAACTGAGTGTAAGCATTCTGTAGTACAGGTTAGCAACATAGTATTTAGTATGATTTAAAAATGTAAACAAAAAGCAGAATTATTTTTGGCTTCTAGTATTATAGTATCCTCTTGAATCTGCCAAGCCATCACTGTGAAAAATAGAGCAGTGGGGACTCACCACACACTCACTCTTTGGCTTAGGTCGTTTGGTAGGATCCAAAGCAAAAACAGTATATTCAGAAAGAAAAGCAGGCTCTGATATCATCTCAGCTAGCAGCTGTGACATTCAATGAATAAAGCAATAAAGTCAAAAAATAATAATAAAGAAGTAAAAGGAGACAACAGTAAAGCACATTTTACTTTTTATCACAATAGATTTTCATTTTCAGGTCATAAAACTGCAAATATGTATAAGAATTCATACATAACTACAACACTCAGATTTTTTAACAGATGTTCAAATCAACCAAGATTTATATATGAGCATAAATGCATAAAACAGCAGAAAAAAATTGTAACTGTAAACACTATAAGAATTCCTGAAACTATAACAGTTTCTAGGATCTATTTACAAGTAGTCTTCAACTTATAACTGCAATTGAGACCAGAATTTTGCTCACTAAGCAACAAGTTAAGCAAGTCATCATATTCCAGATCCAAGTTTAGAACCATTTTTACTGTAGTCATTAAGAGAATCATATGGTTGTTAAACAAATCTGGCTTCCCCAATTGGCTATGCTTGTTGGAAGCTGGCTAGGAAGGTTGCAAATCATCATCACATGATCACAAGAGGCAGCAACAATCATAAATGTGAGCCCTTTATGTCGCTGAATTGAGATCATGTGACTATAGAGGTCATGTGATGGTTCTTAAGTTTGAGAATAGGTTGTGACTTTTTTCTGAGGCCATCATAACTTTGAACCATTAAATGAACAGTTATAAATCAAACACTACATTTAATGTATAGCCCAGTTTTATAACCAGAGTATTCTAAATACTTAATATTAAAAAAGCTCCCTGAACATCAGAATGTGGGGAAAAGTTTTAAAAGAGTAATTGAACATCTAAGCATGTGCAAATATTAAAATCAGTCATGTCAGATAGATGTTGGAAATGTAGACATAAGTCAGGCACTTATTATCATATTTGGTGGACTTGTGAAAAAGTTAAGAGTTATTGGAAAAAGATACATGCCTGGCTAGAAAAGATATTGGGAGAACATTTAGATTTTAAACCTGAACTTTTTTTATTAGGTATCATGCCAGAAAAGACTAACAAAGCATATACGGTATTTGATTTTGCATGTCACAACAGCAGCAAGAATATTGCAAATATTAAATAAAATCAGTCATGTGCAAATATTAAAATCAGTCATGTCAGATAGATGTTGGAAATGTAGACATAAGTCAGGCACTTATTATCATATTTGGTGGACTTGTGAAAAAGTTAAGAGTTATTGGAAAAAGATACATGCCTGGCTAGAAAAGATATTGGGAGAACATTTAGATTTTAAACCTGAACTTTTTTTATTAGGTATCATGCCAGAAAAGACTAACAAAGCATATATTTGATTTTGCATGTCACAACAGCAGCAAGAATATTGCAAATATTAAATAAAATCAGTCATGTGCAAATATTAAAATCAGTCATGTCAGATAGATGTTGGAAATGTAGACATAAGTCAGGCACTTATTATCATATTTGGTGGACTTGTGAAAAAGTTAAGAGTTATTGGAAAAAGATACATGCCTGGCTAGAAAAGATATTGGGAGAACATTTAGATTTTAAACCTGAACTTTTTTTTATTAGGTATCATGCCAGAAAAGACTAACAAAGCATATATTTGATTTTGCATGTCACAACAGCAGCAAGAATATTGCAAATATTAAATAAAATCAGTCATGTGCAAATATTAAAATCAGTCATGTCAGATAGATGTTGGAAATGTAGACATAAGTCAGGCACTTATTATCATATTTGGTGGACTTGTGAAAAAGTTAAGAGTTATTGGAAAAAGATACATGCCTGGCTAGAAAAGATATTGGGAGAACATTTAGATTTTAAACCTGAACTTTTTTTATTAGGTATCATGCCAGAAAAGACTAACAAAGCATATATTTGATTTTGCATGTCACAACAGCGGCAAGAATTATATTTGTGCAATACTGGAAAAATGAAGGAATACATCAGATGAAGAAATAATTTAAAATGAATGCACAGAGATGGATAGACTGACTATGAGACTGAAAGAAAAAGAAGAAACGGAATATTATCAAACTTGGGACTTATTTTATTGATGGCTAGAGGAAAGAATAAAGGATTAGGAATTAAATATGTATTAGCAAATGTAAACTCAGACAGCACATTTGTTGAAAAATTATTACTAAATGTGTAGAAAAAAACCAATAAAAACTTTCACACAAAAAATAAAATAAAACCAGTCATTTGGAGAGCTTTCACTGCTTTTCTAAAAAAGCAGAGAATGGTACACAAATACCATATCCAAGGAAGATCATTTTACAATTTAGTAAAAAAAATTTCCTATGTCAGTAGTCCCCACCCTTTGGGGCACCAGGGACCAGTTCCATGGAGAGAGGTTTTTCCATGGATCGGACGTGGTTTTGTGTGCTTCCTGCATCCCAAAGATGGGTTTCGTTTGTTTGCACGAACCTGTTTCTGGCATGCTGCGACCCAGTGCCAGTCCAACCCCCAGTGCCGGGCCTGGGGGTTGGGGATCCCTGCATTAGACAAAAGAGAACCTTACAGAACAATAAAGATCACTGACACATCAATAGTAGGCAACTGCTCACAGCTTCTGGATACAGCCTGATAATGAACCACTGCACAACAGTTCTGTTGTGGCCAACGTTCACCTAGTGGCCCAAAAGAATACTCCAATCAATGAGAATAAAGCTGCCAAAAGGTTAAAATATACTAAGTATGGTTCATACAATTGAGCCCATAAGGTCACCCAGCAAGATTGTCAACTAAGCAAATTTTAGTTGCTTAACTCAACCCAACTGAAATGGGTCTAGGTAACTAATCTGAAGCCACAGATTAGTCTTGAATAGAAGCAATGTATCCAAGACAAATTTGTATTTATTCACATCTACTGAGTCACGAAGTATTTTCAATACATGTCACATAATGGCTTCTTTAAATCAAATGACTACTTAATCATCAGCCACCTCTCAGCAAGACTAATTTAATCATTCAGCCTATAAGGTCAAGGATCAAGTAAGGAGCAAACCTCATAACTTCAGATATACTATTCACATCTTACATTTGCAGCTGAAATGAATCTAAAACAACAGTTACCAATACAGTACTGAATTGCATCTGTCACAATATTGAAGCTCAAATGAAGATAGATCTGAACATCCTTAGTATCCCCCAACATTTTATTTTATTGGTTAAATTTATTTGCTGCCTATCGCTATGAAGCTACTCTAGTCAGCTTACTACAATAGAAAGGAAGAAAAACAGAGGTAAAACAATAGAACAATAAAAATAAAATAACAGAATAAAATAAATAATAAAAAGAAAATGAAATATATCAATATGATAACAAAAAGATGGACAGGTAAAAAGCAGAAAGCAAGGGGGAAGATGGAATCTGTCATCAATCCAGTAGCCACTTCCATTGTGGAACTCCTTATTTAGTCCCCAGGTCAACTGGCAGAGCCAGGTTTCAGGCTCCTGTAGAAGGATAAGGGGGTAGGGCAGATCCTATCCTAGAGGACAGGATGTTCTGAAGGACAGGTGCAAGAAAGCTCCTCTTCTGGATTCCAATAGTCAGAGTTCGTTGGGATCCATAGAAGGCCTTTTATGCTGGCATGATAGGATGTGGGATGAGACAGGTAGCCTGGACCTCTGCCATTGAAAGCCTTAAAAATCATAACCAACAGCTTGAACTCATTCAGAAACAGACTGGTAGCCAATAAAATTTGCATAACAGATGTGTAATGTGGGTGATTCTAGAGGCACCAAAGACTGCTCTCACTGCTGCTTTTGCATCAAGCTTCTGAAAGGATTTCAAGGATAGTGCCATGTAGAATGCATTGCAGTGGTCTAGATGCAAAATGATTGGGACTTGAGTAACTGAGCACATATATCGGAACTAGGCAAAAGCTCTCCTAATCATGACCACCACCTGCTCTTCAAGCAAGAGATGGAGAGAACAAAAGGTTGAGACCCCCTTAAGTTGACTAGGTTTGAACAGGGTAATACAACTCCATCCAAAATGAAGGATGACAAAAATTCGGAGTCTGAGGCTCCGTGTATCCAAAGCCACTCAGTTTTGCAAGGGTTCAGTTGAAGTGTGTTGTCCCCCCCATCCAGGTCCTTACAGTCTCCATGCATTGTGAGAGGGCAGAGACAGTATCACTTGTGTCACCAGGCATAGAGAGGTAGAGCTGAGTATCATCAATATATTGATGACATCTCAACCCATGGTGGCAGATAATCTTATTCAATGGTTTCATGTAGATGTTAAACAGGAGGGAGAATATTGAGCCATGTGGGACATTGCAAGTGAGCAGTCAGGGGTTGTATCTTTCATTTCCTATCAACACCGAAAGGGACCAACTTGGAGAAAGGAGCTGAACCAGTGCAAAACTGTATTGCCCAATCCTAACTTGCATAGCCAGCCCAAAAGGATACCCTAGTCAATGGTATTGAAGGTCACTGAAAGGTCAAGGAAAGCAGGAATGATTGTATTATCCCCATTCCACTTCCCACCAAAGATCATGCAAGTAAGGCTGTCTCTATCCAAGAGCCGGGCCTGAATTCTGACCAAGATCGGTCCAGGAAATCCATTTCACCTAGTAGCTGCAGAGCAACCACCTTTTCTATCACCTTCTCCAAAAAAGGGAAGATGGAAGACTGGATGAAAGTTGTAGAAGAGGACAAATCAAGGCTTCCTTAAAAGGCCCTTGTAATGTACCACCTTGCATTGAGGGATTTATCACTGCATGAATCCAAAATACTAATGGGTGACTTTAGTGCAAGAATATGAAGAACAATAACTGGAAAAAAGCAGCTGGCCCTGATGGACGTGGTGAATGAGATAATAGAGGCAGCAGACTAGTAGATTTGCTGAAGGACAGGAATTTTATATTATGAACTCATTTTTTGAGAAAAAGGTTAGCAGAAAAGGGACCTGGAAGAGTCCATCTGGATATACAAGTGAAATTGACCATATCATGTCAAGTGATAAAATCATAAAACCTTACTTTGCAATTGTACTGTCATCAATCACTTTAACGTTGGATGTAACCATAGAATGGTATGAGCTAAAGTGATGATTGTTGAAAAGAGCCTATGAAAATGATAAAGACGTGACAAAAAAAGGAAAATAAAGAGCAATAAGTTGTTAGAGAAGAGCAGTGATTTTGAGATTAATTTATCAAATTGCTTTGCTCTATTACAAGATTTCCAGTTATTGTTCTTCATATTCTTGCACTAAAGTCACCCAATTAGTATTTTGGATTCATGCAGTGATAAATCCCTCATTGCAAGGTGGTACATTACAAGGACCTTTTAAGGAAGCCTTGATTTGTTCTCTTCTACAACTTTCATCCAGTCTTCCATTTGAAAGAGATGAACATTACAGACCAAAACGAACAAATAGTAAAAAACGGCCTTGAATCTGTTATATTTATAGCACCACTGGAAAAACACTTTGCACAGTCAAAAATCTCTGATGAAACTATTAATGAAAAAATAGTTAACACAAGATACTAACAAAGCTATCCTTGAGATACTTCAGAGAAGAAAAAATACCAGGTTCATAGAAAAATGCTGAAGTGATTTTTATACACAAGAAAGGGGCCCAAGATGATTTAAAAGAACTATTGCCCAATAAACCTTCCTTCAGGCATTTAACAAGGTTTTCACCAAGATAATAGCAAAAAAAAATAAGAACATTAAATGATGCACAGCCAAAAGAACATGCTGGGTCCAAAAGTAGTTACAGCACAATGGATCACACACCCAGATATCTAGCAAGTCATTGAAAGACACAATAAATACACCATGTCTCTGTGCATGGCTTTCATTGACTATGAAAAAGCGTTTGACTCAGTATTCCAGCAAGCAATAATCAATGCACTGCTGAACCAAGGCATAGATACTGCTTACATAAACTTACTACAATCAATATAGGAAAAAACAATGGCAACCATTTGTCCTAATGATCTTAAAGTGGAAATCATCATAGAACGAGGTGTACAAGACAATACAATATTACCTATCCTTTTCTCAACCTGCCTTGAAGAACTATTTAGCAAACTAGACTGGACTTAAAAATAAATCTGAAAAATAGCTAGGTTTTATTTAATAACTTCACAAAAACAATTTTTTTACAGTTGCAAGAAAAAGTATGGGAACCCTTTGGGATTACGTGGAGTTTTGCATGAATTGGCCATAAAATGCGCTCTAAACGTCATGTAAGTCACAACAAGAGAAAAACACAGTCTCCTTAAAATAATACTACACAAACATTAGCTGTTGTCATGTTTTAATTGAACATAAGATGGAAACATTCACAGTGCAGGGTGGAAAAAGTATGTGAACTGTCGCGTCGAGCGACTGATCAGGGTTCTGGCCTCAACTCTTAGAGCCCCGTAACAGGGGTGAGAATTTAGAGGGACCCTCGCAAGGGTGAACACCTTGAATATGGAAGGATTTTGCCCTTTGCCACCGACCCAGTGTGCCGGACGTTCCGACGGTCACACTTGGGAACTGCGATAGCGCAGGAACAGGATCCTAGGACAAACTGAGGCACCAACACAAGTTTGTTCAAGGTGAGAGAGCACAGAGTGCCCGGGGTGGATGGTGTTGCCCCCCGAACAGCTTTGCACAGCACTCTTTTATTGAGCAGTTTCATCAGGGAGGGGGAAGTACACACATGAGGAAGCAACATATGGAAGGTCATAGGAAAACATAACTCATTGCATACAACTGCTAATGAAGAGGGCAAAGGTCATCACAGGAAACAATAAAGCATAACTTATCGTATTTAATGCTAACAGAGAAGACAAGGGTTATCACAGGAAGGCATAACTTGAGGCAAGGACAATTACAGGAGACAGGAAGCCATATCTTGAGGCAAGGGCAATTACAGGAGACAGGAAGCCATATCTTGAGGCAAGGGCAATTACAGGAGACAAGTCTTGTTATATACAATTGTAAATGGAGCAGGAGACAGAGGTTTATCACTAGAGACAGGAATGCAGAACTTTATAACTTTCAATATAGAAGGCAAAAAGGTCTTTGGGAGTCTAGGATAACTACAACTCCTCCTTTTCTGTTTTTTAAGGCCAATTACTGAGAAGGCCCCTCAATGTAGTCCAGAACTTTCTCTTCTAGGACACTTACGCAGGAAAAAGAGAAATCCTTCGATACCTCCTGTGCCGGCGCCAGTGTTCCTTTCAAAGAGTGTTGGTGTGAGGGTTCATCAGAGGTAAATTCTAAACATCGTATTCACTGTCAACAGTGTGTTTCATCAACAGAATGTCATCGCTAATGCTGCTCAGCCTTCGTTGTAGAAAATCTAAAAGTTTACCCATAACACATGGGCCAATTGCACATGCAAGTAATAATAAAATTAAAGGACCAGCTATGGCTGAGAAAAGGGTGGTCAGCCAGGGAGAGAAGTTAAACATTCCTTGATACCAAGTATAATGCTGGGAGCATTCCCCTTCTCTGTCTTTCAATCATTTGTTTAATTCTGCCATGGAGTCAAGCACAATCAAAGAAATACTGTTAGTAATACTTCTGATAAAAATAGGCAAGACACAAGGAAAAATAATACATCCTAATACAATCATACCAATTAAAGCTACAATAGCTTGTAAACCAGGTAATTTGGGAAACCAGGAGCCAAGTAATTCCTGAAAGTTGAAACCATTTCAAGTTTGGACAGGAACATGAGCTACAGAGTTCACATAGATGATGATGGTAGACTCGTTGTTAACAACAGGTTGTTCCTTCTGGGTCCATGCGATGGGCAAAAACAGTGTGAAAAGAGTCATTTTTGACTGGAACCAATGTCAAAGGTGTGAGCCATTGTAAAGAACGGGATGGGATAGCTGGTGAAGTGGAGGCACAATGAAATGCTGCAGGCTGAGTAGGCGGCAAAACTTTGATGTCTGGGGTAAGCTTTCAGATGGAATTGTGTTTTAGTGGCATCAGTCAGTGGTGTTAAAGCTGAAAAAAGTCACAAACCATGCTGTCACAAACCATGCTGTCATCTTTAATGGGTTCTGCAGTTGTGTTTGTGGAGGCATAATACGGACGAACGTGGCGACCGGGGATCCACAGCACTTTGTCTGGAAGTTGAGCAGCTGCGTAGCCTCTTCCCCAAGTGAGAAGGTCTGCAGGGCCTTTCCAAGTTAGGTCTGGAAGTTGGCGATACCACACTTTGGGTTTAGGCTGATCTGCAACTGGAGATGAAAAATGCTGCTCTGCAGCTGTGGTTAAGGGATAGCCAGTCAAGTTGGAAAAGTTTTTAGAGTGTAGAGGCAAAGATTAAGAGTTTCTTGCACTGCTGGGAGGTTGGGGTTTCGTTTTCCCCCGTTCTGATTTTTATAACGATCTAAAGCATGTTTCAAGGTTTGGTTAGCCCTTTCCACCAAAGCTTGGCCTTGGCTATTATATGGAATTCCGAATTTGTGTGTTATTTGCCAATGATGACAAAATTCTGCCATGGCTTGACTGCTATAAGCAGGGCCATTATCTGTTTTGAGTTCTTTTGGACATCCCAGCACTGCAAAGGTCCGAATACAATGATTAATGACATGTTTGGTGGCTTCTCCCCTTTGGGGGGTAGCCATGATGAATCCTGAAAAGGTATCAATTGAAACATGCAAATACTTCCATGGGGCAAATGGTGCATATTGTGTGACATCCATTTGCCAAATTTGGCAAGGCTCCAATCCCCTTGGATTTACACCCATAGGAATTGCAGTTGCTTGTTTGCTGCAGGTTGGACACTGCTGGCGAATTGCAATAGCTTCTGCAGCGGTGATGCCAAACTGCTTTTGCAAAGCTTTGGAATTTTGATGGAAATATGAATGACTTTCCCAGGGGGTGAGGGGTTGCAAAGAACAGGCTGAAGGTCCGGAGGCAGCCTGATCTGCAACATTGTTTCCCTCTTGCAAAAAACCTGGAAAAGGCTGATGACTACGAATGTGAGCAACAAAAACAGGATGTTGGTGTTCCAAAAGCAAATTTTGCAAGGTTAAAAAAAGTTGTAACAAATCTGGTTGAATGGAGGGGGATAAATAAGATCCATAAATCACTTGAATTGTGTGATAAACATAAAAGCTATCAACAATAAGATTCAAAGGTTGAAAGGAAAAAATTTGACAGGCCAAAATTGAAACAGCCAGTTCAGCTTTTTGAGCTGACCGCTGGGGTGTTGTTTGCTTGGTTCTCCATTGACCATTTTCCAACCAGGCACAGGCGCCACACTCCTTGCTCCCATCTGTAAAAACTGTAACAGCCGAATGTAGGGGGTGAGGAGACAAGGGTGACAACCAGTTAATGGGTACAGTGCGAACAATTTGCAAACGATCGGGTGGTGGGTGGCAAGAAACCTTGCCATGCCAATCAGCTAAGGAAAATTGCAATTCACTTGAGGTTAGAAAAAATGATTCCCAAATTTGCAAAGACATAGGCACAAAAAGAGTGTCTTTCTCCAGCCCAATCAAGGCTTTTGTTCGGTGACGAATTTTAAAAATCAATTGAGCCAATTGTGCTTCTCTGGTTAAAATAGAAACTTTGGGCGTATGGGATAAATGAATCCACTCCAAAATTTTCAATTGGTTAGCACATTGAACAATAGCAACATCCGACTCCCATCATGCAACATCCACCTCTCACTTTCTTGTACTACCCATGTTTCTCCCTATCCATATTTCTATAGTACATTCTTGTTCCTTCAGCATTCTAAGGCTTGTGTTAAGGCATACAATTCATGTATGCAATTCACAAATCTGTGCAAACCAACTTAAAAACCACTTTTCTGTTTCTCCCTTCTATTATCCATTCATTCACTGCCCTTCTGCCACTCTGGCCTAACTTCTGTCTTTTCTGCTTCCACAGCTTCTATCAACTTTTGTATGAGCCGACTGTTTTCCTTAGCTATTAATCAATCCTCTACATTTCTCTTCTCCAAAAGTATTGAAGATTCCATAATCATATTTGGAGTCAGTGTATATGTTCCCCCTTTCCTGTATTAACAATCTCAGAGCCTGTTGTAAGGTATAAAATCCACAGGCTAGTGCTGATTAAGGGAGGGAAATTCTCCCAGATATCACCTTCTATCAATGTGTCCTGCACACAGACACAAAAACATCAAAAACAAAAACAAAAAACAACTCCACAAAAAGATCAGAGTAATTTCTTTTGGGTGATGTTTAACTAAAAATTCAAAAATTTCCAAAAACTTGTCCAACAATTAATCTCTCCTCTTACGAGTAAAAAAAAATTGCAAGCTGAAACTGCAAGAGTGGGCATCAAGTTTCACATCCACCCCCCTTTCTCAGACTGGAATTCTAAGCAGAGAAAAAAGAATGGTTAAAAGGACCAGCCACCCCCCCTCTTCTGGCTGTCTCTCCCTTTCTCACTCTTAAAGTAACAGAGCGGGGTTGGGGGGGGTAAAAGAAACTTTACAAAAATCTCACCACCAAAAAAAAATAGTTTGCTCTCCTTTACATGCATTTTCTCTCACACATCATCCATGGCTTTTACAACAATAAAATCTGTAGTTTACTGTTCCTTTCACAGCCTGGGACGGGGTGGGGGGTGATAGGTGGGTTTGAGGGCTAACACACTCACATTTACATATCAGCAAATTAACTCATTCACTTCCATTCTGACTGCTTGCATAAACAATTTCACATACAAAAATTTCATTTCAAACTTTCTCCAGACAAACCATACATTGTTAAATAAGGTCTTTTTGTTTGGTGTTATCAGAGAGGATTTTGACCCTCTTCCAAGTCTTGGAAATAACACAGAACAACACAGACAGACATATATACACACATACTATTAAAACAACATTTATTTAAAACAGAACAAAACACACATATAAATTTGGGGTTTTAGGTCAAAACAATAATCCAAAGAGCTAGATTAAAAGAAAAAGATAGAAGAAAAACTTGATTTTATTTCTTTGATTTTTCTTTTCTTTAGGTTACAACAACAACTACTTTCCTATTCTTTGATTTGGTAGACCAGAATTGTCAATTTAGCTTGGCTCGGAGCCTGCAATGGGAAGCTAGATCTCAGACAAGTCCAGGCAGTTGAAATCAACAGACGCACCCCTGGACTTTACTGAGAACAGCTCGCCCCAAGAGGCTCTTTCAAGCCCCACATAAGCCAATTTTAACAGGAGTTCATTTCGGGCATATTCATTGTCTATTTGCCTTGTATTTTCTTCCTGCAGTCCATCCACAAAGTCTGAATAAGCCTGATTGGGACCTTGATAAACCTTTGCAAAAGACATTTTAGCTTTTCCGTGAGGATCTTCTATCTTGCGGAAAGCTGCTAAAGCCCCTTCCTGTATCAAATTAAAAGCCTCCCTTGGGCTTTGAGCCTGTTGGTCATTAGTAATGAATTGTCCCGTGCCAAATAATTGATCCCTATTTACTCCTTGAGGTAATCCAGCAAGAAATTTTTTCTCTATTTCTTTTTTATTTATATTCAGATTCCCAAACAAGATATTGTGATAGAGTCAAAACCATGTTAGCTTACCTATACTTATTAAAAATCCTTGCACATAGTTGATCAATTCATGATGCAAGGGTGTATACTCTTGGATTGGTTAACCTCCGGCTGCTGGTGCCGGCAAAAAATTAACAGGATAACAAGATGACAAATCTTCCATGTTCAATTGTGATTTAACAGATTCTGGCTGAGCCTGAGGGGCTCAGCCGCAGCTGAGGTGCCCTGCTGAGTTTCTCCCGGCTGAATCCTCATAAGGAGGGGGAGCCGGAGAAACTGAAAAGGCTTAATGAAAAAGAGAATCAGTGAAAAGTTCAGAGGGGTTAGAAGCATTAAGAGGAAAAGAAATGTCAGCCTTTGTTGTCGGGCTGGCTGACTGCCCCCCCTCTAGATTCCCTGCTGGGGGCCAGAAGAGGCGTGGCCAAACAGCACACGATAATCAGCGATGGTCATATGAGTGCCAAGGTAATTCAAATCTGTGATCAGGCCGAGAGTGTATTTAGAATGAAGGCCATATTGAGTCACAGCAGCTTTAATGTCCTTAATAGTTTTTGGAGTCAGAGGAGTATAAACAGGTAGTTCGGGTGGAGGTGGTGGTGGGGGGGCAGCAGCACAAGCTTCTAAATCCTCTGGATCTAATATCCCGGAGGCATGAGCTGCAAGCATAGAGTGAACAAAAGGTGCCCCTTGAGTGGGGCGGGGAGGCGGAGGAGGGAGATTTGGAGAAGGAAGAGGAGGGAAGGGGGGAGGAGGGGGTTTAGAAATAGTAATGGCAACAAGCTCAGAGGCTTTTTCCTCTTTGTCGGGAGCAGAGAGAGGGACAGGCACAGCAGGGCAAAGAGAAGAGGCAGAAGGAAGATTCTCCGGAGGCAGAGCAGAGGGGGGGACAGGCACAGCAATAGGAGGAAGTTTCTCTGATTTTTCATAGGGTGGGGGCGGCACGGATGAAGGCGGAAGATCAGAAGAGTGATCAAGAGGTTTAGAGGTAGAAGATGTCATATCTAAAGGAGATGACAAAAGTTTTAATGCTACCATCACTGCTTGCCATGCGGACAAAATGTCAGCAGGCGCCCTGGGATGACTGTGAAGATATTTACCTAGCTTTTCCCAGGTTATAACAGACAAAGTGCCTGATTCCGGATAAGCCGGACAATTTTTGTTAATATATTGTAAAAGTTTTGTTAAAAGTCTCTTTCCTACAGGATGGACCATGGTGCTATTGTATTTTTGAACAAAATTAGCATTCTGCACTATATTAAAAAGTTCGTCCCTATGACCTGACGAAACTTTGGAAAGTGGGGAGCCCATTACTCACGATTAGAAGCCTTCTCCGAGGTGCGTGGTAACAGGAGTGCAGGCAGTACACCCCTGGACAGGAGTCGTACTGTGGAGTTGAAGCCGCGATCCCGGACGAGCTCCCAGTTGTCGCGTCGAGCGACCGATCAGGGTTCTGGCCTCAACTCTTAGAGCCCCGTAACAGGGGTGAGAATTTAGAGGGACCCTCGCAAGGGTGAACACCTTGAATATGGAAGGATTTTGCCCTTTGCCACCGACCCAGTGTGCCGGACGTTCCGACGGTCACACTTGGGAACTGCGATAGCGCAGGAACAGGATCCTAGGACAAACTGAGGCACCAACACAAGTTTGTTCAAGGTGAGAGAGCACAGAGTGCCCGGGGTGGATGGTGTTGCCCCCCGAACAGCTTTGCACAGCACTCTTTTATTGAGCAGTTTCATCAGGGAGGGGGAAGTACACACATGAGGAAGCAACATATGGAAGGTCATAGGAAAACATAACTCATTGCATACAACTGCTAATGAAGAGGGCAAAGGTCATCACAGGAAACAATAAAGCATAACTTATCGTATACAAATGCTAACAGAGAAGACAAGGGTTATCACAGGAAGGCATAACTTGAGGCAAGGACAATTACAGGAGACAGGAAGCCATATCTTGAGGCAAGGGCAATTACAGGAGACAAGTCTTGTTATATACAATTGTAAATGGAGCAGGAGACAGAGGTTTATCACTAGAGACAGGAATGCAGAACTTTATAACTTTCAATATAGAAGGCAAAAAGGTCTTTGGGAGTCTAGGATAACTACAGTGAACCTTTGGACTTAATAACTGGTTGACCCTCCTTTGGCAGCAATAACCTCAACCAAACGTTTCCTGTAGTTGCAGATCAGACCTGCACAACGATCTGGAGTAATTTTGGACCACTCCTCTTCACAAAACTGTTTCAGTGTAGCAATATTCTTGGGGTGTCTGGTGTGAATCGCTCTCTTAAGGTCATGCCACAGCATTTCAATCGGGTTGAGGTCAGGACTCTGACTGGGCCACTCCAGTAGGCGTATTCTGTTCTGTTGAAGCCATTGTTTTGTTGAATTACTTGTATGCTTTGGGTCATTGTCCTGTTGCATCACCCATCCTCTGTGGAGCTTCAGTTGGCGAACAGATGGTCCTACGTTTTCCTGCAAAATGTCCTGATAAACTCTGGAATTCATTTTCCCATCAATGACAACAATCCGTCCAGGCCCTGAGGCAGCAAAGCAGCCCCAAACCATGATGCTCCCTCCGCCATGTTTCACAGTGAGGATGAGGTTTTGATGTTGGTGTGCTGTGCCTTTTTTTCTCCACACATAGTGTTGTGTGTTTTTCCCAAACAACTCAATTTTGGTTTCATCTGTCCACAGTATATTTTGCCAGTAGTGCTGTGGAACATCCAGGTGCTCTTTTGCAAACTTCAAACGTGCTGCAATATTTTTTTTGGGACAGCAATGGCTTCCTCCGTGGTGTCCTCCCATGTACTCCATTCTTGTTTAATGTTTTCCTTATTGTAGATGTGTCAACACAAATGTTAGCATGTGCCAGAGATTTCTGTAGGTCTTTAGCTGACACTCTAGGATTCTTCTTTACCTCATTAAGCATTATGCGCTGTGCTCTTGCAGTCATTTTTACAGGACGACCACGCCTAGGGAGAGTAGCAACAGTGCTAAACTTTCTCCATTTGTAGACAGTCTATCTTACCGTGGACACATGAACATCAAGGCCTTTGGAGATACTTTTGTAACCCTTTCCTGCTTCATGCAAGTCAACAATTCTTGATCGTAGGTCTTCTGAGAGCTCTTTTCTGCGAGGCATGGTTCACATCAGACAGTGCTTCTTGAGACCAGTAAACCCAAAACAGGTGTGTGTTTTTAAAGGGCAGGACAGCTGTCAACAACACATCCAATATCATCACACTGATTGGAGTCAAGGTTGGCTCACTCCTGGCTCCAATTAGCTCTTGGAGAAGTCATTAGGCTAGGGGTTCACATACTTTTTCCACCCTGCACTGTGAATGTTTCCATCTTATATTCAATTAAAACATGACAACAGCTAATGTTTGTGTAGTATTATTTTAAGCAGACTGTTTTTCTATTGTGACTTACATGACGTTTAGAGCGCATTTTATGGCCAATTCATGCAAAACTCCACGTAATCCCAAAGGGTTCATATACTTTTTCTTGCAACTGTATATCTGGTGAAGAACTAAGTAGACCATTATATATAACTTGACCAACTGATCTCAGTGGAAGGTGATACAATAAAGTAAATTGAACGTTAAATGTGGTTGGCGGGCATTGGGCAAATTAAGTGTAATTTTCAAGAATAATCTCTCCCTATGCCTAAAGAGAAAAGTTATCAATCAGTATGTGCTACCTGTTCTAACATATGCCAGCAAAACATGGACACTAACCTGACAATCAATTCAAAAGCTACAAGTAGTAAAAGGAGCCATAAAAAGATATGTGCTTGGCATCACAAGACAAGATAGAAAGACCTGCACATGGATCAGAGAACAAACGAAAGTATATAATATCAAGAGTGTAAAAGAATTGAAATGGAAATGGGCTGGTCACATAAGAAGAACTAATGGCAGTGGACTAAGGCAGTTATAGAATGGATTCCTTTTGAAAAGAAGTGTCCACAAAAGAGACTTAAAACAAGATGGATTGATGACATCAGCAAATATTGCAAGCTCAATTGGCAGAAGAAAGCTCAAGACTGTATTGGTTGGGAACATGAGGAAAGGCCTTCTTCCTGCAGTAGATAGACAATGACTAGAATGATGGTTCATTTAATGATTAATTTATATCTCACCTTTCCTCCAGGAACTCAAGGAAATGTACTTAATATGTTCCTCCAATGTTTCTCTACTACAGGAAGTTCTTGTTTAAAACCACAATCGGAGTGAAATCACAGCCATTGAGCAAAGTGGCCATCAAACAAGACATTAATTATTGCTTCATACAGCTGGATTCCTGGGTAAGATTACAGGGCATTAAGCAGACAGAATCCTACATCATACAATGCAAAGTTAACAAATAGGGGAAATCATGAGAGGATCTTTTGGGGAGCTGAAAGTCTACCCTGCCAAAGTCCATGTAGGATTTTCAGCCTCTGAGCAGAGAGACATTCACCTTTGGCTTGACTGAAAGAACTGCCTTGCTAAGAGAATTCAGTTCTCTTCTGTGCGTACAAAGGATCTCCTCTGGAAGGTTGCAGGGATGAAGTTCAAATTTTCATGATTTTGGCTTTGTTTCTGCACTGCCAAAGGCAGCCCCCAAAGCAGCTTACAACTGTCCTGCTGGCTTTCCCTTTAATTTTCTGGGGAGCTAGCAAAGAAAGTTGTAAATAGTGATCACGATTGTGGGGTAGTTTGCAACTGTGTGAATAGGTTACCAAGTACCCTGATCATAATCACATGATTGCAGAAATGATAGTGCAACATTTTGCAACAGTTGGAAGGGCTTTACAGGCTATAAAACTTTTCAAAGGTTGTCATAATTCCAGATCTTTTTTACATGAACAGTTGTAAGGCAACTATTGAATTGGGCTGAGAGAGAAAAAGCAGTGACAAACTTCTGTGGCTGAGAATAGACTGAAATAGGTTTCTACTATCAAAATCCTAGTCCATAATTTTAATCATTACATCACATTAACAATAAATGACAATAAAACAGGATGAATCATGGACAAATATATCTATAGATTTTAAAAACTCAGAAATATCTGTTGGTACTGTAGATCATAGAACTCAAATTTATGTACTGAATTCTGTCTTTCAAGGAAGTTACTTTTGTGCTATTCATGTATACAGCAATTAATTTATACTTTAAACAATAGACAACAGATTAAAATTAATTTAATCAAATGTAACAAAAATCATAAAACTCTTTTAACTTTGTTGATGCTCTCCTCCCATTATGATATAGATCTTAACCCACCTTTCTATTAGGAGTTGAAGTACTGTCATCATTTTGCTCTGTAAGAGACGATGTTCTGTTCCTGTGTATTGATGGTGACAGTGCAGAAGATTCAGAAGATCTCTGTAAAGAAATATCAAGAATGAATGTCTTCCTCCCAATAGATAATTTCATTATATGCAATACAGAGCACAGCTAGCTGTACAAAAATGCACATTGTACTAAAATTATTTTAAACTGAGTTAAAAATAATATCAATACCATTAAGCAAAGCCAATATTGGTTCTTCCAACCATGCAGCCCTATTTTTATATATTTGATAAGAATGCATATGGTTTTTACTATCTAATCTTCACACTATGCTAATTTGTTTACCTAGAGACAGAAAAAAGTTGCAAATCTAAATGACTGATTTGTTCTAATCTGCAACTGACCACTAATGAAATATATAATGTACATCTGATTGTGTGTTGAAAGCTTTGTAGCTGGCCTTTTTTCTGAATCTGATAGTATTCCACCAGCTCAGAAATAAATTAACTACCTAGAGTAGCTCCATGGAAAGAAAGATAGCAAATAAATTTAACAAACAAAGTTGTTTGAACACTACTTGCATTAACTTTGGTTAAGAAAGTTTTTCTCTTCCATTAATACATTTCAATCATAAAGTTGATCAATTTATCCTGATTGCTCCTAATCTTACATTTTAAGTGTACTAAGAGATAAAATATGTTCTCCTTAGGGTTACGTTATACATTCACTAAATATTGGAACTTACAAAGTTATGAAATTGTAAGATGCGTCATGCATTATCCTATCCCTAAAGTAGACTGGTGTTTTTTTATATGTTGTGCAGTTACAATATTTCACGAGTGGCCCACAAAATAGGATTAGTTGCATCCCAATATGAAGACAGTCAAATAGTCATGTACATAAATAGCTACACAGCTTCCCATGGATTCTCTTTTGAGAACTACGCTTCAAAGTTTTAAAATTGTATCTTTATTTATTAGGTTGGCTGTTTAATTTCTTTGCTGCCCAGCTCAGTCAATGACTCTGGGTGGCTTCATAAAATATATTATGATTTTAAAAAATTTAAAAAAACATTTTAAAACAATAATAACAGTAAAACCAGCAAAAACATTAAAACAGCTAATTTAGCATACACAAGAGCAGTTAACAATTTTGGCCAGTTAATAATATAGGCAGGAAATGGAGACATTGGTACATTCAGCACCCCAGGCCCAGGAACGTAGTCAGGTTTTTAAAGCCTTACAAAGGGCTAATGGGTTTGGGGCCATTCTGATCTCCAAAGTGAGAATGATCCCTATAGAACAAGGGCTACTGCAGAAAGAGTTCACCTTCTTGTCCCTGCCAGCCGACACTCTTTGGCTGGCAGGATCTGCAACATGCCCATTCTGATTGACCTACGTGGATGGGTAGACACTGTTGAAAAAAAGCAATCCTTCAGGTACCCCACTTCCAAACCATATACTGTAGGTAATCACCAGCACTTTGAACTGCACCCAGAAATGCACCCATAATCAAACAAGAGTGGTGTTACATGTGATGTATATCTCACACCATTTACTACCCACACAGCCACATTCTGCTCCAGTTTTCAAATGATCTTCAAGGGCATGCCCATGTGGAGTGTATTACAGTAGTCTATCCTGGAGGTTACAACAGAGTTACATGAGTAGCACCTCGTAATTTAAGTATGGCTGCAACTGATTCACCATCTGAAGATATGCAAAACCCCTCATAGCCTTGGCTATCATCTGCTCTTCAAACAGGAAAACATGAGTCCAGGAGGACCCTCACCCTGCGCACCAGGTCTGTTTGGAGCATTGCAACCCCATCCAGAACCAGAGATGGAAGAACCTTGTCGGAGGAAGGGGCCAAATACCTACAGTCATTCTGTCTTGCTATGGTTGAGTCACAAATACATACAAAATATGACATTTGTGTTCAGGCTCCTTTTAACATTTTTAATTTATAGCTGATTCTCAAATACAACATTCTATATTCTGAACTGAAGGGATTTTGAATATCTGATGCTTGGTGTTTCCATTTCTTAAAGATAATTTTTTAAAAATATATTGTGTTTTCATAACATTTTTTTTGGAACCTGATCATATGCCACTTCAGAGTGCAAAAAATCCTTATAACAACATGACTTGTGTAGCTGCATGAAATAAAACATTTCAGATTTTAAGTGGGGAAGAACTGATCATTGTATTTTCTTACAAGTGTTTGGACACTCTGTTGAAACTCCTACAATTTGACTAAAATTTGCAGTTTTGGTAGCAAAGGTTTGAAATTAGCTCTTACTTTTCAATCCTGTCACCACTAAGAATAATGGAAAATATGTTATCTCAAGATAAGTGTGTAGTCATTTGTTTACATCAAGATCCATTTTAGAAGACATGATAGAAAATACATATCAAAATATGTAATTTGATGATGATGATGATAATAATGATGATGATGATGATGATGATGTTGGAAGGAACCTTGGAGGTCATCTAGTGCAGACATGTCAAACACAAGGCCCGGGAGCCGGATCCAGCCCGCGAAGTGGTTTCATGTGGCCCGCGAAGACATCCTGGAAACAGTGAGGGAACAGCCCCCACTGCCTTGGCCCAGAGACCCTCAGATCTGTCCCACTCCTGCCCAGGCCCCCATAGGCACCCTTGATGCGAATGATGTAGAGCTGGCCATGCCCACCCAGTAGGCCATACGCACTCTAGCCACGCCCACCCAGTAGGCCATGCCCACCCGGGCCATACCCACCCGGCCCCCTGAGGGTAACCGCAATACTGATGAGGCCCTCAATGAAATTGAGTTTGACATACCTGATCTAGTGCAACCCCCTGCTCAGGCAGGAAACCCTATACCAGGGGTAGGCAACCTTGGCTCTTTTATGACTCATGGACTTCAACTCCCAGAATTCCTGACCCAGCCATGTTGGGTCAGGAATTCTGGGAGTTGAAGTCTATGAGTCATAAAAGAGCCAAGGTTGCCTACCACTGTCCTATAGCATTTCAGACAAATGGCTGTCCAGTCTCTTCTTAAAAACTTCCAGTGTTGGAGCAGTCACAGCTTCTGGAAGCAGGTTGTTCTACTGGCTAATTGTTCTAAATGTCAGGAAGTTTCTCCTTAGTTCTATGTTGCTTCTCTCCTTGATTAGTTTCCATCTGTTGCTTCTTGTCCTGCCTTCAGGTGCTTTGGAGAATAGCTTGACTCCCTCTTCTTTGTGGCAGCCCCTGAGATATTGGAACACTGCTATCATGTCACCCCTCACCCTTCTCTTCATTAGACTAGACATACCCAATTCCAGCAACCGTTCCTTATATGTTTTAGCCTCCAGTCCCCTAATCATCTTTGTTGCTCTTTTCTGTACGCTTTCTAGTCTGAACATCTTTTTTACTTCGTGGTGACCAAAACTGGATGCAGTATTCCAAGTGTGGCCTTACCAGGGCATTGTAAAGTGGTATTAATACTTCACATGATCTTGATTCTATCCCTCTGTTAATGCAGCCTAGCACTGTGTTGGCTTTTTTGGCAGCTGCAGCACACTGCTGGCTCATATTTAAGTGATTGTCCACTAGAACTCCAATATCACTCTCACAGTTACTACTACTGAGCAAGATACCACCAATACTATACCTGTACATTTGGTTTTTCTTGCCTAAATGTAGAACCTTACCTTTTTCCCATTGAATTTCATTTTGTTAAATAGTGCCCAGTGTTCAAGTCTGTCCAGATCCTCCTGTATCTTAAGCCTGTCTTCTGGAGTGTTGGCTATTCCTGCCAGCTTGGTGTCATCTGCATATTTGATGAGTTCCCCATCTATTCCCTTGTCCAAATCACTGAAGACGTTGAAGAGCACTGGGCCTAGGACAAACCCCTGGGGCATCCCACTACACACTTCCCTCCATGTAGACAATCATTAAACAATAAAATATCTAAGAATGCATTACACCACAGCATGACTAGCTCTATTGAACAGTACATCCCATTCTATCCTTGGCAGGTTCTCAAAAAGCTCCTTTTTCATACATAGGACACTGTTACAATGAAATACAGTATATTCTATTCTGCACAAAATCAAAGGAAACTTATTATATTAAAGAGTGTGCCGGCAAATAATTCTAATATGTATTTGAAAGGGAAGTCTTTGGGAATACATTATTTTTGGTAGGCTTAGGCACATAATCTTATGAGTTCATAGCTGAAAGCAAGCCACATCAAATTCAATGGGACCTATCCAGAGCAGTGGAAAGATTGCTCTGAAGTTAGCAGGCCTCTGTTCTGAATAAACAGTCGAGTTGCGTTTATATTTCTAGCTTGCCCAAGTTCTTAAAGACTCAGTTAACACAATTTCTGTTAACAAGCACACTGAACCATGCAAAGTCTGGTTCTCACAACACTAGGCTAAAATGCCATGAACTTTGGTGGGTTCAGCATGTCTTGTTCAATTATTGGAACAGGCTTGAACAAGTCCTACTAAACTAGACAACCAAAATTAACTTAACGTGAGTAGAAGGCTGCCTAGGTGGCTAGCGCAAAGTGTCCTAAAGCGATAAACTGAAAGAATGGCGCTTTTTACACAAGTGGCTCGGAGGAGGCCGGCACCTGAGCCCTTTCAGCGGTCGCTCCCATCCCGCAGAGGGAGGTCGAGAGGAAGGAAACTGCGTCAGGATTCGCACACATTCTGGAGTCTGCCCCTCTGAAGCGTATAATTGCTCCGTTTTAAACCACCGGGCATTTCCCGAGAAAGAGAACCAGTCTCCGTCTACTATGCCAAGCAGGAGCGCCAGGTCCGGATTTTCTACCGCCTACCTGAGTAAACGCCGAAGTGCCACGGGCTGGACTTCCGCGGCCCGAAGTTTGTTCCTCGCTGATCTTCTGCTTCAGCTTTTTGAACATGACGGCTGCCGGCTGAAGCAAACGAAAGGAAGGTACGGCCAGAGGAAATCCTTCTCGTTTGCAAGCCTCAGAGCATCAAACGGTCCCGAATCTTCTTCGAAGATTCACGGAAGCGCTGCGAAAAGCGGCCTACCACAATCTCCTTCTCTCCCTATTCCCCCACATCCGCGTTACCTCTTTACCCCGTTTATGAGCTTCAGGTGATCAATGATTAGAACGCATGCGTGCGCAACGTGGACCAGTTTTTTTTTTTTTAAACAAGCCTTCAAGGCCGAGCAGCTACGCCGTAGCTGCTACGGCAAAGGACGAAGGCCAAACTTCCTCCAGAATTAGCCAGATTTAAGTTCGTCTGTTTCACCACCCATGTCGCTGTTCCAGATTCCAGCGAATCACCATGCTGATATCGGATTGGTCCACAAACAGTTATTCTGATAATAGCTTTATGACTTCAGCCCAGATCTAATAGGCTTGCTAAAATGATTATATGAATTTTAATAACTTATGTCTGAATTTTAATAACTCAGTAAAGGAAGTTTTAAACTGTCTTATAGGAATGAGTCTGTACCTACATGAACACAAGGAACCTGTCTAAAAGAGACAGGACAATATAGTTGTTCAAGTTCAAGTACTTTAACTTCATGCTGCTTAGTCTTAAAAAGCCTTTTAAAAAATCAAAGTGATACTTTTCCTGCACTGTTTTGGGTCAAAAGCCATTCTAAACACAATTGCTTACCAAATTATAATAAGAACTTAAGATATGTGTATCCCTACCATGCAAGGCATTTTCTATGATGCTAAATACTAGAGAATTCTACATTTTTTAAAAAAGTGTTTATAGGTGTAGTTCGCCATGTTCTTCTCAATCTGATGAATTAGCTGATGAATTTTTCATAGTAAATCACTCAAATTTTCCTTCTTCCGTTTATTTTCTGGCATAGCCCCTATGCTTTCTGTATTAATGTGTTAGGTCTTTTCTTCCTTGGTCTCTTACTCTAGGTTTTATTCTTGAACATTTCGGGAAATTTTTCCCACATAGAGGAACCTTCAGCAGCACAATAATTACCCAATCTGCTTTGAAGATCGCTTCCTTCTTTTTCTCTCTTTATTCAAGCTAATATACTGGTAGTACCTTTAGTTGCTTGCTAGCAACTTCCTGGCCCTTTTCTTTTCATCCCTCCTATTTTCACTAACTCTGTCTCTGCTAGTTCCTCTTTTCTCTTATGAGCATTAAGTCCTAAGAAAATCTGAAGTACCTTCTATTCCAAGCTCCTTATCAGCAAAGCACAGCTCAGAAAGTTTTACAGAGCTTATGACAGTTTTTTGCAGCAATATGCGAAGAGCCAGTGAGACATTATGGGGGACAATAGGTGCATCACAGAAATCATATTCTCATATACTTTGCACAATTTTGAGTATTGCAAAATAATATTAAACATTATAAACTTTTGTCTATGGAACTCTGTTGAAATGTGTTGTTAACCCAGAATTTACAAATTAAAAATTCACTCGATTGTTGCACAGCACAATGAAATATAGCCAGGGCTTTTTTTCTCATAAAACGCTCAGAACGGAGTTCTGGCACCTTTTTTGGATGGAACCTTGTAGGGTAGGCAAGGCAGGTTGTATGACGTGTGAGTTCCGGCACCTTTTTCTTTTACAAAAAAAGCACTGAATATAGCGAAGTATTGTTTTATTGTGCAAGTTGTGCAGTCATAGGCTTCATGGTTAGTTTATGACTTAGAATATTTTCCAAACCCAGAAACCTGGGTTGAATATCATATGATAACACTGAATATACTTTGTTGCCAAAGCTAAATGTCTTCATTTCTTTAAGAATATATTATTGTTTGAATAACAACTTTAACTATCTTTTGGGGAGAGGAGGTATCCCATAAAACATTTTACAAAGTCAATTTGGAGTTTAGAAAGAGCATTAGAGCATACTGTGCACACAGAATGGTTGCCATAATGCAAAATGGCCACTTAAGGTAAAGGTAAAGGCTCCCTCGCACATGTGTGCTAGTCATTTCTGACTCTAGGGGCCGGTGCTCATCTCTGTTTCAAAGCCGAAGAGCCAGCGCTTGTCCGAGGACGTCTCCGTGGTCATGTCGCCGGCATGACTAGACGCCAAAGGGACACAGAATGCTGTTACCTTCCCACCGTAGTGGTCCCTATTTTTCTACTTGCATTTTTATGTGCTCTCGAACTGCTAGGTTGGCAGAAGCTGGGATGAGTAACAGGCGCTTACTCTGTTACACGGCACTCAGGATTCGACCCGCCAAACTGCCGACCTTCTGATCGACAAGCTCAGCGTCCTAACCCACTGCCCACTTACCAGAAGTCAAAGAAGTGTGGTTCCTTTCCATATCTCCCTCCATTGTCCTAAAATGCTCACTGGTGCCTTAGCTTAACTCTTATTACAGGTAGTCCTTGATTTACAACAGTTTATTTAGTGATTGCTCAAAATTACAAAGTTACAGTGGGATTGGAAAAAGTGACATAACTTTTTTTCACACTTAATGATCTGAGGGCCACACAGGATGGACTTTGTAATACTTGCAACATGGTTTTTGTAGTACTGTTGCACCGGCATGGGTTTTATTATATTTTAAATTTGCTTTTTCAAATATATTAGTAATAATTTGCCATATGCTTTAATTTTCAAGAAAAGCCTCCCTTTTAGAAACCAAGACTGGAGGGAAAGCATTCAATACATTGTAGATCAAGGGTCCCTAACCCCCAGTCCATAGACCGGCACTAGGCTGCGGCATGCCAGCAACCGGGACGCACAAACAAGTGAAGACCCATCCCCAGGATGCAGATAGCACACGAAACCATGCCCCCTCTGGTCTGCTGAAAATCTTTCTCTACAGAACCAGCCCCTGGTGCCCAAAGGTTTGGGGACCTCTGTTGTAGATAACAGTCTTGTTTTCAGCTGTTCTCAAGCATCTGTGAATAAAGAAAATATTCAAGCCCAACCTTGGGAAGCTTTGAGAATGTATCTTACCCATACCCATGTTGATATTTTTCCTTTGCAAATGTTTCTTTTACTTTTACTCAGAATACAATATTTTTTCCATGGCTATGCTCACAAATCAGTGGCGTAGCGTGGGTTGTCAGCACCCGGGGCAAGGCAAGTAATTTGCGCCCCCTAACCCGTGGATTTTAGCACTCGAGTCTGCCGCAGGGAGCCCCGCATCCTGGGCGTCCGCCGCACCCCCCACCCATGCCTCCCCCGGGAAAAGGGGGAAGGTCCGGCATCCCCTCCCTCACGTGTGGCAGAAGCGCCGGGACCCGAGGCCGTGCCAGGAGGCGGGCGGCGCAGCGGAGGATATACAGAACTTTCAAATAGAAGGAAAATATGTGCATCAATAAGACAAAACCAGATTTACATATATTATTCCCCTCCACTTGAATATTCATAAATATATTGGAGCAATATTACTTTCCTTCCCTTACGAAGTAGGCCCAAAATTTATGAAGTTCTACTTCTATTTACAACCAATTTGACCTTAATCTACTTGGTAGATAGAGAGGCAAAGTAGTTAACAGGTGAACCAACAGCAAAGTTAAAATGTCAAAGCACTTTGTTAATAATCTATATTCTATTTTACTTCTATAAAGCCTCAAACAGCTTCTTATTTACAGTAAGTTACACAGTGCCTGCTCATTTCTGTATCTGTCAACTGCCCCACTCTGATAGTCAACAAGAGAAACTCCTGGGTTTATTTTTTCCTCCAAGAGAATACGGTACTGAAAAGCCATGTGGGTACAGAAGTGGGAAATCCAGTTCTAACATTTTGCTTGTAAAAGTCATAAAACAAATTCCTCCTTTCTTCCCTGGATCTCCCACTGTCCTTTCAACATCAATCAGTTGCATTTGAGTTGTTTTGAGAACGATCTCAGAGAAGTGGAGGCAATTAGAGCTCCCAGACCTGTCACTTGACCTAAAATTATTTTATTTCCTCCGAACATGGGAACGGGGGTGCCCAACCTTCCGGGAAACACCAGGATCTCCCAGGTGGGGAGCCAGGCTGCACCAAGAGGTGGGGCTGCGGGGCAGGAGGGGGTCTTGGGGGAAGGATCTGAAGGGGATCGGAGAGCCGTTCGTGGAAGCCGCAACCCAGGAGGAGGAAAAGCGAAGGCGCAGCGCTTCCCAAGGAGCAGAAAAACTCACGAGGAAAGGCGGAGACCTGGAAGGGGAGGGGGCACAACTGGGGGAAACCCACCTGGCTCTCCCAGGAATCCCTCCTCCCCTTCCCGCCCCTCCTATTCCCTCCCCCTCTCGCGGCGTCCTTGCCCACCTGGCACCCCTCCCCCGCCACAGGAATCCCTCCTCCCCTTCCCCCCCGGGGATTCCCCCCTCCTGATTGCCCTCCCCCTCTCGGAGCCTCCTTGCCCACCTGGCGCCCCTCCCCCGCCAGGGGAACCTCCGCAGCCCTGGCGTAAGAGGCGTCGAGAGAACAGGAAGGGGAGATGGAGGGGCAGGAAGCTGGATTCCCAGCCCCCCCTTCTCCTCTCTAGGCGCAAAAACTCTGCGCTTAACTCCTCCGCTGAAGCGCTGCGGGGAGGGGGCGACTGGGGCGCCGCCGAGCAATGCTAAAGTGCTCCAAGCGGGAACAGCAAAGGACCGTCACCCTTCATGCAAAGCCCCAAGACCAAAAACTAGGATCCAGATTGAAAAGGAAAGTTGCGTGTGCCAATCTGCACCTCTAAATGCAAATTAGGAATTCATCGCCGAGCGCGCCCCCCCAGATGTTGCGCCCGGTGCGGCCGGCCCCCCCTGCACCCCCCACGCTACGCCACTGTCACAAATTATTGAATGCTTTAATTCTTGTGGTGTAACTGGATTTCTAATTTCTTTGTTGTGCTAACTATAAAAGTAAATGTAAGACATTTTTCCAGGTTCCCCCATTTCATAGGGAGATCCTGCTTTATCAGAGTACTCTAATGAATTGCTTTTAAATGTTCTTCTAATTCAGTTGCTTATTGGAAAAGGTAAGCTGAGGTACAATCTAGAGCCAGATTTAGTCATCAGATCATTGCAGCATCCTGATAGTCGTGTGATCAAAATTCAGACTTTTATCTATGACGATTGCAGTGTCCTGGGATCATGTTATCACCTTTTGCAATCTTGTCAACGAAAATCAATGGGATAGCCAGGTTGACTTAACAACCATGTTACCAACTTAAGAACTGCAGTGATTAACTTAGCAACTGTGGTAAGAAAGGTCATAGAATAGGGTGAAACTCAATAATTGTCTTGTTTAGCAACAGAAATTTTGGGCTCAATTGTGGTCATAAATGAAGGACTATTTGTATTCTTTGACTACAGGGACAAATGCTGGGCTTCCACCACCCATTACTTTATCTTTCTTAGAATGCCTTGAGGTACCATATGAGTCTAAAAAATGTTATTGACATAAGATTGTCTGTTGTTTTGCTATATATTCTCTCTTTAAATTAAAAGACCCTGAAAACAAACATTCCAACCAATGTGGATTGGAATAAGCTCAGATTTGTCTACAGTGCTAATGACAGAGACTTCTTCATAACTTCTTCCTGTTTAAAAGGAACTCTGGGACACAATAATCATATGAAGACTGCTGAATTTGACAGATAAACTGATTTATTTCTGACTTAGTTGCAATCTAAGTTGCAAATCACAAACACACACAATATTTTTCCAACATTAAACGCTAGGAACTGCTCACAGATTTCTCACCTCTCACACATAATAAGATAATAGTGTATGTTGCTTAGGATTTTCCATCCATACCTCATCTATAAACAAAACTCCATCTACTGAATGTTCTGTACCTTTGCTTCATTATTTCCTTCATTGCATATTTTTTCAAAAATATACCATCGCTTATTACATTCTTGATGTTTGAAGACCTTAAATATATAAAGTTTATTGGTGAATGACATGCCAAAAATATATGGTTTAAAAGTTAATTTGCAATCATATTGCAAGTTTCATCGGTCATATTTCTAATAGCTAAAAGACATTTAATAACTAAGAGTCTCTTGACAGCCCTCAGATTTTTAAAAACATTCATCCAATAATAAAGTGGCATATATTACTATACAGCTTCCCACAATGTGAGGTCCTCGGGTATTTTTTAAAAAATTATTTATTTATTTTGCAAACTTTTCATTACCAAACTAGGTAACATTATCAGTGTTAGACTGCAGTAGGATTTGCTCTCTTTTTATTTACTAGTGACCAGAGTGAGCGCCTGTTACTCGTCCCAGCTTCTGCCAACCTAGCACTTCGAAAGCACGTAAAAATGCAAGTAGAAAAATAGGGACCACTACGGTGGGAAGGTAACAGCGTTCTGTGTGCCTCTGGCGTCTAGTCATGCCAGCCACATGACCACGGAGACGTCCTTGGACAAGTGCTGGCTATTCGGCTTTGAAACGGAGATGAGCACCAGCCCCTAGAGTTGGAAACGACTAGCACGCATGTGTGGGGGAACCTTTACCTTTACCTTTTAGTTTGTCTAAGTTAGTAGTTACTTGATTGGAGTATTATTTGTTTCTTTTTTATATAAATATTTTATTAATTTTCTATTTTTACAATCAAGTGCTTAATAGACAACGTGATGACTGAGTCCATTAGTAATTCTGTGATACATGTACGCTTCTTCAAACTAAATCCAGTATTACACCCTTCAATACATCCTCTCTTCTTCTGGTAATAGACATTTTTCCACACTAAGCAAATATAATTCTTATTGTTGTTAGTAAATATACAGTTGCATATTAACATTTATTACATTTTTCTAACAGCATCAATAATATCAGCTTAGAATATCTTTTCTAACCAAAACATATCTTAATTGCATTTGCACTCAATATCCATTTATTCAGTCCATATCCTATTTTTGCTTTTTTTCAATTTTAATTTCCCATCCATTTTCAAATTATCCCAATCATTTATAATTTCAGAACAAGTTATATCTAGGTAACCAAAAGCTTCCCTTATTCAAACTTCTTAACATATTCTTATTTCCTCTTTTATATGAAGATATGATATTCTGATTACAAATCCTATCTACCTAGTTATAATAATACTTGTATTTCTAGCAATCTATTCTTAACCATATTCAAACATCTAATTAGTAATATAACATCCCCTCCAATAGGTCAAAGCTTCTGTTTCCTTCAGTCTTACTCTAGCTTTCTTCCTTTGCCAACTAACTTTCCAAGTCAGTGCATTTGGATCATCAAATAATTCTTCCTCTATTTTTGGGTATATTATTTGAAACAAGAGAAACAATTTAGTTAAAGTATTTTTCGAAGAACTTGCCCATTGATATTCATTAAACAGCCTCCCTCCTTCTCCAGTTCCCCACAGGTCTCTTAATGGCTCTACCTTCTATTCCATCAGCTCTCCTTCCATATCCTCCAGTATGTTCTGAAATCTTGGTTTGTAGAATGTCTTTTCCATTTCCAATATTATCGTTGTGTCTTCTAAGTCTTCATTTGTCTGAGTCTGGTTGTTAGGTTCTTCCTTTAGATCCTCAATATTTGTGTCAGCATTCACTAGTCTTCCTTCTATTTCTGGGTTGTTAGTTCTTTCTCTGTAGTTATTTTCTGAGTTTGTAGATTTAAATAAGAAAAATGTTCTTTTATCTCCTTTGTGTTATTTTTAATCTTGTCACGAGTTAAAGCAATTGTTTCTTGTATTAATTTCAACTTGGAGAGAATTTATTTCTGTGGTTCATCCGTATTTTCTTGGTGGTATGTCAAACTGAGGCTTCTGGAGACAGATTTAATTTTAATTTAATTTAATAATATTTCTATACCGCCCTTCTCCCGAAGGACTCAGGGCGGTGAACAGGGCAAGAATAAGATGTTAAGGATGATCTTTCACCATTTAGAGCTAAATATGGAACAGCCATTTTATTTTTTGTAAGTGGCCTTAATAGAAATCTGTTCAAGAAAAATTCAATTAATTGTCATTGGAGCTCCTGATTATCCAACCAACTACCCATTCTTAAACCTCCCCTAACCAAATATAAGTAAAATTCAAATTTTTCTATCAATGAGAAATATATCCTTTCTCTCCAGGGAGTAGAAAGAACCATTAAAGGTTGTTTATCAATCAAGATTTATAATCCAAAATGTTCCTTCATATCAGGCAATAGTGTATGTTTTTTCTACAGGAAAATAGTTTCACAATACAGTTCTGAAAGTCAGTATTTGTATTCATAGTTCAGACAGGCCAATTTTAGAGTAGTTTATCATCTTGGTTACACAAATAAGCAGCCCCCAAGTTTGTTCCCTTTTCTCAGCTGTAATTTTCAAAAATGAAAGCTTCCAAGGCCAGCCAAAGTCTTATCTAATTCTGGGCTTCAAGCCAGGTTTCTTTTAGGCATAATAAGCTGTAGGGCCGTAATTCACCACCACTTTAAAAAAAAGGACTTAAAAACCCTTTTAGTCCCCAAATTTTCCCCAATGAATTAATTCACCACTTTTCTTTTCCTGAAGGAATGGGACAGAAATTCCCTTTCCCTCTGGGCAGATTTTCAGGAAGAGGTCTTAAAATCATAAAGAGAGGATCAGGTCTCAACCAGTTTCATCCACGTTGCTGTAAGATTGCTTGTTAGTGCTTGTTGTCTTCCGTTGTCAGCAGCTGTGGACTGGCTAGGCAAATATAGCCAGTCTTTCCCCCACTGGTTTGGAGGGCTTCCTCCGATCAAATGGGAGGGCTACTGCCCCCCCTCAATCAATGAGGGTCCCCTCCCTGCTTGTTGCCTCTACAGGGCGCCTTTCGACCTTTTCCAGGGTCCCCCAGCAGGACAAAATCAAACATGTCTTCCTGCATCCGTTTTGCCACAACATCAAAACCAGAAGCCGTATTGTTTGTTTCTTGATTGCTGGTCTAATAATCTTGGTGTTAATCTCTGCTAATTTGGGTATCGAATGCTAGTGAGGAAATTTTTAGTTTTTTGATTGTCTCTTTTGAATGATATGTAGATACTGTTTATCTCTATGTTCCTATCTATGTGTCTAAAGCTGCTTAGGAATCAATTTCCCAAGACTTGTGTTTTAGGTATGTGAAATAATCTTGTCCATGTATCCAACTATTCTCTCAGCAGTGCTTTGCCAGCCAAGACTTATTTTAAGTATATTATTTCCCTCAGCACTAAAGCTCTATTAAATAGATAACAATGTGCTAAACTCCATTACATTGTAGAATTGTTCACTTTCCAGATCAAAATCCATATCTAACTTCCCCCAGCAACACAGGATTCACTTTACCTAATAGTTCAGGTTCATTTTCTCCCTTTCTCTAGCCTGTTGGGGGCTCTGGGCAAGTACAATGGGGTGAGGGCTGGTGTAATAGAATGGGGGCAAGTGGGCCAGCAGAGCAGTGTGAATCATTGTGGAGTGAGGGCAGATGGGGGTGGAATGCTGGGATCTCTGTGATCTTGTACTCCATAATGGAACCCATCAGGAAAATAACCGGCAGAATCAACTTGCGAGTTTTTCTGATGACTTCCTCGTTGACTTTGTTTGTGGGAAGCCGGCAGGGAAAGTCACAAATGACTGCAACTTGCTGCACTATCATATTCCCAATCCAGGCACCTGAATACCTGGATTGTAATCACATAATTGTAGGGATGCTGCAATGACCACATTTTTATGTCCAACTATAAGTTCCCCCTTATTTAGTGCTGTCATAACTTTGAACAGTTGCAGAACGAGTGTCCTAATGCAATGCTTATCCCATATTTATATATTTACTTATCATGAAATTTATTTGCTGCCCAACTCATGTCCAGTGTAAAACATTAAAAACATTAATATCATCAATTATAAAATAACAAAGCAAATAAAAGCAGATAAAATTAAGAATTATTACAAAAGACATTCTAGATAAATACTTAGTTTTAGATAATATTCTCATAGGATGATTGTATAATTAAGTTGCTTCTAAGGATCTATGGTGGATTAAGAGAATAATACTGAAAACACAATAAAATGTAACATATTTTTTACACTTGGTATTCTCAGAATTGGATCAAAAGATTTGATTGAAGTTTACAATATGAATGTGGGATAATATATGGCCAGGATATTATAATGATGAGACTAGATTTTAAATAGTTTGTACAAAGGAAGGTGATTGGATAATGGAAGGCTGATTGCTATTCCTTAGCTAAGCCTACTTTCTAGTTCCTCAATTCTATATTTGCTAACACCATTTTTAATTTTTAACCAATTTTCTTTAATATGTCCATCATTGTTTAAGAAATTGCTGCATGTTTCAGATATTGTGATATCTATTTACTTACCTACCCTCCTGTGACATAGATGAGCGATTAGTTCAGGTTTCTTGAAATGAAATGCTTTATTCTCTCCTTAACTTTGGTGTTACAATGTTCTCATAATTTGACACAAACCCTGGAAATCAGGCAGCGTATATATTTCATACATCATAATTCCTGACAGTCAGCCAAATATTTAGACTGGATTTGGCATTTTCTCCATCTATCAAGGACCTGAGATGGACAGATGTTATTTAATAACATTAAATAACCTCTGCGGTGTGCATCTGTCCCACTCACGTGTGCATTCGCCCTCAGCGCCAGTGCCCGCAATCTGCCCGGCCTCCCCTCCCTTTCCTTCCTTCCTTCCCTCTTTGTCCCTTCCTTCCTTCCCTCCCGTTGTCCCTACCTTTCTTCTTTCCTTCCTTTCTTCCTTCCTTCCCTCCCTCTTTTGCGAGAGGCCAAGCGGGAATGAAGCAGTTTAGATTATGCTTTAGACTGATTAACTAATCTTGCATATATGTAGCAAAAATTGTCAGAGCTCTGATGTTGCCAGTAATTGGCTTGTACCACAATAAAAATTTAACTTCTCTTAACATAATGTTAAGTACTCCATTAAAGCTGTTGAAAAATGTTGAAAACAGTGAAGTTCTACATTTAGGCAAGAAAAACCAAATGCATAGGTACAGTATAGGTGGTACCTTGCTCAATGGTAGTAATTATGAGAGGGATCTCGGAGTCCTAGTGGACAATCACTTAAATATGAACCATCAGTGTCTACAGCTGCCAAAAAAAGCCAACACAGTACTAGCCTGCATTAACAGAGCGATAGAATCAAGATCATGTAAAGTCCACAATTGGTTACCATGATGTAAAAAAAATGTTGAGACTCTAGAAAGAATACAGAGAAGAGCAACAAAGATGATTAGGGGACTGAAGTCTAAAAAAATAAGGAACAGTTGCTGGAATTGGCTATGTCTAGTTTAATGAAGAGAAGGATTAGGGGTGACATGTTAGCAGGGATGGCCACAAAAAAGAGGGAGGGTGGGACAAGAAAAAATGGATGGAAACTAATCAAGGAGAGAAGGAACCTAGAACTAAGGAGAAATTTCCTAACAGTTAGAACAATTAACCAGTGGAACAACCTGCCTCCAGAAGTTGTGAATGCTCCAACACTGGAAGTTTTTAAGAAGAGACTGGACAACCATTTGTCTGAAATGATATAGGTTTTCCTGCCCGAACAGGGGGTTGGACTAGAAGACCTCCATAGTCCCTTCCAATTCTATTATTATTGTTATTGTTCTACAAGCAAGTTCTATAAGAAAAAGCCATGTATTTCAATGTATTATAATATTTAATTGCAATGAATTAAAGTGCCAAAAGAGAAACATGTCATTTACTTTATAAAGATTGTTCAAGCAACAATTTAATGATGAAAATAAAATAAAAAATCCTTTATCCCAATTCTGATCATTGCTTATCCAGGTGATTACCAGAAATTTCATCCCCATCAGACCAAATTTTACTGCAAAGAAGAAAATTCTTATAAAATACTAAAAAAAAACCTTAAATAATACTGTTAAAAGAGTCTGTAAAAAACTATTTCAATCAGCCAACCCATATATATTTAAAATTCAGGTCTGGAAATATCTTATTATTTCTTTGAAATATATTTAGTGTGTTTTCTTTTTTAAGATAAGAACTTACCAGGACCCACTGCAAGGATTTGTCCAGACAGTCTTAAGAATCAGACTTAATTTAGCTTCCAGGTTTGACATCGTGTTGATGCAGACTCAGGAAGACAGGGCTCCATCTTACACATTTGGTTTTGCCCTGCTGGGGGACCCTGGAAAGGGTTGAAAGTCACCCCATAGAGGCGGCAAACAAGGAGGGGACTCTCGTTGATCATGGGGGAGGCAGCAGCCCTCCTGTTTGATCCAAGGAAGCCCTCCAAACCGGTGGGGGAAAGACTGGCTGCATTCATGTAGCCAGTCCAAAGCTGCTGACAACAGAGACAACAAGCACTACCAAGCAACTTTTCAGCAATGTAGATGAAACTGAGTAAGACGTGATCCTTTATGATTTTAAGACCTCTTCCTGAAAATCTGCCCAAAGCACTCCCTCGATGAGAGAGGGAAAGGGAATTTCTGCCCTATTCCCTCAGAAAAGAAAAGCAGCAAATTAATTACTTGTGGCGAAAGTGGCGAAACCTGTAAGACTTATTTGGAATTCATACATACATACAGCTTGAAAATTTGGAGACTAAACGTGTTTTTAACACCTTTTTTAAAAAAAAAAACTTGAAAAGTTTACAATATAAGTTTTGGATCTAAAAACTGGAAAGCAATGTTGATGACATCTACTGGTGAATTACGGCACTATGACTTATTTATGCCTAAAAGAAACCTGGTTTGAAGCCCAGAACTAGATAAAAGTTTGGCTGGCCTTGGAAGCTTTTACTATTGAGAATTGTAGCTGAGAAAAAAGTAACAGGCTTGGGGGCTGCTTATCTGTGTGGCAGAGATGATAACAGATATTGTAACTTTGGTTTGTCTGAATTTTGAACATAAATACTGACTTTCAGAACTGTATTTTGGATTTATTTTCTTATAGAAGAAATATGTGGAACACTTTGGATGATAAATCTTGATTGTTAAACAATCTTCAATGGTTCTTTTTTCTCCCTGGACAGAAAGGATATATTTCTTACTGGACAGAAAAAAAATGAATTTTACTTATATCTGTTTAGGGCAGATTCAGGACATTTGGTTGGATAAATTTATAAAGGCTACTTACAAAAAATAAAATAAAATGGATGTTTCATACTCAGCTTTAAATAGTAAAATACCATCTTTAACATCTGTTCCCAGTAGTCTTAACTTGCCATATCACTAAGAAAATACTGATGAAACACAGAAAGAAATTCTTTCCATGTTGAAATTAATACAAAAAACAATTACTTTAGCTTGTGAGCAGATTAAAAATAACAGAAAGGAGATAAAAGAACAATTTTCTAATTTAAATCTACAAACTCAGAAAACAACTATAGAGAAGGAACCAGCAACCCAGAAAATAGAAGGAAAACTAGAGAATGCTGACACAAAGATTGATGATCTAAAGGAAAAAAACTAATGACCAGACTCAGATAAATGAAAATTCAGAAGACACAACGATAATATTGTAAACGGAAAAGACATTTTACAAACCAAAGTTTCAGAACTTACTGGATGGCAAGGAAGAAGAGCTAATGGAATGGAAGATAAAGTCATTAACAGAACTGTGGGGAATTGGAGAAGGAGGAAGGCGGTTTAATGAATATCAATGGGCTAGCTCTTCCCAAAACACTTTTAAAAAATAGTTTCTCTTGTTTTAAATAATATATACAAAAATAGAGGAAAAACTATTTGATGATCCAAATGCACTGACTTGGAAAGTTAGTTGGCAAAGGAAGAAAGCTAGAGTAAGATTGAAGGAAATAGAAGCTTTGACCTATTAGAGGGGATGCTATATTATCCATTCTAACATGGAGCAGTAACACTTTCAATCTTTTTCAGTACTTTATAAGTATATGGAAATATAAAGAAAATATAATTTACAAAACAGGAAAAAATACAGAATGAGTTTGTAGTATCTATAATCCTAGGTTCTTCAGAAGCTTATCAGAAGTATTCCAATTAGAAAACTGATAACAATAGACAAACTGCTTCAAGTACAAATTGAAAATTCACATAAATTTATTAGTGCCCTGATCTATCCCAATTTTCATAACCAGCAAAACGTATAGTTAACCATACCAACAAAAACATTGCTTCAAATAAAATACAACAGTTTAGTAATAATAATTGGGAAGGGAGCAATAGACAGTAATGCCATATCTACAAAGAAGCTGAAGAAGCAGTAGACCACCTACTTAACTGCTGTAAAAGTTTGCACAAACTGACTACAAACAATGACATGACAATGGTGCATTGGAATATTTCAAGAAAAAAATTGCCTGTAAGTGACATTGACAGACTCTATCTACCAAGACAAATAGGTGGGCATGGAATGCTGCAAGTATATGAGATGGTTGAAGAAGAAAAAATGGCTTTGGAAGAATATCTGAAGGACAATGATGAAGATGCACTGAAATTAGTATATTACTGGCTACTGGAGAGACTAAAGTGTCCTACAAGAAAGACCAAATGAAGAACTGAATAGAGGCACGGGAAGACAAAGCACTACATGGCCAGTACATTAAAAAAATAGCTGGGAAAGCCAATTATAACAAGACCTGGCAATGGTTAAGAGCAGGAAAATTAAAGAAAGAAACCGAGGGACTAATTCCAGCTGCACAAGACCAAGCCTTAAGGACAAATGCATACAAAGTCAAAATTGAGAAGACAGCAACAGACAGTAAGTGCCTCCTATGCAAAGCAGCTGAAGAAACTGTGGACCATCTGGTAAGCTGCTGCAAGAAGATTGCACAGATGGACTACAAGCAGCGGCATGACAAAGTAGCAACAATGGTGCATTGGAAGAGGTGCAAGAAATATCATTTGCCTGTAAGCAAGAACTGGTGGGATCATAAAATAGAGAAAGTCATAGAAAATGATAAAATGATAAAATTAAACTGCTCTGGGACTTCAGAAATCAAACAGACAAGCACCTGAAATATAACACCCCAGATTTAACAATTGTCAATATAAGAAAGACAAAAAAGTCTGGAAAGAGGACACGGTAGTGTCTGGAGACAGCAGAATAGATGAGAAAGAACTGGAGAAGATAACAAAATACAAAGACCTACAAATAGAAATAGAAAGACTGTGGCAAAAGCAAGCAAGGGTAGTACTAATAGTAATAGGCGCCTTGGATGCAATCCCAAAACAAGTGTTCCAATATCTCAGGGGCTGCCACAAAGAAGAGGGAGCCAAGCTATTCTCCAAAGCACCTGAAAGCAAGACAAGAAGCAACGGATGGAAACTAGTCAAGGAGAGAAGCAACCTAGAACTAAGGAGAAACTTCCTGACAGTCAGAACAATTAACCAGTAGAACAACCTGCTTCTAGAAGCTGTGAATGCTCCAACACTGGAAGTTTTTAAGAAGAGACTGGACAGCCATTTGTCTGAAATGGTATAGGGTTTCCTGCCTGAGCAGGGGGTTGGACTAGATGACCTCCAACGTCCCTTCCAACTTCTTCTTCTTCTTCTTCTTCTTCTTCTTCTTCTTCTTCTTCTTCTTCTTATTATTATTATTATTATTATTATTATTATTATTATTATTATTATTATTATTATTAATTATTAAAGTGGAGCACCACTTGAACACCATTGGCATCGACAAATTGCCATTAGTCAGTTGCAAAGGTGGCCTTACTAGGAACTGCTTCCATCCTGCAACGATATCTGCCTATCCAGATCCTTGGTAAGGACTTGATAGATAGACAAAAATGCCAAATCCAAGCTGAACATCTGGCTGACTGTGTGATGATCAACAACAACAACAACAATTTTTGTTATACACATGACTCTACTCAAACATTAGTCAGGGCTAGGGCTCTAGAATAAAAAAGATTTTGCTTCTCTTAATGCAAACTTTTATTTCTCCCTACTTTCTCTCTTCTTTCCATCTTGGCAATTTTTTTAAAAAAATAACATGGGTGATTTGTAAAAATAATAAAGGTGGGATAAAAATAAATAAATAAATATTTAAAGTCTCATCATTCAGTCTTAGTCAGATAAAACTCATTAAAAGCTGTTAGAAAAGAGAATCATATACAATTTAACCTTGATAAAACAGGTCTACTTTATAAACCATAGTTTTAATTTTAAGGCTCTTGATTTTCCTGTTAATTAATGCCCCCCAAATTGATTTCCTATCTGTTTTGCTTTTCTGAAGAATTCCCTCATAGGTATAACACATCTCTCTTTATAAATGTAAAATATCAAAATTGTCTAAGTCACTTTTTAGTTAAGATTTAAGTACCGTATTTTCCGGCGTATAAGACGACTGGGCGTATAAGACGTCCCCCTACATTTCCTGTTAAATTATAGGGTTTGGGCTATACTCGCCGTATAAGACTACCCCTCTTCCAACGCACACCAAATAAAAATTAAAAAACATCAGATTTGATTTTAATATGGTAATTTTAATTCAAATGCTTATGACATGCAAGTGCTTAGTAGGAAAACTGTCACTTATAAACATAAGGCTGTCATCAAACATGTAAACATAAAACAGTGCAAGTGGATTAAACTATAATAATAATAATAATAATAATAATAAGAAGAAGAAGAAGAAGAAGAAGAGGAAGAAGAAGAAGAAGAAGAAGAAGAAGAAGAAGAAGAAGAAGAAGAAGAAGAAGAAGAAGAAGAAGTAGAAGAAGAAGAAGTTGGAGGGGACCTTGGAGGTCATCTAGTCCAACCCCCTGCTAAGGCAGGAAACCCTATACCATTTCAGACAAATGGCTGTCCAGTCTCTTCTTAAAAACTTCCAGTGTTGGAGCATTCACCACTTCTGGAGGCAGGTTGTTCCACTGGTTAATTGTTCTAACTGTCAGGAAGTTTCTCCTTAGTTCTAGGTTGCTTCTCTCCTTGACTAGTTTCCATCCATTGCTTCTTGTCCTGCTTTCAGGTGCTTTGGAGAATAACTTGACTCCCTCTTCTTTGTGGCAGGCCCTGAGATATTGGAACACTGCTATCATGTCACCCCCTCACCCTTCTCTTCGTTAAACTACACATACCCAATTACAGCAACCGTTCCCTATTTTCCTAATTCACTTTTTCACTTTTCCTAATTCACTCTAAAGCTTTCCCTGCGCAGAGCCTTAAGTAACACCAGCTGCCTGCAATTAGTGCAGGTTCGCATCCCACCAGGCTCAAGGTTGACTCAGCTTTCCATCCTTCCAAGGTAGGTAAAATGAGGACCCAGATTGTTGGGGGCAATAAGCTGACTTTGTAATAATGCTGCTGGGGGGGGGGGTGAAAGCCCTAATAAACAGGCATATACACAGAATGAAGGCTATTGTTAAGCACATTGATTTGTGCTTTAAATTGTAAGCCACCCTGAGTCTTCGGAGAAGGGCAGGATATAAATGGGATTTAAAAAAAAGACCAAATGGGAGATCCGCTCCAGGTTTTCCAGCCAGCCCACCCAGTTCCTGAGTCAAATGTGTCCTTAGAGCTAAGCCGCTGCTCTGGCTGCTGCCTTCCCCACCTGCCTTTTAAGTTGGGATATACTACAGCTGCTCTTCAACTTTAGAAGGAAAGACGCCCAGACCCCAGCCTGTAAAAAATCACAGACTGCAGCTTCTTCTCCAATTGGTCCCGCTTTCCCTCCGCAGACTAAATGGGAGATCTGTTCCAGGTTTTCCAGCCAGCCCTGTCCCTAAATTTTCAGCATAAGATGACCCCTGACTTTTGAGAAGATTTTCATGGGTTAAAAAGTAGTCTTATATGCCAGAAACTACAGTATTCTTCTGGTTTATTCTTAATGTGTCCCTTTTAACTAGCTATTGAAACCTCAGCCAGTTTCATTTATTGGATTTATATAACATTTTTGTCAATTTTTAATAGCTTATTAGTTTTAAATCCGTATCCAGAACAGCCTGACTTTGAGCGCTAGCCTCTTCTATCTTCTTTTGTTTTTTAATCCCACTTTTATAATATCAGACAGTCTAAACAGAAAGTTCTGGTCACATTGTTGCTAAATATTCCTAAATTATTCCAGAATTAAAATACATTTTTTCATTCTGTATTAATTTTTTAATTATAATCTTTAATTCTTTCTAGTTACCTCAGTCTTCAGTCTTCCCTTATCATGTTTTTCTCTTATACATACAAAACATTTCCCAGGAAGAGATTTCTTACACTTAAACTCTTCATATATTTTAATAAGATTTTAAACAAAAAATAAGAGCATTCTAATAACTTTTTCAAAGTCTCATTTCCAGTCAATCTGGCCCTTTATTCCATTTAAAATCTTTCCAAAATCAACAATCTATTCACCTTTTTGCTGTTATTTCCAAATAAAAGAGTTTTTTTTTAAAAAAAAACTTGCATTAAACATTGTTTGCTGCAAACAATGCAACAACTGCCCATAAAGCAGTTCATAAGCCATTTCTAATAAAAGTGATTAAAGAGGGGGGTGGGTAAATTCAACGTCTTTATGAAAGCTCTGGCTGCAGATTGGGTAAAGCTGTCTCTTCCGACTCCCGCTGGAGTTCTACAACCTGCTGGAGACTGCTACTTTAGTGTCCCATCATGGGAAGCATCTATAAGGAACCACCTGGGGAATCTCAAGTCTTTTCTAGAGAGGAATTTAGGGAGCTAGCTCCTTCACCAGCTCCCCTTTAAATCAAAGCCACTGCCATTACTCCCTAGAAGTTGGAAACATTTGGAATCAATTTCTCAACTGTTCTCCTAAATATTGAATTCAAGGCACTTTGCTCTGCTTCCATTCAGCCTAAATATATAATTAATTATAACCTGATTTGAAAGGTGTTAAATAATATTATGGTTTATTTGTAGAGATGTAACATGTTATGCCATCTATTGAAAAATGGTGCCGGAACATCATTCTGGTGCTTTCTATGACAAAAAAAGCATGATGTTGTGGAAATCCAAACAGTCATGGTTTTTTAATAAGCCACCATGACTTGGCAGAATATTAGATCCATTCATTGAGGAGCGATCTTTCAAAAATTATATATTTTTCATGATGATGGAGCCTGTAGCTGAACAATCAGTCAACCTGATAAATAAATTTGTTGATACATTTGACATGAATGAAATTTTAGAAAAAACATTTATCTTAGAAACACCTGCAAAGTAATTTATTCTTTCTCTACTTGCCACCTATTCCATTTCCCACTTCTGTAGATCAGTCATTATCTTCTTTCACTTTCTGGGCAGATAGACATAGTATCATACTAAGCTATAGTAATTCATTATTTGTATTTCATTAAAAAATAATCATAGGGCCTATTTAAGTTCTAGAGCCCTTCTTGGAAATAAAGATGCCAAAGGCTGGTGCTTTGCTGCTCATCATGCCACTTTCCCATTTCCTTTTTAATTAAAATAATTGTTTGACTTGTAAAAAAAATAAGTTGAGGCAAGGAGTTTACAGATGCCAAGGGATGTATCTCTGATCACATTGATGTACCCCAAAGCCACACTTAAAATATCATCCCCTTTTTCCCCCTGATTAAGCCTAAGTGTTTTTTTTTGCTTAAGATGAAAGTGATAAGACATTGTAAGTTGATTTGATGTGGAACAGAAATTACCTATTTAGGATAATTGGATAAGAGACTGGATTAATTAATTAGCTTGCTACCAGGGAAATTTAATTTATAACAATAATTTCTAAATTTGCTTGTATAATATCCAATCCTATTTTTTCCTGGGAAGGAATTCCATAATTGCTATTGCCATTGTTATGTTATAACATTGTTATGTTATGTTATGTTATGTTATGTTATGTTATGTTATGTTATGTTATATTGTTAGGTTTGCCTGGTGCGCCAGTTGCGGCCCTATCTGGACCGAGATGCCTTGCGCACAGTCACTCATGCGCTCGTGACCTCCCGGTTAAACTACTGCAACACTCTCTACATGGGGCTGCCCTTGAGGACCACTCGGAGGCTTCAACTGGTGCAGAATGCAGCCGCGCAAGTTGTGATGAGGGCTTCCCGATACTCCCATATAACACCTCTGCTCCGCGAGCTGCATTGGCTTCCGGTTGCCCTCCGGGTGAGATTCAAGGTGCTGGTGATGACCTATAAAGCCCTAAATGGCTTGGGTCCGGGATATCTGAGGGAACACCTGCTGCCGGCATCAAGTTCCCTTCGTCCTGTGCGCTCCCACAGGGAGGGCCTTGTCAGGGTGCCGCCGGCAAAGGATTGCCGGCGGGCAACACCCAGGGGGAGGGCCTTCCCAGTTACCCGTAGAGCTTAGGACTGCCCCTGATTTTCGTTCGTTCCGCCGGGACCTGAAGACCTGGCTCTTTGAGCTTTCCGGCCAGGACTGAGGATTTTTTAATTTTTTAACTTATTGTAATTGGGTTTTTAATCAGAGTTATAGGGGTTTTAGATTTTAATTAAGGAAAATTTAATCTATTTTAATTGCTATTAATTTTTGTATTGTAATGTTGTTTTAATTGCCTTGTGAACCGCCCTGGGTCCTACGGGAGAAGGGCAGTATATAAGCTTAATAAATATATAAATATAAATATATATAGTATTTTATCATTTTAATCAACAGCATTTTCAGCTTACTAAATACCTGGTCCCCTTCATGGATTACTGCCTTGTCATGGCGAAGGGGCTTGCGTAATTCAATGAAGCTATGAGCTATGCCGTGCAGGGCCATCCAAGACGGAAAGGTCATAGCAGAGAGTTCTGACAAAATGTGATCCACTGGAGAAGGAAATGGCAACCCACTCCAGTATTTTTGCCATAAAAACCCTATGGACAGTACCAAAAGGCAAAACGATATGACGCTGGAAGATGAGCCCCTCAGGTCGGAAGGCGTCCAATATGCTACTGGGGAAGAGCAGAGGGCTAGTACTAGTAGCACCAGAAAGAATGAAGCGACTGGGCCAAAGCCGAAAGGACGCTCAGCTGTGGATGTGTCTGGTGGTGAAAGGAAAGTCCAATGCTGTAAAAAAAAATTCTCCATAGGAACCTGGAATGTAAGATCCATGAATCAAGGAAAGCTGGACATGGTCAAACAAGAGATGATAAGACTGAACATCAACATCTTAGGTATCAGCGAACTAAAATGGACAGGAATGGGTGAATTTAATTCAGATGACCATCAGGTATACTACTGCGGGCAAGAATCCCTCAGAAGAAATGGAGTAGCCTTCATAGTCAATAAAAGAGTAGAAAAAGCAATACTGGGATACAATCCTCAAAATGACAGAATGATCTCAGTTTGAATCCAAGGCAAACCATTCAATATCACAGTAGTCCAAGTCTATGCCCCAACCACCAGGGCTGAAGAGGATGAAATTGACTGGTTCTATGAAGCCCTACAGCACCTTATAGAACTAACACCAAAAAATGATGATGTCCTTATCATCATGGGGGTTGGAATGCTAAAGTAGGAAGCCAAAAGATAACTGGAATAACAGGCAAGTTTGGCCTTGGAGTACAAAATGAAGCAGGGCACAGGCTGATAGAATTTTGTCAAGAGAATACGATGGTGATAGCAAACACACTTTTCCAACAACCCAAGAGACAGGTCTACACATGGACATCACCAGACGGTCAACACAGAAATCAGATTGACTATATGCTTTGCAGCCAAAGATGGAGAAGCTCTATACTGTCAGTAAAAACAAGACCAGGACCTGACTGTGGTTCAGACCATGAGCTTCTCATTGCAAAGATTAGGCTTAAACTGAAGAAAGTAGGGAAAAGCACTAGGCCACTCAGGTATGAATTAAATCATATCCCTGTTGAATATACAGTAGAGGTGACAAATAGATTTAAGGAATTAGATTTGATAGGTGGTCACTGTCCTTGAGCCAGACATCCTAGAATGTGAAGTGAAGTGGGCCTTAGAAAAGCTGAGCAACAACAAAGCTAGTGGAGGTGACAGTATTCCAGCTGAGCTATTCAAAATGTTAAAAGACGATGCAGTAAAAGTGCTACACTCAATTTGCCAGCAAATTTGGAAAACTCAACAGTGGCCACAGGACTGGAAAAGATCAGTTTACATTCCAATTCCAAAGAAAGGCAGTGCCAAAGAATGTTCAAACTATTGCACCATTGCACTCATTTCTCATGCTAGTAAAGTTATGTTTAAAATCCTACAAGCTAGACTCCAGCAGTATGTGGATCTAGAATTACCAGAATTACAGGCAGGATTTCGAAGAGGCAGAGAAACTAGAGATCAAATTGCCAACATATGCTGGATCATGGAGAAAGCTAGAGAGTTTCAGAAAAATATCTACTTCTGCTTCATTGACTATCCTAAAGCCTTTGATTGTGTGGATCATAACAAACTGTGGCAAGTTCTTAAAGAGATGGGTGTGCCAGACCATCTTATTTGTCTCTTGAGAAACCTATATGTGGGCCAAGAAGCAACAGTGAGAACTGGACACGGAACCGCTGATTGGTTCAAAATTGGGAAAGGAGTCCGGCAAGGCTGTATACTGTCGCCCTGCCTATTTAACCTATATGCAGAGCACATCATGAGAAAGGCAGATGAATCAAAAGTTGGAATTAAGATTGCCGGAAAAAATATCAATAACCTAAGATATGCAGATGATACCACTCTAATGGCAGAAAGTGAAGAAGAACTAAAGAGCCTCTTGTTGCAAGTGAAGAAGGAGAGTGCAAAATTTGGGTTGAAACTTAACATTAAGAAAACCAAGATCATGGCATCCGGCCCTCTCAATTCCTGGCAATTAGATGGGGAAGAAATGGAGGTAGTGACAGATTTTATTTTCCTGGGCTCCAAGATCACTGCAGATGGGGACTGTAGCCAAGAAATTAAAAGACGCTTGCTCCTGGGGAGGAAAGCCATGGCAAATCTAGACAGCTGGCGGGAAACCTGAGTTTAAACCTATTGGCCAGGCATAAAATAAGGCAGGTAACCTTTGTTCCCCAGTTCGGACCACGCTATCTCCTAATAAAGGCTCTTGCACACCTGACGTCTGTATTTCATCAATCCGTGAACCCGACTTAACAATTGGTGACGAGGATGGGATTCTGCTTCGAGGGGCTGTAGGACAGCCCACAGAGGTAGCATCCGCCGGGAACCCATCTGAACCCGTCTGAAGTCGGAGCAGGAACAATTGGATGAGACGCAATGGCTCAGGTTGGTCAGACTCCCGTTTTCAATAGCGCCCAACCAGAGGAATGGTAAGCATTCATGGGGCAGCTGGAATTTTATTTAAAGGTGAACCGCATTACGAAAGACAGAATGAAAGTTGCTGCCCTGCTCAGTACATGCGGAAAGGACATTTACAAGCTGGCTGTGGGTCTGTGTTCACCCACGGCCATTGGCGAGGTGAAGTACGACGATCTCATCGACAAGCTGAATCAGCACTTCAACCCACACATGTCTGAACTGGCGTGGAGATACCAGTCTGTGAAGAGAGACCAGCTGCCAGGTGAATCGGTATCGGCGTTCATGGCCGCAGTTCAGCAGGCGGCTCACCTTTGTAATTTGAAGAACTTAGAAAAGAGGCTGCGAGACCGAATCATTTTCAGTCTCAGGGACTGAAAATTGAGGCAGAAATTGTTTGCCAAACCAGGACTGACCCTCAAGGAAGTACAGGAGGAGGTACTGGCCTGGGAGTTAGCGGAGAAACCAGAGCTGAGTGAATCCAGCCATAGCAGCCAGGGAAGCACCATTCATCAGATGCACGGGGCCAGAGAAAGCAGCAAGGACGGACTTGCGGCAGAGGTGGATGCGCTACATCGCAGAGCAACCCATCCGTCGGGGCAGCGTGATAGCCCGAGGGGTCAATGGCCAACCGCAGCCAACAGCCAGGACAAGAAATGCTCTGGATGCAAGTGCTGCATGGCTAAACAAAAATGTGCCGGGTTTCGGTGGGAGTCATCACCGATCCACCTGCAAATTCAGAACAGCCAAATGCCGAGCATGTGGCAAGACGGGACACATTGCGTCCGTTTGCTGGAGCCGGAGCCAAGACACTCTGCACAAGGTAAATGCTGAAGTTCACCTGCCATCAGGTACTGGGGCTCCGAAACGCATCGTGTCTATCAGCTACACCGAGAGCAGATGGGCCGTTTGTAACACGGGGGCTCATCAATTGCTCACCCCCAAAATCAAGCTAGATGTGCAGCTCGAAGGGGTTCCCTGTAAAATGGAGCTGGACTCTGGCTCTGCCATCTCTGTCATTTTGCACGAGATCTATAAGTTAATCTGCAACAGGAGCGGCCAGCGGGTTCCCTTGAGGCCATCTAGCATCACCCTTACCGATTTTCAGAATACCCCAATACAAGTCCAGGGGGAGGCTACTTTCTCTGTGTGGTACAGACAGTTCCAGGGGCCCTTGGACATCCTAGTGGTCAAGGGACAGAGGACTAGCCTGTTAGGGTTAAACTGGTTCCAAGCGCTGGGAATTTGCATTATTGGAATTCACCAGACTCAGACGCTCAGCATCGAATTCGTGTGCAAGGCATTTGCAGACGTGTTCGATGAAATGCTGGGGAAATACACAGGACCACCAATTGCATTCAAATTGAACCCCAACATACAGCCCATCAAAATCAAGCCCCGGAGGGTACCGTTCGCATTAAAACACAAAATCGAGCGGGAACTCGACAAGCTAGTTGCGCAGGGGGTGCTGCACCCGGTCAAGGGAGCTGAGTGGGAAACCCCCATCGTTACCCCACTCAAGTCAAATGGTGATATAAGAATCTGCGCTGATTATAAATACACAATCAATAAAGCGTTAAACTCACACGCGTACCCAGTGCCCACAGTCAGCAGCATCCTTGCATCACTCCAGGGAGGCGCGATGTTCGCCAAACTGAATCTCGCTCAGGCTTATCTGCAACTCCCAATCAACCCAGAGACCGCCACTACACAAACAATAGTCACCCCAAGGGGCGTTCCAGGTAGACCGGATGCAGTTCAGAGTTAGCGTAGCTCCAGGCATCTTCCAGGAAGTAATGGAATGAACGTTAAAGGGTATACCGGGAGTCTGCCCGTACTTTGATGATGTTCTCATTGCAGGGGACACAGGAGATTTTGGCAGAACAACTGCAGGCTGTTTTGGGAAGATTTCGTGCTGCTGGCCTTAAGCTTAAAAGAGATAAGTGCAGCATTGGGGTGCCAGAAACAGAATTTTTGGGGTTTAGAATTGATGCTCAGGGGGTTCATCCTGCAGCATTCAAGGTGCAAGCAATCAAAGAAGCTCCCACAGCCAAAAACAAGGCGGAGCTGCAAGCCTTCCTGGGGTTACTTAAATTTTATCACGCTTTTTTACCCCACAAGGCATCTATTGCTGAACCCTTGCACAGATTATTGGACAAGCACTCCACATGGAACTGGACCAAGACACATGACACCAGTTTCCAGTCTCTAAAAAATCTTTTGGCAAGCAATGCCACAATTACCCATTTTATAGAAAACAAACCAATTTGCATTGCTTGTTATGCATCCCCTTACGGAGTGGGGGCTGTGTTGAGCCACCTAGAGGATGATGGCAGACAAGTCCCTATTGCATATTATTCCAGGACATTGTCAGCGGCTGAGCGGAACTATGCACAGATAGATAAGGAAGCCCTGGCAATAGTTGCTGGAGTAAAGAAATTCCATGACTATTTTTACAGATCATAAACCCTTACTAGGTAGACAAGCAGACCCCACAGATTATGTCACCCAGAATGCTCCGGTGGTCCATTTTCCTTTCGGCTTACTCATGTAAATTAGTGCACAAGGCAAGGAAATGGGCTATGCTGATGGCCTAAGCAGACTTCCTTTAAACAATGCTGAACCAGATCCAGCACCTGCAGCCCAAATATTGGCCATTCAAGATCTGCCAGAATGTCCTCTCAGTGCCAGGGACATTGCAGCTGAAACACCTACAGACAAGATTTTGAGTAGGGTACAGACATGGGTGAACACGGGGTGGCAAGACAAATCCCCAGGGCCTGAATTCATGGCATTCTTCACCAGGAGGCACAAGTTGTCCTCACACAAGGGCTGCCTATTGTGGGGATGCCGGGTCATCATACCACAAACATTGAGAGAGGGTCATTCACTCACTACATGAGGGTCACCCCGGGGTGGTACGGATGAAGGCATTGGCAAGAAGTTATCTGTGGTGGCCAGGCCTTGACAAGGACATTGAGGAACAAGTAGCTGGTTGCTACACCTGCCAAAGATCTCGGCCACCACAGCTGCACACCCCAGTCCACAAGTGGGAGGAAACACACACACACCAGTCCCAGATACACATTGACTATGCAGGGGCTTTGCACAACCAATCATTCTTGGTAGTGGTAGACAGCCACTCCAAATGGTTGGAGGTGGTACCTGTGAGTAGCATGACCACAACAGGGACTGTCCAAGTGCTCATGGGACTCTTTGTCACTCATGGCCTTCCTGATGTATTGGTCTCTGATAACAGTCCACAATTCACCTCCTTGGAATTCCAGGCATTTCTGAAGACCAATGGGATTAGACACGTCACCTCTGCTCCCTTCCATCCTTCAACTAATGGCTTGGCTGAACGCATGGTGAGCACCACAAAGGATGCATTGAAGCGCATCATCCAAGGGGACTGGAAACAATGTTTCTCCAAGTTTTTACTGCACCAACACACCACACCCTGCACTGCTACCAGAAAAAGCCCAGCCAAACTTCGTTGGGGAAGGCGTCTCATAACTACTCGACAGACTACACCCAGACAGAGTTGCAGCAGATGTGGAACACCCAAAAGCCCCCAGGGAATTTTCAAAAGGGGACTCCATTTGGGCAAGGAACTACAGTTCCAGGGAAGCATGGGTGCAGGGGGACGTGGTTGAGAGAACAGGCCCGTTGTCATACATCGTAAAGGTGGAGGGGGGCCTCCAATGGAGGAGACATGTTGACCAGCTCAGGTGTCGAGCACCTGAAAAAGGGCCACCTGGAAAAGTGCCAGCCAGCAATAATCAGGAGGCCCTACCCAGACCTGAATCTTCTCAGAGGGACCAAAGAGTCTTAGTAAACAGAGAAGCATTTCCCAATCCTTGGGTTTTGGAACAAGTCAGACTCCACCAACATCTGGACCAGAGTAACGGGGCTACATCTGGTACAAGCCCAGAGAGTCCCCATAACTCCAGGTCCCATGACGACAGGTACATTCCCTCACCTGAGACATCACCACCTGCACCTGGGGCACACCACAACCCCAAGTCAAACAACTCAAAAGGCAACACCAGGCCCGAAGAGGGGGGAACACCTGAGATGTTCCAGCCGATCCCACAGGCCTCCTGCTTACCTCTCAGAGTATGTGCGAACTTGAGGGTGGCAGGGGAAGCCTGTGTGGGAATTAAGTGTATACAGTTATGCTGGGGGGGGAGTTGGAAATTTGAAAAGGGTATTGTCCTTGCTTATGGGGGTGTAGTGTATGCTGGCATAGCATACATGTGTGACAGCTGAATAAGGAGGCGCGGAGCTGGACAGCTCCATGCAGGAACAGCGTTCAGCAGAAAAGCCAGATTTAAAGGAATTGGCTACCCAGGAGGCGGGAAACCTGAGTTTAAACCTATTGGCCAGGCATTCACCTGGTCAGGTATAAAATAAGGCAGGTAACCTTTGTTCCCCAGTTCTGGACCATGCTTCCTCCTAATAAAGTCTTTGCATGCCTGAAGTCTGAGTCTCTCTGATTCCCAAACCGACACAACACTTCTTAATCTCTTTTGCCTCTGTTAGGTGTCTGCCATTTTGGTCCTTTATCATGCCCATTTTTGCATGAAATGTTTCCTTCATCTCTGCAATTTTCTTGAAATCTCTGGTCCTCCCTATTCTATTGTTTTCTTCTATTTCTTTGCACTGTTCATTTAAGAAGGCATTCTTATCTCTTCTAGCTATTCTCTGGATTTCTGCATTCAGTTGGGTGTATCTTTCTCTTTCTCCCTTGCCTTTCGCTTCCCTCCTTTCCTCAGCTATTTGCAAAGCTTCCTCAGACAGCTATTTTGCTTTCTTGCATTTTTTTCCCTTTGGGATGGTTTTGGTTGCTACCTCTTGTACAATGTTGTGAACCTCCGTCCATAGTTCTTCAGGCACTCTGTCTATCAGATCTAATTCCATAAATCTATTTGTCACCTCTACTGTATATTCATCAGGGATATGATTTATTTCATACCTGAGTGGCCTAGCGCTTTTCCCTACTTTCTTCAGTTTAAGCCTAAATTTTGCAACAAGAAGCTCATGGTCTGAGACACAGTCTGCTCCTGGTCTTGTTTTTACTGACTGCATAGAGCTTCTCCATCTTTGGCTGCAGAGCACATAGTCAATCTGATTTCTGTGTTGACCGTCTAGTGATGTCCATGTGTAGAGCCGTCTCTTGGGTTGTTGGAAAAGAGTGTTTGCTATGACCATCGTATTCTCTTGACAAAATTCTATCAGCCTGTGCCCTGCTTCATTTTGTATTCCAAGACCAAACTTGCCTGTTATTCCGCTTATCTTTTGGCTTCCTACTTTAGCATTCCAATCCCCCATGATGATAAGGACATCATTTTTTAGTGTTAGTTCTATAAGGTGCTGTAGGGCTTCATAGAACCCATCAATTTCATCCTCTTCAGCACTGGTGGTCGGGGCATAGACTTGGACTTCTGTGATATTGAATGGTTTGCCTTCGATTCAAACTGAGATCATTCTGTCATTTTGGGGATTGTATCCCAATATTGCTTTTCCTACTCTTTTATTGACTATGAAGGCTACTCCATTTCTTCTGAGGCATTCTTGCCCGCAGTAGTATACCTGATGGTCATCTGAATTAAATTCACCCATTCCTGTCCATTTTAGTTTGCTGATTCCTAAGATGTTGATGTTCAGTCTTGTCTTCTCTTGTTTGACCATGTCCAGCTTTCCTTGATTCATGGTTCTTACATTCCAAATTGTTGCCATTACAGCAATGGTGATGCATAATCATATCGGGAAGAAACACTGCTTGTGTTGTTACATTTTGTACCAATTGTAACTGGATGATCTTCCCCTTTGCTCTTTTCTGCCTTGAATTGGACGCACTGCAGTTGTGAAACATCTGAGCCCCAATAATGTGTAGTTTAGCACAATGTAGGAACACAGCAGAATATTTAGTATAAAAACTAAATACTAATATCCCTGCCAGGCATGGTGTACAGACAATATCGGAGTAAGATAATATCGGAGTAAGATAAATAGGTAAGCTACCGCTAGTCTAGGAGTTACAAAGAACGAATTAAAGGTTTGAGGAAGAAGAAAAGTTGAAGCATCGAGCCAGCCAGGAGTCGAACCTAGAATCTTCTGATCCGTAGTCAGACGCGTTATCCATTGCGCCACTGGCCCACGCTGGCCAAAAAGAGAACTTTTTCGCCTGTATTCTAAATTCCGGGGCATTGTAAATTCCATTCACAGGTTTCTTAAGGGTGGCGCCATAGGGAATTCTTGGTAGGTTAAACCAATCAAAACCTTTCGATGGCCTTTTGTTTTAGACCAGTATTTCTCAACCATGGCAGTTTGAAGATGTGTAAACTCAAACTTACAGAATTCTCCAGACAACACGTTACTGGGGAATTCTGATAGTTGATGTCCATACATCTTCAAGCTGCAAAAGTTGAAAACACTGTTTTAGACCTCAATTAGGAGCAGCCGTGCTTCTATAAATCGAAATTACAACGGATGACGGTCAATCCCCGGTCGCTTTCCATTCGGCGTTGCCTAGAGCCGGAGCTAGCGTCACAATTGTGGTTCCCGCCCACTCATCTTGTATAGGTTGGCGTGGTTAGAACGACAGATTCCACCAATCCCAGCTTTCCTAGTCATTGCGTCGCTCTTCGGGAAGCCGTGGAATGCTTTCTCGTTAAGTTTGTCCTAAGTGGTTTGCCGTCTCGAAGGCCCGAGCGACCGGGAAGCAAGGAAGGAATTCTAAATAGGAAACAGGCAGAGCCCGAGCCTAACTGCGCGGCTGGCGAAGGAGCAAATGGGAACCAAGGTGGTAGCCGCGGCAGCCGCCGCCGCCTACGAGGAACTGAAGCTGTGAGTGAGCGGCCAATGGTCGGCGGGAACTACCACTTTTAATTTCGTGCCCCTCTAGGGGGTTAAACAAGCCCTCTTGTGAAGGTGCCCCTGCCGTCCCCTCCACTTCTCTCTTCCCTTTAACAGACTTCTGTTTTCTCCGGCTACGTCCTGGGTCGAGGCTCTCCCTGCTGAGGGTCTCTGCATCTGCGGAATGACGAGCGCCGTTGTATTAAGCGCTTGCCGTGCGAATTGTCGTTCAACGTATGTGTCGTGCCACCAGCTTGGGAAAGGCTATCCCAGACCATCCTTGGCCTCTCTAGCTTTCCTCGCCCCAAGAAATCCTTCTCTTTTCCATTCCCTTTTTTTCCTGTATTATGGCCAGTAAGCCCAAACACCGAAGCTTTCTGGTGGGTCACTTAACTCCGCCTCGGTTTTTGCTTCTTCCGGGGCTTTTCTTCTCTAACATATTGTTATGTACGTGGTCGCTTCCAGCACGCCTGACTCTCTTCAGAGTCTTTGAAAGCATTTCTTCGTGGGGTTGACTCTTCACGTCCACTGAAGTCTCCCTTTCCTTGCTAAAATCATCTTTGTTTTCTTTCATTGCTTTGTCCTGGTAAAAAGTAGAGCCCATCTCCCCTTCCCCAGCCCGAATAACAATTTTCTGTTACTGGCCCTGCCACAAATCATTCAGGTGATCTAACCTACAAACATTTTTACAACATGGATTACTTTAACTGGATAAGATGAAAGCTTTTGTCCAACAGATATGAAGGTCATGAAGGGCTGGCTAAGAGTGAAGCGAACTCTTCTATTGTGCAATGAGTTGTTGTAGGTGAAGGCTTATGTTATTAGAAGAAGCTCCTTGCAAATAGTTATGTAGAGAGAGAACTTGCATTATGAGAGTATGATAAGTGCATGATTTTATTTGATGTGAATACATTATTACCTTTACATAACTGCTGCAGTAGTCTGCCTGATACTAAGTATTAGTGATGGAGAAGAGACTTTGGAAAGCCCAAGGCACTGTCTCAAGTGTGTGTGTATGTGGGGTATGTGAGGGACAGAGCTTTCTTCCAGGGGTTTGTTATGTGGGGGCATATATTGTATAATGTTTTCCCTTTGCTGTTGCTCCTTGGGGCAGCCTCTTCCTAGTGCTTACCTTATGTAATTATGGGGTTACAGTGTTTGCGTAGTACAGTAGTTATAGGAGGGAGTAAGGCAGTATTGCATTCTGTGTAATACTGTAGTATCCAGAAATAATATATCTAGATAGTGTAATTTAGCTCAAGTTAAATTAAAATCATTTGTATGTGTTTGTATGTATGTGTGTGTAAGGTTACTTATCTTACTGATCTTAAGCATATTTACATGATAATGCTGCTTAGGGATTCAGTGAGGTGAACTTCCCCAAAAAATTGCAAAGAAATGTAGAATTAGTATTTTAAAGACCACTGCGTTTATTTATATATTCATTTATTGATATATGATCTAATAAAGTTGATCAGTCAAAATGTAACTTGGCTTATCAACCCTTAATTTGTATTATGATACAGTGATAGGAAACACATTTTATATGGGCTGTCCTTTCAGAAGTGTACAATTAAATTCTTAATATTTATGAGGCAGTTTAATGCTTGATACAAACATTCCAGTAATCTGATCAAATGGGAATAATATGCAAGCATATTTTTAGGCTAATTCAATTGTTTAATGGTTATTTTTCCCCTGTTTGATAAAACTGAAATCAGGACAAGCTTGCTACAGTGTTTCAACATAACACTGCAGAATACTTTAAGTAATATTGTTCACTAACTATAGTAGGTTTCTTAAGAACGAAGGTTGAACTTCTATCTTTTCAGTTATAAGCTTTCTTTAGGAATGCTTTGAAGCAAGTTAATGAATATTTATTTTAAATGGAGGAAGTAGGTAATATGTAAGCAGTTATCATAATGGAAAGATTTAACAGTGAGTGTGTGTATGCAGTTTGGTTGAAATTAAGGGGGTTAACTTCTGGACCTGTCATACTACTGAGTAAACGTACCATCTAGTGGCCTAATGAGTCAGGATTATTATCATTCCAGATTTTGGCTGCTTATATCAGGGATTCCGGTTTAATATTGAAATCTGTGTGGCAAACACAGATATTATGTGATTATATCAGATGGAACAGGAAACAGGCAAAGGGAGGAGTATTCAAATTCATATTTAAAAATTACCTGATTATGAGCTGATAGAGTAGAAGGATTGCATCCTGAGTTAGAATCTCCCTCCTAAAGCATTACGCATTCTCTCTGCCAGTTTCCCACCGGCTGTTAGGCTGATCATTTTTTCAAAGCCAGATTGCCTCAGACTTTTTGATACAAGAGAAAATCCAGTTTGAAAGAACCGAACATTGCTGCTGCGTAAAGAAGAATGATCCTGAACTCAAGGACCAGAGCAGAAGGACATACTGGGATTCAGAAGAAGACAATCTCATAGGAATGCAGAAGAAAAAAGAGTTGTGAACATATTAATGCTGGGATTAGTTGCCAAAGAGAAAGAAAATGCTTTCAAAGAATGGAACTGTGTATGTTGAGAAAAAGATAAGTAAATGGCAATGTAGAGCTTTAACATTATGGAATAAATTGTTAAAATGTAAATATAACAGTTATGTGAATTAAACTCTGCTTTTTATTGAATCTCAAGTTGGTGGCCAAACAGAAATTATGTTGATCTTCATGCTAGTAGAAATTATTGTTGTCCCTTTTGCCAATCTCTATTCTTTATATTTATATTTTGAGTCATTGCTGAATGGTGTTATCCTGACTGGTGAATGTACTATCTATTATAAATAACAATATTAGTTTTCTCTTCTGGCTTTGCTGCTTTCCACTTTTAGCATGTCACTGTTCTGTTTGAAAACCGCCTACCAATCTGTAGCACTAGTGACTTATGTCTTAATTCAGGCCTCTACCTAGTTTGTGATTTCATTGGGCACGTCCCAAGTTAAAAAAAAATTGGAAAAGAGATTCAGATACTATTCTGATCTATGCCTACAAATATCAGAATATTGCAAGTAATTATATTCTCTGTGATAATCTATGGAAGTAAAAGCTGAATTTTGAAGAAACAGAGTAATGATGCTTTTGAACTTTGGTGCTAAAAATGATTCCTGAGAATATTGTGGACAGCCAGAAAACAAAGAAATGGATCATCAAATAAAACCTTTCGAGACACAAATAACCAGACTCAAATTACACTGAACAACTACAGTGTTGCTTCCGGAATGCTTTTGAGTGTATCTGTTAATTTTTGGCTGCTAATTATGAAAATAACTTGTAATTTAACCTCTCATGGATTATTTTATAGAAATCGTATATATATGTATATGTGTGTGTGTGTGTATATATATATATATATATATATGTGTGTGTGTGTGTATATATATATATAGTTATATATATATATGTGTGTGTGTGTGTGTGTGTGTGTATATATATATATCACCAATTTTCACTTGTGTTATAAGATGCTTTGTGAACTCATGCATGTCCAGGCATGCATGCTGCACATATTGCATAACATTTGTGGAACTGTGTTGTTTCGACGTGCCTAGGCATGCTTAGGCTAGATGGATGATGCTTGGAAAGGTATAAAAGAAGCTCATATGCACAGACGCTACTTATTTCATTGTTATTAGTTTCCATGTGTTTTGATGTGATTACTTCAAGGCTGTTTTATTGTCCATGTTCATGTAATTTACATAACAAGCCAATTATAGACTTGCTATGCTATAGGATGATTCGTAACATCGAAAATGTCTCACCAATGGTCTTCCGGTAGCACTGCCGCACCGAATGGCAGCGTTCTGAAGCCGCCCGATCCTGGCAAGCGTCAAAACGCCCGGAGGCAGTGAAAATCAGCTGTTCCGCAGCGCCGGAGCTTCTCCCTCGGGAGAAGAGGGAGAGGCGAACCTGCCTGGGTAGAGGTAGAGCTCCCCTGCGATTCTCCCAAGTAGTTTGGGGGATAACAGGGTGAGCCCCCCCTCGGAGCCCAGGTTTTCTCCGCTCTCAGGACGTCTTCGCTCCAAAAGGAGTGGAACAAGACGCGACAACTACACCTGATGCTTAGAGGGGACTGTGAGTATTTTGTTCCTTTGGAAAGCAGGCAGAGCAAAGCAGGAAAATCTGAATTTACAAATTGGATTTCAACTTTAACTCACTTTCATTATCTTCTTCAAGTTTCAAGTTTGAAATGGAGTAAAAATGGCGTTGGAATGTTTCCTGTGTGAAGTGACTGTGTTTGAAAATTGTTATATTTTGCTACAAAGCAAGAGATACAATTTGCAACTGACTTTATCCAGTATCGGATTTTGCGTATTTGAAAGCCTGTTCCCTTTTCTTCTTATTGAAGGTTAAGAACTTTGGGAGAATTGTTACTTTTTTTCCTTTTCTTCCTTTTTTCCCCTGAACTTTGATTCTGCTGGGTGAAAGAGGAAATCGAAACCTAAGAGATGGCTGCGAGACGTGGGGGAGGGCCCCCGCTTTCTAAGAATGTTATCTCCTCACCTATACCACAAGCTGCAGGGCAGACTTCGATGAAACCTATAGTACAACCACCCTCTCCCCCACCTCCTGCATTTACACTGACAGACATTCAGCAAGTTGTGATGCAGTCAACGCAAGTTTTGCAACAAGAAATAAAGAATCAAAACAACCAGATGAGGGAAGATATAGTGCTTGCACTCCGGGGCTTAGCTGCACATATAGAACACCTGGATGTTCGTGTGGACTCAGTTATGGAGTATGTGGAGAATTTGGAAAATAAAATTATTGATGCTGAACAGAAGATTGATAGAGCAGAGGCCAAGATTGACAGAACAGAAGACAAGGTTACTATATCAGAATATAAGAATATAAGTTTGCTTTGCGTATCAGAGGCCTCAGAATCCTAAAGAAAATCTGGAATGGGAAATAGCACAAGCAGTGGCTCCTGTTTTGAAATGGGAACCTGAAGAACTACTTAAGGAAATGGATAAGACATTTAGGGTTAACTCCTGGATTGCTAGGCAAAAAAGTCTACCTAGAGATGTAGTGATTTATTTTTCCAGGAGATCAACCAGAAATTCTATTATCCAGGCTTTTTATCGGGAAAAATTTCGGATTGCAGGCCAAGATATTATGATTTTAAAGGAGATACCTTCAAAAATTCTTAGAAAGAGGAAAGACTTTGCCTTTTTGTCTGATGAGCTTAAGAAGCGATAAATCCAGTTCAGATGGGAAATACCTATTGGAATTGTGGTAAATTATGCAGGGACCAGATACAGATTGGATACAATCTTAAAAGCAAAAGATTTTTACACTAAGATCCTGAAAGCAGGTTTACCACCATCTCCCTGAATTAAAAGAACAGAAACTAGACAAGATGATAAACAATTGAGTGAAGGGGCAATGTCACTGCCCCTTGAGGAGATGCAGAAGCCGGAGGCCATGGAGCAGAGTTTGGCATTAAAGGAAGATCCAAAAGAACAGAGGATGACAAGAGCTGCATATAAGCGTATGGAAAAAGAGCAAAAACAAAAGGCTGTAACTGGTCCAGCTACGCAAGATGCGGCTGTTTCAGAGCCTGTGGGAGGAGCACGTCCTAAGAGAGCAACAGCTGATCTTCAGGCCATGTTCCAAAGGCTCATGGTCACCAGAGATGGTGAAGTTCCTGACATGGAATGTTAATGGTTTAAATTCACCACAGAAAAGAAAGAAAGAATTTTTTTATCTGAAACAACATAAAAATGACGTTGTTTGCTTACAAGAGGCATTAAAAGATCAAAAATATTTGATTAATTCCCGATTGGGAACACATTTTGCATCTTTTGCTCCGGACAAGAAGGCTGGAGTGGTTATTTACTTAAGAAAAGACTTTTCGGCAAGATTGATTGAATCGGATAAACAAGGGAGATATGTTAGTATTGAATTAACATTACAAGGAAAGAAAGTTCTTATTGGATTATATGCTCCAAATCAACAACAGGAATTTTTTTAAAAAATTTTTACATCAGAGACTAATTGAACTGGATTACAAATCTGTTATTATGATGGGGGACTGGAATGGGGTTTTGGTGCCATCTGAAGACAAGAAGGGATCTTCTAAAAACTTTTTAAATTCAAAATTGCCTAAAGCTTTTTTTGATTTGAAGGAAGATCTGGAATTAAGAGATGTATAGCAGGAAAGGAATATGAGAGACAGAGATTTTACTTTTTTTTCGGATAGACATAAATCTTTTTCCAGGATTGACTTTATTTTGTTTACTACTGATCTTTCCTCTTCGGTTAAGAACGTTAAGATTTTTCTGAGGACAATGTCTGACCATAGTCCTGTTTGGCTGGAGTTCTTTGCTGAAGACGCTAGTAGGAGATCCTGGAGGCTGAATGAGAATTTATTTACAAGTGACTTGTTCTTGCAGAAATGTAGAGAACATATGAAAGAATTTTTTGTCACAAATATGCATAAAGGTACCTCGATGGAAATGGTTTGGGATGCTAGTAAAGCCTATATGAGAGGGGTTTTGATTTATATGAATAACGCTTATAGGCGTAAGCAAGTGCAAAAACGTTTAGATATTGAGGAAGAGATTAAAACTAAGGAGAAAAATTCATTTTGAATCCATTGGATAATAATTTAAAGATCTCAATACATTTATTGAAAAAACAATTTAATATGCTATTGGCTGATCAAGTAGCAACTAATTTGCGTTATGCCAAACACAATACTTTTTGTAACGCCAATAAGCCTGGTAGATGGTTGGCTTATCAATTAAGGAAGAAACAGAAATCATGTACTATAGACAAAATAGAATACAAAGGAAAAGAAGTCTACCAACAAAATTTGATTAAGAGGAGTTTTTTAGATTTTTACTCGAAATTACATTCTAAAGAGAATATACAAGCTTTAGATATAGACAAGTATTTACAGGGAGCTCATTTTCCAAGACTTTCACAAGAACAACAACTTGAGATGAATTGCCCAATTACATCAGAAGAAATTTCTTTAGCTATTAAACAGTTGAAATTGGGCAAGGCTCCGGGAACAGATGGATTAACAGCAATTTATTATAAAAAGTTGTTGCCTGAAATGATTGAACCCTTAAAGATTTTGTTTAATGAAATTCAGACTGGAGGTGCAGTTCCTCCATCATGGAGGACAGCTTTTGTATCGCTGATCCCAAAGGAGGATCAAGACCTTACTCAACCTAAAAATTATAGACCTATATCACTATTAAATACAGATTATAAGATTTTTGCTAAAGTATTGGCTAATAGATTAATGCAAGTTTTGAAACAAATGATTCATAGTGGTCAATCGGGATTTATATCTGGGAGGTATATGAAATATAATGTAAGACAAATTGTTAACTTGCTTGAATATTTGGATAAGAACAACCAAGTCACCGCAGCATTGATATTTTTGAATGCAGAGAAAGCCTTTGACCAATTGAATTGGCAATTTTTATTAAGAGTTGTTGAGGAGATGAATTTTGGAGAAGGTTTTCTACATGCTATTAAAGCTATATATCAACAACAAACTGCACAAATTATAGTTAATGGGGGATTAACAGAGACTTTTAAAATTGAAAAAGGTACAAGACAGGGTTGCCCCCTATCACCATTATTGTTTGTTTTAACATTAGAGATTTTATTAATTAAAATTCGAGAGTCCTCTTTGATAAAGGGAATTAAAGTAAAACAGAATGATTATAGACTGAGAGCTTTTGCTGATTGACTTGGTTGTGACAGTATCCCAACCGTTACAGTCGGTTATAGACTTGATGGAAATTATAACTCAGTATGGTAAGGTTTCTGGGTTTAAGGTGAATAGTAATAAGACTAAGATATTATCCAAGAATTTATCTATGAGTGAAAGGGATATGTTATCTAAATTAACAGGTTTTGAAATAGTGAAGAAGGTTAAATATCTAGGAGTATATATTGCAGCCTCAAATGTAAAATTGTATAAGAATAATTATGAAACACTATGGTTGAAGGTACAAAGGGACTTAAATAATTGGAAAAAAATTACAATTATCATTACTGGGAAGAATTGCAGTTGTTTCATTTCATTTCATTTCATTTATTTGATTTCTATACCGCCCTTTTCCCTAGGGACTCAGGGCGGTTCACAGGGCAAATATAAATAACTATACAAAAATTAAAAGAAAATTAAACCAATGTTAAAATGAATGTTCTACCAAAGTTTCTCTTTTTGTTTCAAATGATACCTATATTGAAAAAGGATGCCAACCTTGATCAATGGCAGAAGGGTATTAACAAATTTATCTGGGCGGGGAAAAAACCAAGAGTTAAATTTAAGATTTTACAAGATGCCAGGGAAAGAGGGGGACTCAAATAAATCACTACATTATGTGATTTATTTACATTAATTAAATATTTTATGTGTGTCCCAAGACAATTCCTCTTCACTCAGTGCAGGCCAGGCAAGCCAGAAGGTCTGACACCTATATTTTAGACTATTGAAAGTACTTGGTCATCTTTTGTATGTCATATCAAGATCTGCATTATCTTCAGAAGATTGTAATAAAGCAGAGTTATATTTCATAAAAATAATTTAGATTGCAACAGTTTTGATGATGACACTATGCTAGTATTTCATTTGAATTCAATGCTTGTGTGAAAACATCTTCTCATTGTCCTGAATAACTAGATTAAGCTCCTCTGATAATTTTAATATACAACACACATTATTTTGAACTACAACATTACAGTAAGAGTGATGAGAAAAAAGCACTGTATGAACAGGAATAGCAGTGTGGATACAGTTCCATATACATTTATTATTGATTTCATAATATAAGTTCTATACCGTTGATGAAAACAGTATAAATTATACTGTATCAAGAAAAACATTTGTCTTTCCTTGCTGGCTGTTTTTCAGAATATCAAGGAATTTGTATTTCTTTTGACTTATTATTAAAATTATTCAATATTAGTATAGAATGATAGAGAGTCATATAAAGGGCGCAAAGCCCATACTTGAAACTGCAAGTGGGGACAGATTTTGAGAAAGTTGTTTTATATGGGCATTTTATGAGGTTGAGTTTTTGAAAGCAGACTTTGAAGCAGACTTTTCTTTAGGGAAAAAAAGTCATTTTCTCTTTCTTATATTTTCCTTTCCCAGTCTTTCCCCAAAATAGGAGTTAGAGTACCTTAAGGTTTTGACAGAATCAGTTTGCTAAGACATTTTACATAGTTGCTAATTGGCTGCAATGTGAAGTACATTAATATCCATCTTTCAGCTTTCTTGTCCCAGCTGCCATCTCCATGGGACTATGGGAGATGACAGAAGTTCTGTTTACTGCCTTTACGAAGGGTCAGGTTGGTACTTTGCTTTGCGTCCTTTGAAGAAAAACAAACTCTCTATAATTTTTTCCCCAAAATTTGCAATCATTTCCACACTTGTGATTGCCATCCAACTTATGTGTTTTCCTACTAGTTTTTTTGTAAGCAGATTCCCTAAACTAGTCAATTTGTCTATGCCAAGCGTAGGCAATCTTGGCTCTTTTATGACTCGGCTCAGGAATTCTGGGAGTTGAAGTCCACAAGTCATAAAAAAGCCAAGGTTGCCTACCTCTGGTCTATGCATTCAGCAATATGATTACTGCTTTTGATACCCAATAAGAAACTCATACTTTTAGATTCCTAAAATTAGTATTTTTGACTTTGGTTTTTTTTTATGAGCAATTTTCTTTCCTTCTCTATTTCAGAACCACAGCCTATAAAACTATTGTAATTAGTTTCTAATTATAACATGGAAAAATGGGAAACTTCATATTCAAAATAGGATTCACTCTTACATTTTTATTATTAGCATATTAATGCTTTGTTTTTTGCTTAGAAGAGTGACAAGAATCTTAAGAGCATCAGTATTATAAATTATATTAATTCACTTTGCAAATAATTAAAGTCCTCAAGGCTACTGTAATCTTGATTCTAGTATAGGATGAGGCACCTTGGCTACTTTTTTTATAAATAGTTTCTGAGTTGTTCACAACTGTCACATATGCAAAGCTAAATTTGATTTGCGTTAAACACCATTTTTTTCCTTCATCTTGTTGCCTCATTATTTTCCTAGGAGAAAGAAGAAAATGAAGCATCTTATTTGCCAGGTTGACTACAGGTCATGATTAGACCACTATAGTAGGATAAGGGAGACAATCTTTAAACCCCCATTCAGTAGTAAAGCTCACCAAGTGACTTCAGGCCAGTGATTTCTTGCACCCTTATAAAGTTATTGTGAAAATAAAAAAGGGCGGGTCAAAATTCAGTTGGCGACATGTCAATTAGTATGCTACCTTCAACATATGAAGGAAGATGGAAAATTAATGTAAGAAATTATGGGAAACCTAGGTTTAGGAAATGATTTTTGTCATTGCACACTTCTGAGGAGTTTTCATAATTTCTCAATCTAGTTTTCAGCTCTTGGGATTTCCTGGTAATCTCCCACCTGAGTATTTTGAGATTTTAGGCCAGAAATGCCAAACTCGCGATGTCATGTGATGTCGCGCAACTTCTCGGAGCTTTTTCCCCATTGCCGGCGATGGGATGGGTGTGGTTTTGTCATGACATGTCCGGCCCATGTGCCGGCAGTTTGATACCCCTGTTTTAGGCTATGCTTTTTGATTATATTTGTATTAGTTTTTTTGTGCAAATGGGATTTTCCCCAAGTGTTATCTTTGTAGCAATATCCTTGTAAGCTAAGATGAAAATTAATCTGGCTGAAATTCACAAAGTGGGGTCCATCTGTATTGTCCAGTGTAGAACTGCTTTTGTTTTGATTCTTAATATGTGAAACCATTATTTGTGTTATATTTTTTTAAAAAGATATTAAGCATTTTTGAGGAAAATATGCTCATTACTACAATCAAGTTTGGCATAATGAAAGCTGAAAGGTTTCTTATATGATATTGAATGCAATGCTATATTTAGATACCATTACAGAGCACTAAAAAGTCAATCCATAATATCTTACCACTTAATTGGGCAGGAGAGGAAAGGGAAAGGTGCTTTGGAGAATATGGAAATCCCAGATGACTGTTAATTTTTCAAAGTGGTGTGCCTCTGCAGCATTCCATTACCTCTTGCATAATATCACTTCAGATGAGATTCTGTGCCGTTTAAATGTTTCCAGAAATAGCATTGGGATATTGTGCTGTTTAAATGTAGCCAGAAATATTCAGATATATATGATATCATTGCAGATAAGGTAATGCTACATATTGATCTTAATCATGAATGTCATCAGATTTATATGTAGGAAGTTCAAATTAAATGGAATTTCTGACATGCTGCTGTCCACAATAATTGTAGCAGATGGAGACAGAGGAAAGAGGGCCACACCATAAATTTTATTGAGATACTGAAATTTTTAGGTTTTGCCACTTTGTATTAATTTTAGATTGAAGAGTAGCTATTGATGCTTTAATCAAATACAAACATTTTTATTCCAATTTTTGTGCCTATCTTGCTTAAACATTAAGTTCAAGAGAATAGAGAAGTGAATTCCACTAATTTTTGACTAACATCCTGAAGAAGGGAGAATAGCAAAATTCATAGTAAAGAAAAATTCTATTAAGAAGAGAAAGTATCCTCTTTCATTGATGCTGTCCAGTTCCAGGTTTTATTCCCCATTCAATCTGTGGTTATAGACCAACATACAGAAAGGAAGATAAAAGGAAAAGAAAAACCATATTGTGTTGTTGTTTAAAAGCCAACTAAAAGAAAAGGAAAAGAGATTAAATAATTAGGATATTTTAGGGCAGAGTATTTCTCTTTTTAGAGCAGAATTTGGCTTTTGATTTCAAAGGTACCAGAGCAGAATTTAGCCATGGCCAGAGATGTAAGATTATCCTGATCATCCAGCCATAGTTGAATATAGAAAGGTCTGTATTTCTGGAAAATCTACTAAAAGAGGTATGAAGGACCTTTACATAATACCTCTGTAGAAAAAACAGATTAATAAAACATAATAAAGTTCAAGGATTCAGTTGTCAGAAAGTTTGGCAGCTCAAATCACTGCAGCAAAAAATGGGTATTTCTGTGTTTCCCTGAAAATAAGATCCAATTGGAAAATAAGCCCTAGCGTGATTTTTCAGGATGCTCGTTGTATAAGCCCCACCCCCAAAATAAGCTCCAGTTAAGATTGTCAGCCAGACGAATGGATTTAGTACTATATTCCCCCAAAAATAAGCCCAAACTGGAAAATAAGCCCTAGTGCATCTTTTGGAGCAAAAATTAATATTACCCAGTCTTATTTTCAGGGGAAAATGGTTCCTACTTTACATGCCTGTTTGTTTATTTATTTATTTATTTGTTTGTTTGTTGAATTTATATACCACCCTATTCCCGAAGGACTCAGAGCGATTCACAGGGCAATTAAAACAGTACAAAAAGAATAAAATATAATTAAATTAGTAAAAGCCCACAATTCCTAATAAGAATAAAATTAAAATTTTAAAATTAATTTAACATAATTTAATAAATACTTTAAAATTTAAAATCCCTCAGTCCAGGCCAGACAGTTCGAACAACCAGGTTTTTAAGTCCCGGCAAAAAGAGCGAAGGTCAGGGGCAGTCCGAAGCTCCATTGGCAGTTCATTCCAAAGGGCGGGCGCACTCACAGAGAACGCCCTCCCCCTGGGAATCACCCGCCGGCAATCTCTAACCGGCGGAACACTAAGCAGGCCCTCCCTGTGGGCGCGCACAGGATGATGGGAAACTGATGCTGGTAGCAGGTGCTCCCTAAGATAATCCCAACTATCTGTGGTGATACTCTTTGTAATCATTTGTGAGTGTGTTAGTCTTCTTCAGCATAATGGATTCAGATGTGTGAAGTTCTCTTACATATCCTCTTCATGTATTTTTAAACTTTGATTTTCTTCTGTACTCATTCCACTTAGATTTTAGTAAAATTTAACTAATTTATTATTTTGAATAACACTCTTGAAATCTACTTCTGTCTGCTTATCATTTTGAAATCAGTTTTGGTCCTTCTGTCATTTTCTATTGCTTTATGTGAAACTGAACATTTCCCTTGTTTTAGTGACAACAAAGTGTAATTTTTATTATGCTAACAGTAAAATGTAGTCAGTTATTTTCTCATTGAAATTGGAGTTGAAATCCCTCTTTTTAGCTTAATGGATCATGCCATTTTTAATGAACATAAACATTAAAATCCATTATGGTAGTTGCTTTTATGGCAAAGAAGGTTGTATGTAATTTAAACTATTAAAACTCTTTAACTTGTCCAGCACCAATGAATGAATAAACAAATACAGGCCTATTTAAACATTTCTTAGATCACACCATTTTGCACCCATTTTGATATAATCTGCCTATCACTATTTACATTTTGTTTTTTGCTACTTATTCTATATCGTGACTAACCCAATATTGGTAAATTGGGAATAGATTAGAGAGAAGAAGGAAAGACAAAGTCCTAGTGGACAATCACTTAAATACGAGCCAGCAGTTTGCTGCAGTTGCCCAGAAAAATCAACACAGTGCTAGGCTGCATTAACAGAGGGATAGAATCAAGATCATGTGAGGTTTAATACCACTTTACAATGCCTTGGTAAGGCCACACCTGGAATACTGCATCCAGTTTTGTTCACCACAATGTATAAAATATGTTGAGAGTCTAGAAAGAGTACAGAGAAGAGCAACAAAGATGATTAGGGGACTGGAGGCAAAAACATATAAAGAAAGGTTGCTGGAATTGGGTATGTCTAGTTTAAAGAAAAGGACACTGCTCCAAACCACCTGAAGGCAGGACAAGAAGCAATGGATGGAAACTTATCAAGGAGAGAAGCGACCTAGAACTAAGGACAGATTTCCTGACAGTTAGAACAATTAACCAGTGGAACAACCTGCCTCCAGAAGTTGTGAATGCTCCAACTCTGGGAGTTTTTAAGAAGAGACTGGACAACCATTTGTCTGAAATGGTATAGAGTTTTCTGCCTGAGCAGGGGGTTGGACTAGAAGACCTCTAAGGTCCCTTCCAACCCTATATTATTATTATTATTATTATTATTATTATTATTATTATTATTATTATTTTGAGTAATTAACTAGATGGAGCAAAAATATATGCCAACATAATTAATAAACTCCAATAGAACAATTTAAATGACAGAACAAATGCTGAGTAATAACAGATCTTTTGAATTTCATATGTTTTCAAAAATACGTTGGCACAACGTTTACTTTCATACTAAATGATCCTGAACTATTTAAAATGGATAATATCATGTAATCATTGTTTGCTTTTACTATTCTGCAAAATGGAAATATAACGTTCTAAAGATTGCTAGTATTAGTCCTTATATAGAGTGTATATATAAGCTTTCTTTGAAATATTAAAATTCTGCTGCTTGTCTGTGAACTTACACATTTCTTGTATCTTAGACACATAACACCAGAAAAATTTTATGTGGAAGCTTGCGATGATGGAGCAGACGATGTACTTACCATTGACAGAGTGTCCACAGAAATTACTCTTACAGGTATCTTCACCATGACTTTAAACATTTTCTAATCTGGCATTCATATTTGTAGAAAAATTTTCTAAAACATCAGTATAACATTAATATGTAATATCCTCTCACTCATTTTCATTCACAATGACATATTTTTCCCAAAAATGCTTAGTTACATTTTGTTGTTTACCAGCACAGTGTGAAAATGCAAATTTTATCAAAATTGCAGAAGCTAATATGTATATATGTTTTATGCATACAAGTTAATTCTTTAAAATATAAGCTTCTGGGAAGTTGTCTTTAAACTGTTAACGTTGAAGAGGATTGAGTTAGCTTCTTATCTGTATTATAAAGGTAAAGGTTCCCCCGCACATGTGTGCTAGTCGTTTCCAACTCATCTGTGTTTCAAAGCTGAAGAGCCAGCGCTTGTCCGAGGACGTCTCCGTGGTCATGTGGCCAGCATGACTAGACGCCAAAGGCGCACAGAAGGCTGTTACCTTCCCACCATAGTGGTCCCTATTTTTCTACTTGCATTTTTACATGCTTTCGAACTGCTAGGTTGGCAGAGGCTGGGACGAGTAACAGGTGCTCACTCTGTTACGCGGCACTCGGGATTTGACCCGCCAAACTGCGTCCTAACCCACTGAGCCACCGTGTCCCATATTCTGTGTTATACTGCTAGAGATTAAGCACTGCCAATAATATTTAAGGCAGGAAGAAGTAATCAGCTTGTACATATCAGGAAGGAAGAGGTCTCCTTTGTAGAGTTAGCTACATGTGGATCTGCCATGCTCATTTTTACTTCAAAAAGGATATGAGATGTTTGTTTTATTGTATTGGCTTTGCCACTTCAGTTTTGTTTTTGTTTTTCACAGAGATTCAGCTAGAAATCCCTGAAATAATAACCCCAGGCCTGAATAATAATTCCAGACTTCTATGAAAAGTAGTATTTAATTAGTTTAATTACTACAGCACCCGTGTTATACAAGTCTGATTTGGATAGTCCTAATTTACCTTGTTTAACATTGGCTTTTTAATTATTTTATTTATTCGCCTGGTTGTTTTCTGCATTCAATTAATGCCTCCAGGGCAATTATGTTATATAGTTCAAAAACAGTCCTATCCAGCCACATACAGTCCTTGACAGAGAAGACATGAGTTTTGATCTAGGTGTTTCATACTAAATAGACTCATTTAAATCAAGGAGATGTTAATAATTATTAGTTTAATTTCCACAGGTTTCTTTGAGTCCACTATAAGTATGTAAAGTCTGATCATGTTGTAGTACTAATATCAGTTACTATTAAATGAAGTGTTGATTTTGAATTTTTAATCTGTGAAATAACCTTGTGAAATAAATAAATTTATTGTGAAATAAATAAAAATATATAATATGTATATGAGATATTAAAACACTTTGTACTCCTTTTGTTATCTTTAAAGCTTAAGTTTAATAAAATGCTAATTATTAAATACATAGTGTAATTTACAGTGTTATTAAATCTTACAATGTTTCATACAACAGTTTATGCTGTTTTTCCTTTGCAGTTAAAAAAGATGTTCCACCTTCAGCCATTACCAGGCAAATATGTGGTATTTTGGGAACAATCCGTCTAGTGGCAGGTATGGGGCTTTCAGAAGAAGTAAATAAAATTACAATCAGAACACTGAAAACTCTTGCCTTATAGTTATTAAGTAATGATTATTTTATACAACAATTATTTTATTGATAACAATACATAAGAACAAGCACAATACATTAAAGTGAAGGCTAAATATTTGTAATCTTGTACATATTTAAGTGGTCAGAATTTGGTCTACAAAATGCTTCAGTATTAAAGGGTAAGAAGAGAATTTGAATTGCAACTGTATTTTTAAAGTGAATATTTTGCTAGTTCAGATGCAACTTGAGCATTGCTTTCGTAAGGTTCTTATAAGTATATATTCAATATTTTGTGTACCTTTTTAGTTATTTCAGGCTGTTAGTTAGTTAAATACTATATATGCTGAAATTATTTTGTTATTAAAGTCATGTTGGATGTAATCAGTATATCTTACCATGGGTTAAGCTACAGAAGTATAGCTTTTTATACACATAGGAGAATATTTTATTTGCTGCCTTCTGAAATGACAGATTAGAACATAATTGTGCATTTTTTATGAATATCACTGAATATCATACTATAAATAAGGTAGACCCATATCAGAAAGTTAAAAGTGAACAGGACAAAAAAAATTAATTAATGTTAACCTTGGAAGGGAAAGGGTGTTGGTTGAGAAAATTATATACGAAGAAGACAAAGGCACTAAACAAACATATTTCCTTTGGGGAAAAAGAAGAGGAGATGTAACAGATTTTGAAAATGGTCCAGTGAGGTAGGTTAAGGAGAAGAGAGTGAGGAATAAGAATGACATGATACCACTAGCCAAATTTAGGGGAAAATGCAGGGTTCCCCTGAGTATCTGATGACCTGTATGCAGGCTGTAGATCCTAGGTTGTATACCCATTGATAAAAATGTATAGCTGGAATGTTTTATTTTGCATTGAGGACTTTAGGAATCTGCAATTCAGTAGAACCTCAGTTTGTGAATATATTTTTGTCATAGAAAATCCTTGAGGGGAAAAAATACAGTTCTTAATACAGGTAGTCCTTGACTTACGAACACAATTGAGCCCAAAATTTCTGTTGTTAAGTGAGACATTTGTTAAGTGTGTTTTACCCCATTTTATTATCTTTCTTATCACAGTTGTTAAATGAATCACTACAGTTGTTAAATTAATAACAAAAGTTGTTAAGTGAATCTGGCTTCCCCATTGACTTTGCTTATCAGAAGGTCAAAAAGGTAATCACATGATCCCAGGATATTGCAACCATCATAAATATGAACTAGTTGCCAAAGATCTGAATTTTAATCACGTGACCAGGGGGGTGCTGTAACAATTGTAAGTGTGAAAAATGGTCATAAGTCACTTTTTTCAGGGCCATTGTAATGGTCACTACATTAACTTTTATAAGTCGAGGACTGCCTGTAGCATGTCTGCTTCAAGGAAGGAGGGGGGGGATGATCTAACAAATATGTAATAACAATATGAATAGTGGGGAGAAATAAAGGGGAGAAAATGAGTTTTACTCCCTTTGCCCATCCTTCTCTCTCTCTCTCTCTCTCTCTCTCTCTCTCTCTCTCTCTCTCACACACACACACACACACACACACACACACAGAAGTAGAACAGTCATCAGAGCTGACCCATAGTTTGTTATTTTACAGGCACATATCTTATTGTTATAACAAGAAAGAGAAAAGTAGGTGAATTTTTCAAACATGTAGTCTGGAAAGCAACTGATTTTGACATCCTCTCTTACAAAAAGACAATGCTACATTTAACTGATATTCAGGTATGAGTTAATATGTTTTGAATGTTTTAGAAATTTCCTGTGGACGTGTAAAACAAATGAAAATTTATTTAATCCCTTAAAAGTTTCTATAAGAACATGATTGCTGATAAGTTGAACATATAATTTCTCTGAAATTCAGCAGCTAATCCATTAATTGGGATTCAAAGGGCCCCATGAGAACAGACTTTTCCAATGCCACTTGAAAAACTTTATAGACTAGAATTCTGTGCTATCTATGAGTTTTCGTCGTAATATTTTGTAATTTGCATGTGTGATTTTTGAATCTTGAACAGTTTCGAAGCCAATGACTGTTTTTAGCATAATACACGTAGTTCTTGACTTACGACCACAACTGAGCACAAAATTTCTGTTGCTAAATGAGACAATTGTTAAGTGAGTTTTGCCCCATTTAACGACCTTTCTAGTTTTATTTATAGTTGTTAATTGAAACACTGCAGTTGATAAGTTAGTAACATGGTTGTTAAGTGAATCTGCCTTCACTATTGATTTTTGCTTGTCTCAGCCCAGCCCAACTCACAGAGTTGTTGTTGAAGGGAAATCAGGGGGGAGAGGGAGTATTAAGTATGTTCACCACCTTCAGTTATTTATACAAATAATAAAGAAATATATTTATTTTTTATTTTAATTCCATTTATATCCCGCCCTTCTCCAAAGACTCAGGGCGGCTTATGGTATGATTATATTTTTAGTTTTTCTGAAGCCTCCAAGTTAGGATTTCTTTAATGACCTTCATTATAAATGGAGTTGGATTATACTGTAATGTGAGAATGTGGGAATGTTTTTTTCTCTACCCAAGAAAAGAAAAACTTTTCAAGATTATCTGCTAAAACGCTTCATCAAATTTTATGAACTCTTAGTAACAAAAGTGACAAAAATAATAACAATGTTTTTTTTATTTATCAGTTACAGGATAATAAAGTCTTTTCAGCAATGATTAGTCATATATTGAGTGTGGATGGATTTTATTTTTCTACAACATATGACTTGACACACACCTTGCAACGATTGGCCAATACCAGTCCAGAGTTTCAAGAAATGAGCTTGCTAGAGAGGGTAAGAATATTTCTTTCAAAATTTGTTAGAAAAATAAGATGTTATATACAGAGAAAACAGATGTGTGTTTGTGTGTGTGTGTGTGTGTGTGTGTCTGTCTGTCTGTCTGTCTCTCTCTGTGTATGTTTATACTGAGTAGATTGTCTTTGTTTTTAAACTTCCAGTGAGATAGTTTTAATTTTTATTGTCCTAGTGACCAAGGTATAATGTTTCAACAAAGCCTGGTGGTTTTTAAATTGTCAGTTTAATACTTCTGTGAATCCATGGTGTGTTTACTCCATATTCTTAGTCTTCTTGTGCATTTTTCTTTTGTATATTTCTGGAAAGTTGGATTGGTTCCTTATTTAGTCATCCCTGGAGATCAATTGAAATCTTATGCCGTTTTTCCACTAATAAAACTGCTTCTATTAGCAGGATTGGAAAGAACAGTCATGCTGTCTTCCCAGAAATTTATATCTTTCCTTCAGATCTGCTCCATAGTATTTAGAGGGCACTTTGAAGCATATTTATAATGGGAAGCTGCAGGAAGAAGACAAAAGTCCATGATTACCTGACTGGATTTCACCCTGATTCACTTTGTTCTGGTAGCTTTCTATAGTTCTGCTCTGAAATATAAAACTAGCTCAAACTTGGTTTTTAATTGTATTTCTCTTCCTTTTTTTTTTACAGGCAGATCAACGGTTTGTATGGAATGGGCACCTTCTTAGAGAACTTGCTGCTCAACCTGAGGTAGTTCGTTCTGCTGGGTGTAATCCTCAAAATGTTACTTTGTGTCTTTATAGCTTTCTGTTAATCCTCTTCTAATGTAGTTGGCTGGCATATCTGATTTGTTCATAGTTAATCTGATGTAGCTATAGGAATTAATAAAGTTAATCTTTATTGATAAAAACCAGTTAGCATCTGGTTCATTGAAAATTGAAGGTTTTTACCGTATTCAGATAAACATCTTTAAATCTTTCCAAAGGGACTCCTCTAGTCAACCTGGACTTGAGGGAATAGAAGGTGAAGAGCAATAGTGCTTACTTGCACATATTCCTTTTTCAACGCATGAGAAGCAAGCCCCAGTACAAGCTAATATGATGCATTCTTTGTTGTACAAACTGTTTTAAATAGTGAGATAAATTTAATTTTTGTGAAATTCCAATGATTTATTCTGCAGCTACATCAACTAAATATCTGATTCGGATCTTCACTGACTATGTGGGGTAGAATACAGAAAGAATTTTGTTAGGATAGCATAATAGAGATTGTTAATATTCAGATAAAATATTGGAGGAGTGGTGTTTTAAAAAAGGAACTGAGCTCAGTGAGATCTAGAGCACAGCATGGCTCTAGGACAGGGGTCGGCAACCTAAAAAAGGTAAAGAGCCACTGGGAACCGGTTCCATGACACATAAAAGAAAGTGGGAGCCGCAAGCGTGCGTCCATGCATGCGCATGCGCAAAAAAACATTTTGCGCATGTGCAAAACGGGTTTTTCTTGTGCATGCGAGGACGCACGCGGTTGCCATTTTTTTTTAATGTGTGATGGTTTGCTGATGACGGACATGGATGCAGGAGCCGGAGGGAAAGGAATGCAAAATTGCACGGAGGGGCGCAAGGGGTGGAAGATGCCGGGATGGGGAGAGGAAGAGGCAGGGTGAGTGGCTCCGAGGGACTCACGGTCAAGCCGGTGCCCAGCACGATCACGTCGTAGGCCTCGTCCATGGTGCCGGCTACACAGCCGCCTCCCCCTCAAGAATCCCGTTCAAGAATCTCTCCGCCGCGGGGAACCGCCCCAGCTAACTTTGCTTTTCCTATGTATGCCGTAGCAGACGCCAATGGGAGGCGTGGCGGGAGACGAGAAAGACGCGCACGTTACTTTTCCCAGATTGGTGCCTACGCTTAGAAGCAAGAAAAAGAAGTCCCGAAGCCACTTTCCCGGGGCTGCTCGTTTGGGTGGGGAAGGGGGGGGGTTGTAAATCGCGGAGGCCCTGCCCCTCCTGCTGTCATGGCAACGGCGGTGGCACCACTGATCTGGAAGTAAATGGATCCGTAATTCTGAATAAAGGAGAAAATAATTCCCAACACCCCAGGTGTAGTTCCTCTCCCCATCCCCACTCTCAAGCCTCTGTCAGAAACATCTTAAAAAGATTTGCTGCTTGCAGCTACTCCCAAGATAACTCCGCCAAGGAAAAGAGATCCACGATACGGGGTGGGGAGAGGGGGAAGGGCAGTAGTTGCACCCACACTGGTTGCATGTTAATAGTGTTGGGGACTGCAGTTCACGGCGCTTCGGTTACTGGGGAATATTTTTGTCAGTTGCAAAGCTGCTTTCCACGCTCCAGCTGCGTTCCCGCTCGTCGCCAGCCATAAAATGGTGGATAGGGCTTTCGGTCGACTGAGCAATGTAGGACCGCAGCCTTTATGATCTCCTGCTTCCCCTTGATTGCGTTACGGGGTTGAGGGAGCCGACCTGTCAGCTTTGGACCGGCCTCACCGTCCCGAGGCCGCGTCGGGTTTGTTTTTTTTGCCCGCCTCGAATGACTCGCGTGTAATCGCGTCCTGATGATAAAGGATTCACGCAAGAGGGAGGGGAGAGAGCATCCCCCGATATACTCGGTGAGGCTGAGACCGCTTTAAAGCTGGGCATGAGGAACGTGTGTTTTTTAAAAGGCGAATCGTTTCAACTTTTTGGGACTTTTTTGGTTTTCTATCCTGTTTTAACGAGGTTCTGATTTGGCTCTGTTTGGTTTCTTTGGCGTGCCCGGGGGCAGGGGGGGTCGGTCGAAGAAGAGAGATTCAGGGATTTCGAAACGGCGAAGATGAGAATACAGCATGCTTTCTTTCGTCTGCCCTCTCACCGCTTAACAGCGGCGCCGCTGCCCGTTCGCGCGGAGGTCCGCGTGCACCTCTCCAAAGGTTTGGGGAGGTGCGCGCGCACTTCCGCTCGTTCGGAGAGGTGCGCGCGCACCTCTTGGAAAGGGCAGCGGCGCCGCTCGTTGGGAAAGCTGCCACGGCCCGTTTGCAGAGCTGCCGCTTTCGGCAGCCTGCAAACGGGCCGCGGCAGCTTTCCCAACGAGCGGCACCGCTGCCTGTTCGCGCGGAGGTCCGCGCGCACCTCTCCAAAGGTTTGGGGAGGTGCGCGCGCACTTCCGCTCGTCCGGAGAGGTGCGCGCGCACCTCTTGGAAAGGGCAGCGGCGCCGCTCGTGGGGAAAGCTGCCACGGCCCGTTTGCAGAGCTGCCGCTTTCGGCAGCCTGCAAACGGGCCGCGGCAGCTTTCCCAACGAGCGGCACCGCTGCCTGTTCGCGCGGAGGTCCGCGCGCACCTCTCTAAAGGTTTGGGGAGGTGCGCGCGCACCTGCGCCCATTCAGAGAGGTGCGCGCGCACCTCTCCAAACGGGCAGTGCCACTCTCCATTTGGAGAGGTGCGCGCGCACCACTGCCCATTCGAAGAGGTGCGCGCGCACCGGGCGGCTGGGAGCCGCAGGGGACGGCTCAAAGAGCCGCATGCGGCTCCGGAGCCGCGGGTTGCCGACCCGTGCTCTAGGAGATACATGCTGTTTTTCATCCTAAACAAGTCAACCGTGAAGATGTATATGAGAATTCATTTGTTTTAATAATAAATTCAGAATACATGCCTGTAAGAATTGAAGAGTAATATTGCTTTATAATCTTTTTTAAAAAAGCAAATTTTATTGGTTTTCCAGTTTTACATTAGGTGTTCGGAAAGCAACGTGGTAGCTGGGTAATCAGTGGTTCAATAACAAATTGTTTAGTACATATCTCAGGTTATATCATCAGAAATTCCTTCTCTATTTCCCATAACAATTGCTATATCACATTTAAGCTAGTAAATTTTTGATTATAATAAAGTTAGTTAAAGCATTTATCAGTATATTTTTCCTTATATATATCCGTGTCCTGTTTTTAAGTTTTACCTAATTTTTAATTTTTTATTACAATATTCCATTTTAACCTTTAATATCTATAGTGTTTGAATTTTGGGTAGTCCAAATTTCCTTTGTTTCACTAAATAGAAATCATCATATCTAAAATATACATATTACATATTCATATTACTTACTTAAATATATTCTTATCTTATTTCTTAAGCATTTTCTATTTCTCATCCTAATACATCATCACTTACTAATAGAGCGTCCTTTATCATATCAAATCCATATTATCTGGGCTAAACAATAGTTCAAAGCTAATTCCTAACTGTTAGTTTTCATTTCCCTTGTAGATCTAAATCCTAGGTGTTAAGCTGGATAGTCCCCTTTTTATCATTTAACCACAATATTTAAATCCAGTAATCATATTTCCCTTCATCTAAAAGTCTCCCTTTAGCCCATTAATTGAAACGTTAGGATCCTCTATCATAAATCAAGAGATCCCATTTTTTAAAAAAATCTATGGGTTTCTTTTTGTGCCAATCAGGCTTCCATACCAATGATTTTAAATCATCAGATAAATCTCTGTTCATTCTTATACATATTGCTTTAACCAAAAGAGACCATCTAATTGTCAGTTCCAAAAAAGCTGGCCCATTCATAATCGTTAGGTTGTTGTCCTGGTAGGTCCTTCAATTCAATTTGGTCTTCTAGTTCCTCAGGTTGCTTCAGGTTTAGATAGAGAGTCACGTCCAGTTTTATGGTTGTTATTTGATTGTACAGGTTTTCAGTATACTGTATTTGTTGGTCTTCAATAGCCTCCATATTAATGTTGCTTTGTTCCACTTCTGTTGCTTTTTGGGTTGTAGGTTCTTTAGTTGCGGTCAGGGTTTGTCTGTCAAAGTTTTCAATAAGTTGTATTTGTTGATCTTTAAAGTCCTCTGTCTCGGTATTGTTTTCTTCCACTTCTGTTGGCTTTTGGATTAAGGTTCTTTCATTGAAATCAGAGTTTCATTTTGTAAGTTTAAGCTGTCGCCTCTGTCTTTCAGTCTGGATTTACTTATTTTGGTAGCTTCAAGAACTTTTTCAAGTATGAGTTTATAGTCAAGCTATCGCTGGTCTTCCTCTATTTCTAGCAGTATTATAGATAAACCTTTAGTGAAGGCTATTTCTTAAATGACAGCCAGTAAATGTTCACTTCCACTATTCTTAAAAATGAATTTCACTGTCCAGATGTTCTCCCAGCTTTTTATCTCCTTTAGATAATGCAAGGACAAATCTTGTCTGTAAGCAGGTCTCTTTAACAGAAGTATTTAGTTGCTATACCAAGCTTCGCCACAAGATGTCCCTGACAGCATTTAAAGGTGTTTTTTTAATGCAAAATCAAAACTAGGTTTTTATCCAGATAAAATTATTTTTCATAGATAAAGTGACAGGTCCCCATGAGAGTAGGAATTTTTGGGACCCCAGATATCAAGGTAATATAAATCCAGTTGCTAATTGTATGTCTCAGTGCTTTATTTTCCCTGCATAGTCAAGCACCGCCATCTTAGAGGGTGGGAAGAAAACATTCCCTTCTCTCCTCACCAGGGGAAGAAGTTTCAGAAGGCTTTTGACAGGAAAGTACTTGGGATACAAGAAGGTAAAGTCTCATCCAGTTCCTCCGTAGTGCTTTCAGTGTGCTAGATTGTACATTTTGCCTCGGCAGGTAGCAGCTTGATGATGGCCCATGTGGATGGCCGATCTCTTCTCCGTCAGTCCAAAGAGCTTCCCTGGATCAAACGGAAGGGCTGCCGCCCTTCCATGATCAATCAGGAGGTCCTCTTCTGGCTCATTGCCCCTCCAAAGCGACTTTTGATCCATTTCAGGGTGCCCTGGTGAGAGAAAACCAGATGGTGGGAGGAGCGATCACCCCCGCGCGTCTGCCAGTGCCGCGATCCAGAACTGGAAGCTCTTTATAATCTTCTTAATACAGTGTCATTAATTAGACATCTTTGGTACTCCTAATTGTTTGAATATCTATTGGTTCAAAATTTAAATTTGTGATCGTTATTATGTTATTTCAGAAACAAGAGTATTTAGTTGTCTTCTTCCACAGCTAATTAAATTATGCATAGCCAAGACCTAGTATTATTGGTTCTCACAACTATTAATTCCTTTCTTCTACAGGCAGATAGCAAATACATTAACTTCTTTGTTAACTGTTGATGATCAAATGAATTAATTAACTCTGTTGGTTTAATAGAATAATACTTATGAATCTGTTCATACTTCCTTGCCAATGGTTTTATTATAAGTTGCAAACACCACAGTTTTATGCTTTGTATTATATACTATATAATACATAATTTTATTATATTGTGTTTATTATATATTATATAATGAATTATCCTATACACTAGAAAGTGATCGTTTTATTGCTCTGTCCTTATGACACTATAGAAATATAAGGAATTCCTAGACTTTTTCTCCCTTCCCTCATTTATAATATGGGAAAAATAATTTGGAATCTGTTTCTAAGCCAAGAATTGTAGAAGCTAGAAAGAGAAACAAACTTAAAGATTTCAATAAATGAAGGACGACTGTGCATTGTTTCCAAATCTAATTTTACTTAAGAAGCTTTTTAAAGTACTATCGATATTAGTCCTTTAACTTGAGATTTCCTATGGATGTATCCCTCTTATATCAGAATGGATCTATTTTTCTTATGATGTTATGTCTTTGAATAGTTGTGTATTGATTTCATTTCATCTAAAATTTTACAGAGGAGTTGTGGTTTTTGAAAAGGGTTAAGAGAAACCTAGAGCGCTGCTGGAGGAAAATGATGGATGACTCCAACCAGACATGACTTAGAACTGCTATTAAGGCCTATCTCATGGCAGTAAGAGCAACAAAATAGCATTATTTGTCTGCCCTTATTGAGTCTGCAGAGTGTTGCCGGCAGCCCTGTTCCAGATCACCCAGTCTTCCTGGGGCAGGGGGGCTTGAGTGATCATCTTCAGGGCTGTGCAGATGAATTTGTTCAACACCTGACAGACAGAATCACTTGGATTTGTTCCCAGTTAGAGCCCATGCATGGAGCTAGTCCATATTACCGGTAAATGCCTGCAGAGAAGTCTTGCTTGGCAACAGTTGGACCCTGTTGGACCTGAGGAAGAGGAGACGGTCCTTGATACTTTCAGTGCCATCACCTGTCATTGAGATCTTTGTCACGCCTGGATGTGAAAGCCTCCAGGATAGTGACTAGCAGGTGGATACAAGCAGTGATTAACTTGTCACTATAGGAGGGGACATTTCTGAGGCCTTTTAAGGAGGCCCCAATTTGTCCCCTCCTTAAAAAACTATCACTTGATCCCATTTGCTTGGACAATTTTTGTCCTGTTTCCTATCATCCCTTTTTCAGGAACATCATGAAAAATGTGGTTGTCTTATAGCTTCAGATACTTATTGATGAAACAGATTATCAGCCAGGATTCAGGCCCAGTTATGGGATGGAAATGGCATTGGTCGCACTTGTTAATAATCTCTGACAAGAGCAGGGTGGGAGTAGTGCAACCATCCTTGCTCTCCTTGATCTCTCAGTGGCCTTCAGTACCATCAATCATGGTATCCTTGGGGCCAGCTATGGGGCTAGTCAGCATGTTGTTGCACTGGTTCAGCTTTTTCATCCAAGGCTGATCCCAATAGGTGTTAGTGGGGAATGAGAGATCCAGCCTATGGCTGTCATTTTGTGGCATGCCACTAGGCTTGGTACTTTCTCCACTCCTTTTTAACATCCATATGAAGTCACTAGATGAGATCATCCATCACTATGAGTTGAGGTATCTCCAGAACACATATTTCCACTCCAATTGTCCCAAGTGATGTTATTTCTGTCCTCTCACAGTGCCTGGAAGCTGTGGGGGCCTGGATGGGGGACAACAGACTTTGAACTCTGCCAAGATCGAATGATTTTGGGTGCATGGAGCCCCAAGATTAGAGACTTTGACATCTTTAGTTCTGGATGGGGTGGCATTACCCCAGATAGATCCGGTCCTCAACATGGGGATTCTCCTGGGCTTGCAACTCCTGTTCAAAGAGCAAATGGCAGTCACAACCTGGAGAGCATTTACACAACTTTGGGTTATAAGCCAGTTGCGGCCTCTCCTGGATCAGGAGTCCCTGCACTCAGTTATTCAATCCCTAGTCAGTTCATGTTTGGACTATTGTAACACACACTATATGGGGCTACATTTGGAAGCTACAGCTGGTGCAGAGTGCGGCAGCACGGACAGTTTGGGGCCCTAAGGTTGGCCTATGTAACACCACTGCTCCATTAGCTGCACTGGCTGATGGCTTGCTTTTGGGTGCAATTCAAGGTATTAGTAATCCTCTTTAAAGCCCTTTATGACATGGATACAGGCTACTTGAGGGATCATCTTATCCCACTGGAATTGACCCACCCCACCCATGCCGGCAGAGGAAGTATGTTGCAGGTCTCATCGGCCAGAATATTCTGGCCGATGGGGTCCAGTAGAAGAGCCTTTTCTGGTGTTGCTTCTGCCCTGTAGAACGTCTTGTCCCCAGAGTGAGGTTGGCTCCTACACTCCTGACCTTCTGTAAGAGCTTAAAGATCTGACTCTGCTTGTTGGCTGTTCCACAACAAAGAGATGAAGTTTCCCTAATCATTCAGAAATAGAATTCTTGTCTGCACTCACCCTTAGATTGAAAATGATAAATTCAGTTATGCAATACTCAGAATTAAGTATTTTTTTCAGTTCTGGGGTAATTGTGATGGAGAGAATGCATGACCAAACAATCATTGGCAAGTGGACAGCCTCAGAAATTGGATGGATGGATGGATGGATGGATGGGAGGGAGAAGAAGAGGGGTCAGATTAGGTCTTTGTGCTGAGACTCTTCTCTGTGCAGTAGCATCAACTTGAGAAACATTATAACAGTTACTGAATAAACTATGTAGAGGGCTCAAAATTTTATATTTGTGTGGGATAAGTAAGCATCACAAAACACACTATAAGAGGACTGTTTTTCTGTAAAGATAATAATATTAAATAGTAAAGATACAGTTCTTTAAGTATATTAACTTTCCTGTTTTTAGCTCCATAGGTTTGCAGTCCCTGTTATGCATGGTTGTATCCTTTTGTTTGCCTACCACAGAAACTCAGTGTGGGTATGAGGGACTGCTCTCAGACGAATTTCAGTAAATGATATATATATATATGTGTGTGTGTGTGTGTGTGTGTGTGTGTGTGTGTGTATGTGTGTGTGTGTGTGTGTGTGTGTGTGTTTTCTGAGGTTTTCACGGGTGTTTGTATGTAGATCTTTGGTCATTCGGGTTTTCTTCTTCTCCCAGAAGAACGAAGCTGAAGCCTGAGGATGACGGATGAGATTTCGTCGAAACGTTGCTCTTACACCTTCAATTCTACGTGGGGAAAAACCCGAATGACCATATATATATATATATATATATATATATATATATATATATATATATGTGTGTGTGTGTGTGTGTGTGTGTGTGTGTGTGTGTGTGTGTGTGTATGTGTATATGTATATGTATGTATATGCATATGTATATATTTCTAAGGGATGCGGTGGGGTTAGGATGCTGAGCTTGTTGATCAGATGGTCAGCAGTTTGGCGGGTCGAATCCCGAGTGCTGCGTAACAGAGTGAGTGCCTGTTACTCGTCCCACCTTCTGCCAACCTAGCAGTTCAAAAGCATGTAAAAATGCAAGTAGAAATGTAGGGACCACTACGGTGGGAAGGTAACAGTGTTCCGTGCGCCTTTGGGGTGTAGTCATGCCGGCCACATGACCACGGAGATGTCCTCAGACAAGCGCTGGCTCTTCGGCTTTGAAACGGAGATGAGCACCGGCCCCTAGAGTTGGAAACAACTAGCATGCATGTGCAGGGGAACCTTTACCTTTATTTAATCCTACTTCATAAGATGGTTGAAAATTTGGGGAATGAGTGCTATGCATGCTGTTTGGACACGCTTGGACACCTGGAGGAAAGGCAGCATATAAATTAAATAAAGAGATAAATATCTTCACATATTTCATACTTACTTCCTTTAATCTAATTATCTTCTGATTATGTGGCCCATCAGTCTTGGTCCTTCAGCTGTCAGACCTGAGCCTTTTTCATTTTAGTGTGATATTTTTGTGAACCATAAAAATATTGGACCTACATTGTTGGTTAGGATTATTTAAAAAGTATATAAGTTCTTTGTGGTACATAGAACCACTTGCTTTGTGAGATGGGTAGCTATATAAATTTAAAAAATAAAGAAAAATTAAAAAATAATAATGAAATTTAATAAGCAGTTTTCTTTCCTAACCCAATTCTTACTTATTTGTTGTCCTCTTTCTTCAGTATGCATTAACTCATTCAGAACTAGTAAGAAACACCTTTTTTTCTTATTAAATTGAAAATGGGTGAAAAATGCATCTCTCTTTCCTTAGAATATTTTTTCTAGTTATAGTTTGTTGAGCATTCTATACTGGAATACAGAAAAATGCTGTTGTGCTCATAATATCCACTGAATATTCTAATATGTTTTATTTATTTTTTCAGTAAGTGTTAACATATTCCTTAATTGCTGTTTCACACCAGTTATTATTATGCATACTTGTTCCATTAATGGTAAATATTTTGACTGGATTCTAATTTCTCGAAGAAGCTGTTTCAGAGCTGGCGTACGCTACTATGTGAGAGGTAATATTTCTTTGCAATTGTTACATGAATAGGAGCAAAAATTATACTTTGTGAACTATTCTCTTAAATTGCCATACTCTTTTGCCAGTACTAAGAGAGAATTTGCTAGAGAATTCTTGTAGTACTTTTAATATTTGTGTTGATTTATTTTTTTATTGGTTAAGACTAAGTGGTAAACTGCTATAGATTGCTTTTAAGAATGTACACACGCACACACAGGCACTCACGCACACAAACATTTAGTACAGGCTTAGTTTAAAATGTATTTAAAACGGAGTGAAGATTAGATTTGATATGAAAAAACTACAATTTCAGATTTCTTCTTAGCCGGGAAGCCTTGCATTGTTGACCTATTTGAAGGATGGGTAGAAATCAAAATATATCAATGAACATCTTTCCTTTATATAAATGGATCTGAGGGAAGGATAAAACAGCAGTAACTTCCATAATTCTGTTGCAAAAGAGGCATTCAAGTATATTTAGTGACCTTTATTTTTCTTTGAACAAACTCCTTCTGTGGGGCTGCTACGGTTATCTCATTTCTTTTCCCAGTTTCTTTCCAAAGTGCCATGTCTAAAAGGCAGTTTTACAGTTCCCTGGATTTTTATTATCATTTTGGCATGTATATAATTGGTAGCGAAGTATTTTCCTTTGTGACTACTTAAACCTCATATTTATGAAAAACAACTATGTCTGAAGCAGAAATAGGTTATCATTACCATTTTAAAAAGTCCCATGATACACTTTGGTTTTGTTTGTTAGGTTTTGCTGTATGAAAGCTCTCACAAAAGTGGCTTTCAACTAGATTTTAAAGTAATAAGGTTTGCTCTATATTTTAAATGCTTCCTATTTCACAGGTATTGATTCTGAAGGACATGCAGCTAACTTTGTAGAAACAGAACAAATTGTACATTATAATGGAAACAAAGCTTCTTTTGTCCAGGTACTTTTTATTATGCTGGGATGCTTGTCTAGTCTGTCTGATTAAATTCTTACCCTACCCTCTTCATACAGGTCTCTGCATTTTATCTTACAATAAATGACTTGGGAGTTTATGCTAGTTTTGTTAAGTTCACTTCTTATTATCTTTGTTTTCCAGACACGAGGATCAATTCCCTTTTTCTGGTCACAGAGACCAAACCTCAAGTATAAGCCAAAGCCACAGATCAGCAATACAGTAAACCATGTGTGTATTTCCTATATCTTTTCCTATCCTTCTGTAGGAGAGGTGTAATATACACGGCATCCCTATACATATGCAAACTACCTTAAGTTGATTGCTTTAAACAATATATAACTTCAGGCTACAGTTCCCAACCTTTACGTGCCCCACTATGTCAACAAGAGAAATTTATGAAGAATATCCTGCAAACCAGGATTTTGCAATGTCAGACCTGCAGCAGGTCTTGAACATAATGTTTGCAGATCTCCAAAATTATATAAATATAAATTTCTTAAAAGATGTTGAAATTTCATGAGATTGCTAGCTGTCATTATGTATGTGTACGTGGGAGACGGGACGCGGTGGCTCAGTGGGTTAAGATGCTGAGCTTGTCGATCAGAAGGTCGGCAGTTTGGCAGGTCGAATCCCAAGTGCCGCGTAACATAGTGAGCACCTGTTACTCGTCCCAGCTTCTGCCAACCTAGCAGTTCGAAAGCACGTAAAAATGCAAGTAGAAAAATAGGGACCACTACGGTGGGAAGGTAACAGCGATCCGTGTGCCTTTGGCATCTAGTCATGCTGGCCACATGACCACAGAGACATCCTCGGACAAACACTGGCTCTTCGGCTTTGAAACGGAGATGAGCACCGGCCCCTAGAGTCGGAAACGAATAGCACACATGGGCGGGGGAACCTTTACCTTTACCTATATGTACACACACACACACACACACACACACACACACACACACAAAATTCAAATAGAAATAAAGGGAATAGAAAAACGAAAAGGAATGGGAATAGAGGATAAAGTGAGGGAAGGGGAGGAGAAGAAACTTTTTAAAAAGCAGTGACTTCAGAGTCTTTTCATTGCAGTAAGATACATTGTAAAGGGATAATATTAACTTTTTATTTATGCCAAATAAAGTCTAGAAGTGGTTTCTCAATCAAAACTAGTTCATTCTTGTCCCTAATTAATACAGTCAGCTTTGCCATCTCCACCAATTCCATCATCTTTTCAATCAATTCCTCCATTGTGGGAATTAACACTTCTTTCTATTTCTGGGCATGTAGAATTCTTGCAGCTGTCAACATGTATAGCACCCAAGTTCCATTTTTTCTCTAATTCTTTATCTAATAGTCCTAAAAGTAAAGTTTCTGGTTTCCATTATAAATCCATTTTTTAAATTTTCTGAATCCATGAATCTTTACCTAATATTTCTTCGCCCTGTCAGGTGCCCACCATATATGATAAAAAGGACTCTCCTTACATTTGCATTTCCAACAAATATTTGAAATACCCTTCTGAAGTTGAAGTTTGAAGTTCTCTTTAAAATTATAATTCAATGTGAATTGCAGTCCATTTAGTCTACATATTTTCCCTTTGCTCTAACATATTATAATAAAAATTTCTTGCTCACTGAATGTTAAAATGTTTAACATAATTCACTTTCTAGGTTTAATTTTAACACCATTTTATAAACCTTAGTTATAAGATGTTCATCATAGGTACAGAGTATATTTCAAATTCATTTTTAGTAGCATCAAAACCACATTTGTTTTTGTCTAAAGTGAACCTTTCTTTCAACTGTAAATAGGTAAACCAATAACATAACCTTCTAGTTCCAAATCTTTTGTTTTAAAAGTAGGTTCACCTTGAACAAATGATATTATTTCACTATAAATCCACCACTTAGGATTCACTGTAATCTGCATCTTAAAAAAGGCTTCTTTGGGTAACACCCAAAGACGTAGTTTAGTAAACAACTATTCTTTGTATTTACTTCCAAACTTTATAAATGGTATTTCTTACAACAGCGGCCGCCAACGTCTATGGCACCAGGGTCCGGATCCATGGAAAACAGTTTTCCCTGGACCAGAGGGTGTGTGGTTTTGTGTGCTGCCTACATCCCGCAGATGGGGCTTTATTTGTTTGTGCGGCCCAGTTTCTGGCATACTCCAGACCAATGCTGACCCAGGGACTGGGGGTTGGGGACCCCTGCCTTACAAAGTAATTCTTGAAATCTGCATTCATTTTAACTTTATCATACCATAGATTGATGTGCCATCCAAACCTCAGTTCATGACCTTCCAAGTCCAATAACGTTTTATTTTTTAGGGTTATCCATTCCTTCATATCAAATAAGATGCCTCAGAATACAGTTTTAAATTTGGAAGACTCAGACCATCTCTTTCTTTGGCATCCAACACAATTTATATCTCTTGATTTTTTTTCTTGCCAAATAAATTTAGAGATGTCCTTTTGCCATTGCTTAAATGGAGTCTCATTGTCAATATTGGCAGGATCTGAAATAGGGACAGCATTGATACGACATTTATCTGAATTACAGAGAAGATGCCCAACAGTGATAGTAGCAGTTTACTTTATCTTTCTTAATCATTCTAGATTAGTAAATAATTATCTTGAAACAATTTAGAATTTGCATATATTTAACCTTTTCCATCTTAAAACATGTTTTTTTCTTAAAATTTCATGCTTGTATGCAGCCATATTCTTGACTGACATCTTTGCTTTCTGTTTGTTTATTCTAAAGCCAGGCAACGTTCCAAAGTCATTCACCTTCTTCCTCAAACATCCAACAGCTAAAGTCATCTGCAAAGGCTCTTAACTTATAAGTCTCCATCTTAAATCACAGCAGTTATTTTGTCATCTCATCTGATGTCTCCATTCAAAAGCTCTAGGACTAGAATAAAAAGCAGTGGCAACAAGGGGTCAACCTTGTCTCGTACCTTTTTGGATCTCACATGTTTTAGACAATTCACCATTAATAATACCGGCATATTTGGATGTGTAGATTGAGCCTATACCTCAAATACATTGTCTCCAAAATCCATTTTCCCCAGAATTCTAAAGAGAAAAGCCCAATTGTCAAAAGCTTTTTTTGCATCTAAGAATCTAAGGCTGGCCGGGTTTCATTACGATATTGCAGATATTCAATAACATTTAGGACCATTCTGATATTATTCCTGATTTTGGTAAGAAGCCAAGTTGGTCCTCATATAAAGTTCTGCAAAATCTTCTTCATTCTTTTCCCCAACATTGCCATAAAGAGTTTATATGCATTATTTAATAAGGAAATTGGTCCATAGTTTTTTGCTTTTTTTTATCAGTGTAGCATCTTGACCTTCGAGAGCAAGCCAATATTAGCTTTCCTCCATGATTAAGGCATTTAGATCCCCGTAGCACGGAAGTCATTACCTCTTGGTGGTTTCAACAGTTGGTTGAAATTATAGAACAAATTTTTATCTGTCAGTACCTTCTTGGATTTTACCAGTTATGGTCTTTTCTCTTTTCTCAATTTTCTTAGTCTGTATGTCAACCATCTTCCTGGTTTATTTGCAAACTCAAAATAAATAAATAAATAAATAAACTTTGTTTTGCATAGTTATTTTCATTTTCTGAACAGTCAACATAGATAGTTATTGGCATAATAATTTAATTTGATGTAAAATTTGAGTCTTTTGGTGCCCTGTGCAAACTAAATTCTTTTCTTTTAAAGTACATTCAATATCTTTTGCATTTTTTTGAGTTTTCTTGTTTTTCTAAAGGATTGTATTGGATGAAATAATTTCTCATAACAGTTTTGATCGTTTCCCAAACAGTCATTAAGTCTCCACCTATACCCAAATTATTAAAATATTCATTCAGTTTCTCTTTACAGTCTTTTAAAATCTTCTCCTTCTATAAAATAATCTCATTCAAATTAGTTTTTTGCTCCCTCTTGTGGTTAATGGGAAGATGGCAGTTAAAAACAACAAGACAAAGGCAGATCAAAGTTCTCATGCAATCATGTCCCGCCTTTATCAAAACGCACTTTATAAATCCAAAAAGACAAAAAAAAAGGACTGGAAGGGGAAAAAGAATCTCCCAATTCGCTAAAGAAGATTATATAGCTGTTAATTTAAGACAGTCTGAAGGGGGGAAAAAACCCAGCAAAGTGAAAGTTTCTTTACTTCTCCGTGAACTAGTCACTCCCTTCTCCTTGCTATTTTATTTATCAGAATTCCCTAAATGACGTTATTCAACAAAAGATAAAAAATAATCTGCAAATCAAAAAAAAAATATCTTAATCTGCTACAGAAAGTAATCAGGCAATTAAGAGTTATTAAGACATATCAGGCAAGTCTTAGTGTCTGTATTTGGTTAAATGAATGGTGAGATTCAAGGCGCTGGTAATGACCTATAGAGCCCTAAATGGCTTAGGTCCGGACTATCTAAGGGAACACCTGCTGCCGGCATCATCTTCCCATCGTCCTGTGCGCCCCCACAGGGAGGGCCTTCTCGGTACCGCCGGTTAATGAATGCCGGCGGGTTATTCCCAGGGGAAGGGCGTTCTCTGTGGGTGCGCCTGCCCTATGCAACCAACTACCCACAGAACTTAGGACTGCCCCCGACCTTCGCTCATTTCGCCAGGACCTGAAAACTTGGCTCTTCGATCTGTTTGGTCCAGACTGTTTCACAGAATTGTGAAACAATTCTGACCGATTCAGACTGATACAGAAAGTCCTCATGATATAGATATTGAAAGGCAACCCACTTCAGGGGCCTAGTAGTTCCCAGAAACTATTGCCTAAAGTAATCTTGAACTAAATATGTACAGCAATATCATATGAAAATTACAAATATTGATGCATTAGCACCTTCATTTAACATTAACCAAGCCTCTCTGACATTGAAATTAGGCAGTTCAATGATGCTAAACATTTTTAACATGCCATGTTCTGTCTCCTTAAAGCACTGCTCATGTTGTGAGGCCCCAAAATAGCAGTTCAGTTATTTATTAAACTATTTACATTGGTTGGCTGAAGATTCATTGATATTGATATTATATGTTTTTTTTGGCTGTAAATGTCTTCTGTTTCCAGTAATATCTTCCATGAACCCTAAAGGTTTTCAGTCTTTTCCAATGGGACATCTTCCAGTCATGTTGTACATGCCACTCTTACAAGCTTAAAGTTCCATGAGTTATAATCACCCAGCAGGGTGATTTTAAATCAACAAAATATGCCTGAATCTTGCTCTCTGTAGTAAAAGAGTCTTAAATTGATGTTAGAACTAGGCGATTTTTCTCATTGCCCCCATTCCCATCTCCACCTCCAAGACGTATGGCAGATAAATCTATCACATCAGAGACAAATTTGTGGAGGAATTAGAAGAACGAAAGTTCAGATAAAGATTTATTTCATAGTATAACTGCCATGCTACCATCTGCTACACTTGTGAAAAAGATGTATAACTTAATTCAAATGCAATTCAATATATATATTGTGTTCATCATAATCTTTCTGTTATTTTCATGTATCTGTATTTCTGTTCAAAAGAATTCTTCTATAACAGCTGTTCAATATATGTATTGTACTCTCTTCTAGATGGATGGCTTCCAAAGACACTTTGATTCACAGATTATTAGCTATGGAAAACAAATGATTGTTAATCTGGTAGGATTTTAATTTAATTCTACATCCAAGAATTCATGTTGTTGCTGATGTTGTGTGTAACTGTTTTGTGCTTCCTTTACAGGTTAACCAGAAAGGCTCAGAAAAGCCTCTGGAACAAACTTTTTCCAAAATGGTAACTGGTTTAGGAAATGGAATGGTCAAGTATGTATTAATGGAATGTGCTTTCATCACTTTCAATATAATTTGATGATTTAGAGCAGGGGTGTCAAACTGCCGGCCCGTGGGCTGGACGCATCACTCAGAAGTTGCGTCCACCCCATTGCTGGCAATGGCAAAACAGTCCCAATACGTCGCATGACGTCACGTGATGTTGCGAGTTTGACATGTCTGATTTAGAGCATTTAGTAAAGTATACAGTCAGATCTTCTGTGGATGAGAATGCTGATATGTATTTTAGAGCTGCATAGATTTCTTCTAAACTTTTATTTAATTTTGAAAACAATGTAAGGGGTTATGGTATAATTTGCTTTGGAGAGCAAAGATTTTCCTTCATACTATGGTACATATGCAAAAGATTTTTTTTTCTTAACATAATCCAGTGTGTGCCCACATGCCTGCAGACCTCGTTGTTGCCTATGAGGCTTCTTGCCTTACCAGAAGCATACTAGAAATAAAATTTAGGATTTTGCTTTGCGGTGTAACTTCCTGTTCGTCTCCCCCAATAAAAACATACTTTTTATTTCTAATTATGCTGTATCCCCTGAAAATGTGTTTAGAAAATAAAAGTGAAAGGGAGCTATTGTTCCTTCTTTGTTTGGAAGTATGCCTACCTAAACTAAAAAGTGACAGACCAAATCTCAGGTGAGCATTCTATAAAACTAGAGAAAGTAGTAGAAAGCGAGGTAAAGTAAATCAGTGTTCTATGACCACTATGGAGAAGGAAAGAAAGTAAAGAAATAAAATCTCATTAGCTGGAAACCACTCAGTGATAGAATATGCTTTGCATATGGACATACCAAAGTGACTGTTGTACAAACCTATGCCCCAATAGATAACTCAATATGACAAAGGACAAATTTTATGGACAACTACAACTACAGCATTCCAAATTAGGATCCTAATTGACAATTTTAATACCCGGTTTGGAGATAACACAGCTTAGAGAATCTGATCGGAGCACACACATCTTTAACTCAGCTTAGTAATAATGGCGAGTGATTGACATCTGTGAATATAATGGACTGTGTGTTGGAAACACATACTTCTAACATTCACAAATCCATAAGGTGACCTGGCAATCACTGGATGGTTACCCTTTCAATGAAATCAATTTTATTTGTATTAATCAGAAGTGGAAATTGTCTCTCCATGATACAGTGAGATTTGGAAGGAGTCAGTAAGTATTAACAGGAAACTTGACATCTTCCAACAAAGATTCCTTCAATGAATCCTAAAAATTTGCTATTTTGACCATATTATTAAAGGAAGAAATGCTCCAAAAAGTTTCTTTAGCAAACTACGTAACATTGTTGCACACAGAAAACTCCAACCTGTACGTCATATTCTCTGCATGGAGAACAATCAAATCCCCAAGATGGAAATGAGATAGACACCACCACCCCTTCCGATGACAAATGACCAACAGGACATCCTTGAAATACATGGCAAAAAACATTCTTGGAAGACTCTAAACATCACATGGGAATACTTGCCCAAGATTGAAAATGCTGGAGATCCCTTGTTGCCTGATATGCCATACATGGCATGGACAGATCTAATGCTGATGGCCAATATGGAAGCCATTTATGATTGTGTTGATAACATAATCATGTTAAAAATACATGTATCTCTCTAAAAGTTTCATAACTCCCATAAGTAAGCCCCAAAGTGGGGTAGGAAAATGTAAGGTACAATTATTGTTATAGGTGTCTTAAATCTAAGACAATTGCAGTGGAAACAGGAGTTACTATAGGAATTTCCAAGATGGGTAAGCTTATAATTAGAAAGAAATTCTGAATGCACTAGTAATAGGCCGAGTATCCTATATTTTTGGGAAAGGTAATAGTTAGCAGTTTTTGCTTTTGTTTGAGAAAGAGAGCAAAAAGCTGTAGACCCATTCATGAAGAGTAAAGAATGCAAAATGTTACACAATGTAAAGGTTATTTTTAAAAACTTCAGTGCTTAATATCATTAATGTTTCTTGAAGAAGATTTCTTGACCATATCTGTATGACTTTGCTGTCCAGTATAGATTTTTACTGTCCCCATAATAAAACAAAATTTTAAAAAATAAGTTATATAGATGTTGCATTTTGAAGGAAAATCTTACCATTGCTTAGTAGAAATTGCTCAGAATATTTTTTATGAGGCTTTTGTCTACATGATCCTTTTTCGAGTACTAATGAATGCTTTCTTTATTCACATGTTCTTTCTTTGCCCAGATATATAGCCTTTGATTTTCATAAAGAATGCAGTCATATGAGATGGGATAGACTCCAAATTTTACTAGATCAACTTGCTGCACCACAAGATGAATATGGGTAATATATGCAACTGAAGTACAGTAGTCAAACATATCATTGTTTAATAGCTGAAACTGTTTAATAACAGCAGATGCCTCATGTGCCTGTTTTCTGCCCCCCCCCCAAAAAAAACCTCTCTTTTGTTAACGTTTAAATATGAAGATCTGAGCATACATCTGTATAGGCTGTAACAGAAAACCCATGGATTATTACCTATGGAGTGCTCATCCATTTGAATTTGTATAGGATTGTAGTCCAAAAGATCTCATCTTTCTCATTGTATGTAAGAATATAAAGATTTGTCTGTGCTTTTGTCATACAATGTATTGTTTCTGTCAACTGTATAGATAAATCTGGATATATTTGAATTTGCAAAAAGTTATTGTTAGGAAGTTAGCTAACTTCATTATTTGAATTTCTAGAAAATATAGTCTTCCATTAGAAAAATGGCTTAGTGCTTATTTCCAATTGCTTATAGATTTGCAAATAGACAGTCCTCGACTTACGACAATTGAGCCCAAAATTTCTATTGCTAAGTTAGACATTTATTGAGTTTTGCCCCATTTTACAATTTTTTTGCCACAGTTAATAAGTAAATCACTGCAGTTGTTCAGTTAGTAATACAGCTGTTAAATAAATCTCGCTTCGTCATTGACTTTGCTTGTCAGAAAGTTACAAAAGATGATCACAAAACCCTGAGGCATTGCAATAGTTATAAATATGAGTCAGTTGCTAGGCATCTGAATTCTGATCACATGAACATGGGGATACAGCAATGGTTGTAAGTGTGAAAAATGCTCACAAATCAGTTTTTTTCAGTGCTGTTGTAACTTTGGTCACTAAATGAGTTTGTAAAGTCAAGGACTACCTATTTGCAAACTTATAAGCATTAAGCTTTTTTCTAATATGATATATCTTTAGCTAGGGAAGCTCTTGATAAAGCAGGTTTGTGTATTTTATCTTTGTTGTCTTACATGAGTGGTCTGTAGTACTAATATAGTTATATCTAATCCTTTCTATTGCTGTTGGTAAGATATCTTGGAAATTTCTTTGGCAGACAAAAGACGAAGACTAGTTGAAATCGATATTTTTTTTTATTCAGCTATTTTCTAGTTGATGCAGAAGGAAAGGTGGATATGCAACAGGAAGGAATATTCCGCAGCAACTGTATGGATTGCCTGGACAGGACAAATGTGGTTCAGAGCCTTTTAGCACGCCGTTCTCTACAATCACAGCTGCAGGTTAAGACTGCTTTCTGTATAAGGACTTATTGCTGGTATTTTAAGAATTAAAGAACGTAATAACTCTAACAGCCATTTTGGTATACAAGATGTACTTTTCTTGAAAGTGATATATTAGAATGTGCAAATATGCCTCTCTGTATGGGTGTTTTTCTGAAACATTAATTAGTTCTAATTTCCATGCTTTTAAATTCTTAGAAGAATTTTAGTTAATAATGGTTTCTTTTATCCTTGTAGAGATTAGGTGTTTTGCATGCTACCCAGAGACTTGAAGAACAAGCAGAATTTGAGAAAATTTATAAAAATGGTGGGTTTCTATTTTGATAAGTAAAACCTTGTCCTGTGTTCTACTTACTTTCCATCTCATTTTTACAAAAAATTATTCTCTGTTCGTAGCATGGGCCGATAACGCAAATGCTTGTGCCAAACAATATGCTGGAACGGGTGCCTTAAAGACAGACTATACCAGGCAAGTTTGAGTCAGCCTTTCTTTACCACAAATATATTGATACAATTTTAGGGAGAGTATTTAGAGATTGTTAATTTCCTGTCTGATATATTAAACTCACTTATCGTAATATAATAGTGTAATAGTTAATAGCTACATCAATGGAAAAACCTGAATTAGAATGGGCATACTTTGTCTAACCAACATATTAGGTGTCTTAAAGCAGCTTATGGCGACTAATGATTACTAATAAAAACATACAAAAGTAAAAAGTAAAGTTGGTTTTATTGCCAGTCAATCTGTAGATACATCTTATATTGGGCTGATTTTTGAATGGCTGAAAACTTTTTTTTCAAGAATCTTATTTCTTGTTAGTTCTTCTTATTTAAATCATCAATGGAAATGTAACATTTATCATCTCAAGAAGATAATTGTTTATGTAGCAGCTACTAAATAATTAAATTCATAACTAAACTAAAATCATAATAAACATTTCTGGATACATTTTGCATAAACAAGGATGAACTATTATGAAATAAGCACCAGCAATCTGGGCTTTGATATAAATCTGCAGGAAGAGGAAGATAGCCTTCTCAAAAGAGTCTAGGAGAACTCAGTGCTATCAGCTTGGCATGACTAGCTCATCACCGCCAAGCTTCTGCCAACTTAGAGCCTTGGTGGAGCAGTGGACTAATGCCTCCTTAAGTAACACCAGCTGCCTGCAATTAGTGCAGGTTCGCATCCCACCAGGCACAAGGTTGACTCAGCCTTCCATCCTTCCGAGGTAGGTAAAATGAGGACCCAGATTGTTGGGGGCAATTAAGCTGACTTTGTAATAATGCCACTTGGGGGGTGTGTGAAAGCCCTAATAAGCAGGACTATACATACAATGAAGGCTACTGCTAAGGTTGTAAGCCGCCCTGAGTCTTCGGAGAAGGGCGGGATATAAATGGAATTAAAAAACAACAACTCACCTCCGTCAAGTCTTTGCACAACAGCCAGCCAGAGGGGTAGCTGGGTGGGTGAGCAGGTGAGTGAGTAGGTGGGCAGAGTGCAGAGTAGTGGTGCTGGCCAGGGACTTCCCCAGGGGCTTCTCATTGGAGGGGGAACTGTGTGGGTGGGCAAATGAGTGAATAGAGCAGAGAGCAGCGGCAGCAGCCAGGGGATTCCCATTTCCACACACCCTTGCCATCGGTGCCATTGCACCAAGCTCCAGGCCATTTGGAATTGGGGCCATTTGCCCTTGCCTCCACTGCCTCCCTTAATGGCCCAAACACCACTGCCACTGCTGAACAGCCCAGAGTTCAGTGTGGGAGCAGCAGTGGCCTCAAGGGGTGCTTGAGGGAAGCTTCCGGTGGGAAGCTCCTGGTCACCACCAACGCTCTGTGCTCTGCCACTGGCTTGCTCACCTGTCTGCCCGCCTGCCTGGCTCTGCTTCCAGCTCGTCGCAGCGAGTTGTTTCTGAGGCGAATTGGCCGAGTTCAGTTGCCCTGCAGTGACTTGAGTTGGCAGAGGCAAGATGGCCATGCCTAGCTGTCCCATGCTGTTCTCAAAGGGCCTATTAAAATTTGCAAGGGCTTTGGAATTTTTTGGTTTCTCTTTTGATTGACAGCAGAAAGAAAAATTCTCACTTCACAAACAGGTATAATTATAATAGCCTAATAAGACACACTCTTCCCTTTTAATCATGAGGGTAACATTTACTGAAAGAGCAGTATAAATAAAATTAATGCAAGTAGTTCTTAACTTAGGACAACAATTGTTCTAAGTCAGTTAAGTGTGTTTTGCCCCTTTTTATTATCTTTCTTGCCACAGTTGTCAAATAGGTCATTGTAGTTCTTAAGGTATTAACACAATTGTTAAATGAATTTGGTTTTCCCCATTAACTTTGCTTGTCAAAAGGTCGCAAAAGGTGATCACATGATCCCGGGTCACTGCAACCGTTATAAACACATGCCAGTTGTCAAGCATCCAAATCATGATTATGTGACTGGGGATGCTGTAATGATCATTAAAAGGGTGGAAAACAATCACTTGTCACTTTCTTCAGCGCTATTCAAATGAATGAAAGACTGTAAGTTGAGGGCTACCTGTAACAGGTGCATCTCACCTGTATATTTAAAGAAATAAGTCGATACAAGGAATTTCAATACAGTTTAGTTTCTAGTATGGAAGTACCTGTTACTAAATTTCTGATCTTCTTGAGAGATCTTCTGTATTAATGTTGAAATCCTATTTTCAAAAATTCAGAACTGGAAAGAGAACACAATGGGGCCTATTAATGGATGGTTGGAACTCACTAATTCGTTACTATAAAAACAACTTTTCTGATGGGTTTAGACAGGTAAGGTTTGACATTGTCACTTGCTGCATTTATTTAGCTTTAACTGTTGCCTTGTGTTGAATTTTAAAATAATGTCATTACTGTGCTCAGGGATATGTAAATTTATTTATTATTTTATATTACTAAACCACCTACTGTAAATCCCTCACAGAGCTTCTGCTGTTTTGTTAAATTGTCACAAATTGGGCTGTGTTTTGAAGACCATGAAGTACTTTGGGGTAGGGAGAAATGGTTAAGGTGACATGGCATTTAATTTATATTCTGGGTTCTTTTTCAGGATGCTATAGATCTCTTTCTTGGAAATTATTCAGTGGATGAAGTAGATTCTCTCAGTCCTTTTCACATACAGAAAGACTGGAAGTTTTTGGCTGTAAGAATTTTATAAATGTTTTGCTATTTTTTTATTTTTAAAAAAAATAAAATTGTTGAATTTGGTTAGACTAATGAAGTTTTGGGATTACAGGTCTTTCAGCAGTTCCAAACTTTGTTTTACAAAATGCAGGACATATTTTTAGGATATAAATATTCACTGTAAAGGGGAATTCCAAGTTTATTAGATGAGTCTCATTCTTTTTCCTAAGGGTTAGAATTATGTAGAAATTCAAACAGTTTTGGAGATGAACTTTAAGTCTTGCAGTAGTCTGGTTCAGGCTGCCCGTACCTTGGCTTCCTATCTGCTAACACAGGGCTCTGCAACTTTGACAATTTTAAGACTTGTGGACTTCAGCTATGCTGACTGAAGGATTCTGGAAGCTGAAGGCTACAAGTCTTAAAGTTGTCAAGGTTGCAGACCTCTGTGTTAACATGTTACCTTCTTTACCAGAAATTTTTATATCTAATCCCCAGTCATAGCCAATGACTTCCGAACAAGGCAGTATTTGAAAGCAAATTTAAAACTCTGGTATCACATCTTGTTGTGCTTGGAAGATTTTAGCTGTAATTATCAAGGGTTATACTGGACAGAGTGAAATACGATGACTTGATTGTCATAGCTTTGTACTGCGTATTTAAGTGTGTTGTGTAGTTTTGTAATGGCAGAGGATAGCAAGTGGAATTGCAGGAGTGATTATAAATGTTAAAAAGGGATTATGCACTGAATGCAATTTTTTTTCCTCTCAGCTTTTTTTCCATCCATGCAATTTATGAGATTAGAAAAAGAAATGTAAATTAATAATTGAATTTTCTTGTTTAGTAATTCAAGAGAAAATTCATAGGTCAGAAAGTTGCACTTAGGATTGTGGGCAATAGTAATTCTGTAGCCTTTTAGTTTGTGTTTTTAATAAGCTTAATAGAAAAAGCAGACATAAAATAAAAAGTAAACAAGGCTAGCAAACTTTTTGTAGTGAAGGCTTCTTTTTTTTAAAAAAACGTATACTAAAGAAGCTGGGAAGTGATTGTGGACAAATGTTCATGCCTTCTTTTGAGAGAGAGGGAAAGAATAAATCTTAAAGTATCTGTTTTGCTATTCTACTTTAAAAAAAAACAGATTGCCAGTCATTTCCAGATGACACAAGGATTGAGTTACAGGGCAAGCTTCTTGTTTGTTGACCAATTTCACTTTTTCTTTAAATTTGTTTAGAGAGAATCTGGTTCTTTTAGAACTCGATTAAACATGTAATTTAGCATCATTGACAATATTTTCTATTTTATATATGAGAAATATGCAATGAGCAATAAGAGATTTTCTTTTGCAGTGTGCAACATCAGTTTTATGTTTGGGATGCATAATAGGTTTTCATGATGACATGCTGTATATTCTAAAATACTATATATGTTCTTAGAGACATTAAGACTGATATATGTACTGTGATTTTTAAAACTTTTGGGAGCTGAAGCTGTAATACTGTACTATTGGGTTCTGTATGTACATCATATATGACCGGACTTTCAAATTGTTATGCATTGTGCATTACTCCTAACTATGTGCATTTCTTTCTTTTCCCAGTTACCTATTATTATGGTAGTTGCTTTTTCAATGTGCATTATCTGTTTGCTTATGGCTGGTAAGTAATCATTCAGCCTTTCTAAACTTCACACCATATTGCAGGTAGTCTTTGACTTAAGACTTATTACTTAGCAACCAGTTACAAGATTTCTCTGCGGTACAACCTGGATTCAAAGTGGCCCCTGTGGTCATGTGACCAAACCTTGGACACTTGGCAAGTGGGTTGCATTTACAGCCATTTGCAACATCCCATAGTCACATGACAGCATTTTATGATGGTTTTGCCAAAAACCAGCATTTACTTCCAATTTTCAGCAAAATTGCACCTATAGTGAACCATTGGTTTGCTTAATGACTGCTGTAAGAAAGGTTGTAAAATTGGGTTGGTCATGCTATTGACCCATTTACAAGTGTCATGACTTATGATCGTGATACTTAGGCTCCCTTACAGTCATAAATTGAGGACAAGCTGTAGTCCCTAAAGTTTGGGGATTTGGGGTTTGGTTTTTTTTGCAAGATTTCAGAAGTGGCTTGTTGATATCGCCCCAGGGCTGAAAGAGAGTATGACTGGCCCGAAGTAACTCTATATAATAAATAATAATAATAATAATAATAATAATAATAATAATAATAATAATAATAATAATGATGATGATGATGATGATGATGATGATGATGATGTTGGAAGGGACCTTGGAGGTCATCTAGTCCAACCCCCTGCTAAGGCAGGAAACCCTATACCATTTCAGACAAATGGCTGTCCAGTTTCTTCTTAAAAACTTCCACTTACTTTGTACTTAAGGCAGGACTAGAATTCACAGTCTTCTAGTTTCTTATGGTTTATTAAAGGTTAATCAGAAGTGTTTGAAGTTGCTCTTTCTGGAGTTTTATATCTTCAAGACTCCTGATACCCCTCATGTATCATCTTCTTTCACATTCAGATATGGGGAAAATAACTTTTACAAGTTCATATGTTATAATAACCTTTCACCACAGTGATGATTGTCCTTATCATGTAGAAAAGAGTTATTTTTTTAAGGGAGCGCAGTTGTCATGATCACCAGTTTTGTGGCTTGTAATTGAAAATAATTTATTACATTTTGCAGGGGACACATGGACAGAGACACTGGCTTACGTGATGTTCTGGGGAACTGCAAGTTTTGGAACTCTTGCTATCATCCTTTACAATGGCAAAGATTTTGTAGATGCACCTAGGCTAGTTCAAAAAGAAAAAATGGACTGAATTTGTGTGTGTGGAAAGCGGCTTGGTAGAGATGACTCCTCAGTTCATACATGGAGTCTCTACTGACCTGCTTTCCACACTAACTTGTGGGGGCAGGGTTAGGTTTCATTTTTGAAGGGTGAGAAGGTGATTCCACTTGGTTACTTGGTGGAAGGGACTGACTTTTTTGTTCTATAGTTCCAATGATTGCATTTGCTGGAGAACTTGCATACACAAGATGGAAATGAAAGCCACTAACACTGTGCCTAACACAGGGAGACCTGAATTCCTAAAGAATCTGTGACTGAATTATTCCAGCAGTATAATATTGTAAGAAGTCTTAGATAGCGCCATTGCTAAGGAGGATTATGATCTTCTGGTGTGTCAAGAGATCTATCTGTTGCTAGGTTAAAATATGTATCAGTTATCCTCTCTGGTACATGGAAAAGCTTTGCTTATTAATCGTAACAATTGCTGCTTTACTGATTTCGGATTGGATATCCATATAATCAGTTTGTAATATTGCAAATACAAGGTTTTTTTTTAATTAAGTCAATCCAAGAGCATCTGTTTTCTTATATTTCTTGAAATAAAATACTTTTTTTCTGAATAAAACAAAAGTTCCTTCAGCCAGCTATGGATGAGAATAATGCAACATTCTGTTAAAACGTAGTAAGGATGAGATGTAGAACTGATTTTTCTGGGATATGTCTTGTGCTGCTTTAATAACTATATTCCCCTTAGCTTTAGATAACAGATTTCCATGTGATTCAAATTGCTTTGTTTTTAAAAAAGATGTACATGAAATCAAAGAATGTAGAAAATGGTTATTTAAACCCTCTCATGCTAAAGGTCCAAAGTATTCATTTCTTTCTGAAGAATCTCAAATGGAGATGGATTTTTAAAATTGGCAATCCAGTACTATATCTGCTGCCTTGGATTTAGTAAGAATGATCTGTGGAAAATTGAATGAATATTTGATATTTTTTTCTTTGGAAATACTCGATGTTTCCACTTGGGATCAGCATCAGCTTTTTGTGCATGCCATAACTATTTCTCTAGAACTGTAACTTTCAAAATGAGTAAGTTATAATATAGTCTCATGCTAATTATTAATAAATACATGTCTCAATTCTAGTGCTTCCAAGCTTTCTATTGAAACTATACCTAAATCAAGGACCAATGTAAAACCATTTTGTCATCTATTTTCTAATTTATTTGTGTTCAAAACCAGACATGAATCAGCTTCAAGTGCAGTGCATTATTTTTAGTAAACTCAGCTGAAATTATGTTATTTAAATACTAGGAGACTGTGTAGCAAGTTTCAGCAGATAAAGGTTTCCTCTCCTAAGTTAAAGCTAAGCGGATTGCTGCAATGTTTTCACTGTTTAAAAAATGAACCTCTTACTATATGAACTTTGGAAACAAAAAAGGTTAAGTGAATGGTTATTGGATGGGGTTTGTTTATTTTTGGATTATCCTTTCAGTTATTTGTAATAAATACATGCTGTTCCTGTTTTCTTTTTAAATGATCTAGTTTAAAGAAAGCAATGGGGCGGGTTGAGTCTGCTTAAATATGTGGAAAACACAAGAAAACTGCATTAAATGGATGATCTCTATGTTTTGTTTTATTTTCTTTTTAAAAAGACTCTTCCTTGATCCTTCTTGCATTTCTTAAAAATAACTGCAGCAGAGGAAAAAGATCTGGATAGTTTCTAGTTGCTAGATGGAAATTCTTTAAATTTGGAGGTTGGGAGAATGTCTCTATTCCAGTGCTTTATAAGAGAGGTTGCAAACAATATACTTAAAACAATAATAAAACTTCAATTTTTTTAAAGTAATGTCTTTTGTGTCTGAATGTTAGACAATATTGCTAAGCACATTGATTTGTGCTTTAGATTGTAAGCCGCCCTGAGTCCTTCGGGAGAAGGGCGGTATACAAATATAATAAAATATAAAAATATAAAATATATATAACATTTACATTATGAAATTCCTTCTGTCAAATATCAACTTTGTAAAATCATTCATACTGTATTATTTTCAACATCTTGCAGATTGTTCTATGGCTATGCATTATGCTAAGTACCACTGTTTTATACCATTGTATCTGACTAGCTAATTACATATCAAATTCACACCAGCAAATGAGGTTTTTTTTTACTATAAACTCCTTTAAATAAAGGCTGGAATAAAATAAATTCAGTCTCTTGGAGAAAAAATGTATAAATGTCCCCACCTCAAAAAAAAGTGACCATTTCATGCAATGTGGTTTTAAGTGTTCCAGCAATTTCTAATGCTGCAATTGGCTCTTGTTTTAAAACAATGTTTCCACCCTAATCAATACAGAAGCAGGGGTAATTGTGATTGACTTAGAGGGGGGGGGTTTACGGAAAAAATAGCACGGCTTGTAACATCATCTTTGGACCGGGATTGCAATGATTATGAGTGGAACATCACTGGTAAGTCTGGCTGCCTTATCTCAGGTTGTTCAAGTCTGCTTTAATTTTAGTTTTGAAACACTATAGATACTGGTGAAAGTTTGGAGTGGAAAGAAGACAATGATGCATTAACAGGAGAAAGAGCAATATTTTGGAAAAAAACTTCCCAGTGAATATGCTTCTGCTCTCTGCTTGCACATGTAGAATTTTTGGGTTAAATGTTATTTTGATGGCTGTTCCTTTGCCTGCCTATTCTAGCAACAATTGTTTACTTCTTTCCACTATATAAATTAACCAGTCCCAAAACCTTACAATTGTTTATATCGAATGACTGTTGTGGCTATGAAGAAAAATGTATGTAGGATTAGTTTTTTTTAAAAAAGGTGTATGATGAACTTATAAATTTGAAATGACAACACCCAAATTATGATGTGTTTGCAGAAGCCTTCTGTAAAGAATCCATATTGCAAGCAGGTGACTTCACTTGTACAAATGTAGAAAGTAGTGTCACCAACTAATGTGCCTCCTTAGCAATCAATCATCTCTCTTGTCAAGGCAGTGATCCTAAAAGTATACCTGAAATGTTTAATTTGTATATATAAAAGTACAAACTTCATAACTATGTCTCAATATTCTTATTAAAATGTTGCTGGGATCCTCTCCATGAAGTGCATATGAAACCCATTTTTTATGTCACCTCCATCATCTTGTATATGAAGCTATCTCATGGTTTTACCTACCTCAGCATGCTAGAATTTTTGATATTGCAGTGGTTTTAATTTTATGAACACTTAAGACCATTTCTAAAGTTAGACATACAAACCAGAAATTATGTGAAATTAGTTTATTGACACACAATAAAGTTGGGTAGTATATGGATAATCAAATGATAAACATCTGGGACAAAAAATTAAATTAACATTATCTAATCTGCTTAGGTTTATCCTAAGAATTAGTAACAAGTACACAAGATGTAATATCAGACATATTAAACGTAGCATCTATGATTTAAGGCCCAAGAATTCAAGAAATAGATATTAGTTTTTATTCCTTCAGTACATATAATTCTGTGTTTCTCTAAAAAAATTATCTCAAAAGTTCATATCTTAAATTGTTTCAAGTGCTCAAATAAAAGTTATAAAAGTAGCTACATCTATCGTCTCCATATGTGCTCTCGGTTATTCTGACTACCTGGTATTTCACACGTGTACATAATGTCGCATTTCTGACATTATGTAGAAAGACTAATGAAATGGGGAAAACACCAGATCAATTGTTTTCAAAATATCTGCAATTTTAGAAATCTGGATCAAATTATAAAGGGGTAGGCAGAAGGCAACCTGCACTAAAAAAATTTAACACTAAGCTCACTAAGACAGCCAACTAATACACTGATAGAACTCAAAATCAGTCACCATCTGGGCCAACTAGTAAAACGTATACTATATCTAGTAAGCTAAATAAAATAGGACAAGAAAATCCTGCTGGTGATGTTACGTAGTCTGGCAACAAAACGTTGAGAAACTAAATTAAAACACGCTTGGAGAGCAAACCACTGCAAAAATCTAAAACCCAAGCTACAAGTATTTTCTATTATTTCAAAATATACTGTATCTCCACAAATGACGATAGGAACTATAATTGACATACTATACTGTACAGATCTGAAGACCTACAGTTTGGAAGGCTGTATCATATTTGCTTCTAATGTTTTTCTATCAAATGACCCAAATATCCCTTTCCCCTTTTTCAGCCTAAGGGCAGAGAAACTACAAAGTAATCTGGATAATACCATATGTATCCTGTCAGTCTCCTATGCACATAAAAGATCTTCACTCCCATATGGATACAACTGCTCCCCCAAATTACTGATTCCTTTGACAGGATTCTGGAAACTATTAGCCAACTAATAGTGATGCCAATAGGAAGCTACAGGGCTAGTGCCTTTTTCTATATGCTTAAGATGGCAAGAATGGCAAAGCAAATGTTCATCTAATGGGTAGCAACGGTGACCATCTTCATCATTGAGTTCCATTCCACAGTCCTATGTAAAAGAGAAGGAAATAGAATGTTGATTAATACACTCACATTGCTCCATGTAAATACCCATCAATCGATTCATATTAAAAGAAAATAAACTATGCTACTTCCCTAAAAGTATCTGCCTGCAGTCCCTATAGATGACAAACACTCTTCTTATCAAGATAGTTGGTTCATTATGTAGGAGAATCTGAGCACCAGGCATTTCTATTTTGGAGAATTGGCTAAATTCAAATTTTAATTTCATTAAAAACAACTCTTTGTGATAACTAATTCAATATATTTTTATTTTTTTTATTTTTATTCCATTTATATCCCACCCTTCTCCGAAGACTCAGGGCGGCTTACAAGCTTAGCAGTAGCCTTCATTCTATGTATATGCCTGCTTATTAGGGCTTTCACACACACACCCAAGTGGCATTATTACAAAGTCAGCTTAATTGCCCCCAACAATCTGGGTCCTCATTTTACCTACCTCGGAAGGATGGAAGGCTGAGTCAACCTTGAGCCTGGTGGGATGCGAACCTGCACTAATTGCAGGCAGCTGGTGTTACTTAAGGAGGCATTAGCCCACTGCTTGAATATGCAAATATCACAAGGATCTATTCTATTATAGTCAGACTTTATAATTTGGGGGGAGGGTGGAGAGGAAAAGAAACAGTATCAGTAATGAAGCATTTTATCAGCAGAACTAAGATGACTGAAATCTGATTTTCTTGCCATAAACTTTCAACCAAAAGATAGAGCTTACAGGTAGTCCTTGACTTACAAGTGATTACTTAGTGATTATTCAAAATTACAACAGATCCCCAAAAGGTTATGTATGTATGTATTTCCAAAGGTCTGACAGCCACCATCTCATGACCCCATTTCAGACACTCGGTAATTGGCCTTCATTTACTGCTGATGGCAGTAACTGCCATTTGACATTTTTTGCTGAAAACTGGTGTTTACTTCTGATTTTCACTAAAAACAGCCCCCAATGAACTATGGACTGGCTTACCATGGATGGTCTGTCTGTCTGTCTGTCTGTCTATCTATCTATCTATCTATCTATCTATCTATCTATCTATCTATCCATCTATATCGCATTTCTAGGCTGTCCATCTCCCTCATGGATTTACAATTTAATTTAAACATAAAATGTTAGCCTTAGTTAAAATCTCACTCCAAGTTCTAATACAGTAGAAGAACTACAAGACTTTGTTTTTAAAACTAGGATGCCCTATTTCCAAATTATGTACTTCTAATCTATGCATTGAAACAATTATATGCATTAAACGAGGTTTGCTGATGAGCAAAAATGACACTGAGTGCACTATTCAAAATCTCTACTTTCCCATGCTGGATTTCTAGCACTTGCAGAATACGTTTTCAACTATGGGTAAATACAATTCCTAGAAATCATCAGCTTTGTTTAATATACTATTATTCAAGAACACTGTACCTACCTCACAGTGGTAACATTCTATGTGATAATCCTTGTCCATTGACACCACACGGATAGTCTCATCAGATCCCTGTAAAAATTTATTTAAAGGAGAAATAACATTGTTCTAATTCTTATGAAATGTTCTTTTGGCAAAAGTAAAATATGAACTAGTATGTTTATTGCTATTGCTATATACATCAAATATGTTTTTAAAAATACTATAATTAAATTTCAAAGTTATGTCAGTGGCTCCTAAGGAGACAAATTAAATGGCAAATTCTTCATTACACTGTTTAAACAAGAGATAACATTTAATATGAACAGCACTTAAGCATTTTGGGTTACCTACTTAAATTCTCTTTCATTTAAATCAAGTAATAAATGTTAATTAGCTGCTGAGTGAACTTTTAAGAATTAACTAATGTTAATGAAATCATTTGTATACCATTAAAAGCCTTTTATGAGTCTTATTCATAAAACCAAAGGGCACCAACTCTGATTTATCCCACTTTACAAAACCACACAATGTACTCATTTTGCCTTAAAATATAATTGTAATTGAAATTTGTGGTATATTAATCTTATGTAAAGCATTATGCGAATACAGAAGAGTTTTTTATTATATCTCAACCACTACAATATATCTTAATATTATCAAACAGTTTAGCACATCAGGCATGGTGCTCTAAAACCAAATCAAAAGAAAAAGAAACTAAACAAAAAAGAAACTCTTGCCATGTCCCATAAGATAAGGATGTATAAGGATCTCATGGAAAATAAAAAAAAATCTCAAATTCAAAATTTCAAAAAGAAAGATGAAAACAATCTTCCCATATTTATCCCCTTGTAAATCACATAAAACCTTTTTCCAGCTTCTTGAAAAATAAAAGCAGCTGGATCCTGCCTCTTAAGAGAACGTAAAAATTTGAACATTATCAGATTTTTTACAACCCTATATAAACAACCACAATGACACGATGTGCAAATTCTTAGTTATCATCAATTTTTTAAGTCCACCAATGGACCTAAATGGTGTTTGCGTTTATCAAAATGGTAGAATACAGTAAGAGGCACTTTCCAAACTTGGGGGGGGGGAAATCATCTTATGAAATTGCAATATAAAAGAGATGGATTTATTTAAAAGCAGTGCAACCAAAAATAATATAAAGAAATATCATTACTTACTTCAGTTGGCAAAATAGGAAGGCCACAAGCTGCACATTTTGGTGCCAAAACTCTTTACAAAAAAAAAGTTTAAAAATGAAAGATAATCAGTTCAATCAGTTTGTAAATTGTTTCAGTTGATTTTTTTAATGTTATTTTTGATGGCATTCTATACTAGTTCTCAAGTTTTCCTCTAAAATGCAACCAGATCAATTCCTCCATGTCAGACTACAACTAAGGATCACATTCCTGAATATCCCTCTACACAAAATAAAAGCATTTGCAAGAAAAAACATGTTAATCTATTTTTACTTTTTAAAAAACTTGAGAGGAGCATTCAAAAAGTGTAATAGCAACTTAAATGGTATCAATGATAATATTTCAGTATTCTTATTCTGCTAAAATTGTAGAAGTCTACAAATATAGAGAATCAGACAAATGTAGAGTCGAAAGTGGGTATTCTACTAACAGTATCAGGAAATAAGTGTTGTAAGCCTTGGTGGAGCAGTGGGCTAATGCCTCCTTAAGTAACACCAGCTGCCTGCAATTAGTGCAGGTTCGAGTCCCACCAGGCTCAAGGTTGACTCAGCCTTCCATCCTTCCGAGGTAGGTAAAATGAGGACCCAGATTGTTGGGGGCAATAAGCTGACTTTGTAATAATGTTGCTGGGGGGGGGGGCGAAAGCCCTAACAAGCAGGCATATACATAGAATGAAGGCTATTGCTAAGCACATTGGTTTGTGCTTTAGATTGTAAGCCGCCCTGAGTCTTCGGAGAAGGGCAGGATATAAATGGGATTTAAAAAAAAATCTCATTGGCTATGCTGGCTATGGCTAAAGAATGTTGAAGACTAATATTGTCTATTGGGCCGCAGTATTATTACTCCGGTCTTAACAATAAAAATAAATAGGGCAAAATTCTTCACTTTTCTATTATCTAATTGTACATTCCTAAGACTGACTGTCTGAATTTTTTTCCCATTTTTTGTTTTGTTTTCAAGGCATCACAGTGCTTTAGATTTATTTATCCAATTTATATAGCTGCCCATCTCAACAAATGATGCTGTGCATCAAACAGAATTAAAATAAAATAATTATAAGCATTATAAATACACAGCAATCAAGCAGCACCAACAAAAAGAAAGCATTGGCATAATCAAGAAGCAGGCCCCTGTGAACTCTCAGGAGTTCCAGGCCCTGGGACAGAATCTGACTTTTAGAGCCTTATGAAATGCTAACAGGGTTAGGGGTCAACCTGATCTACAGAGGTAAAATGTTCCACAGGCTGGGAGCTATAGTGTGTGTGTGTGGGGGGGGGGGAGAATTGTCTTCTAGGTCCCACCAACCAATGTTCTTTGAATTTATCAGAACATCTGCTACAACATAGCCATAAATTAGAAACAAGTTCTATATTACTGTTCAATCCCTGGTCCCTCCCTTACTTATATTAGGATAAAGTACCATTTGTATTCATGCTGGTTGCTGTACTTCAATACAATTTCTCCATGTATGAAATTGCAATAAATACTTATATTTTTATTTTACACTCTTTTATTTCTGACATTTCCTCACGTTTTAATGTCTTTCTTTTGCCATGTTTTAAAATGCAAGAATTTCAGGGCAGAGATCCAATATATGTCAAAGATACTTAATAAATAATAAAAATGCTTGATAATTCTGTTGGCTATCTTTAATTAGACCTTCTAATATTGAATTTATTTATTTATTTATTTATTTATTTTAATTCCATTTATATCCCGCCCTTCTCCGAAGACTCAGGGCGGCTTACAAGCTTAGCAGTAGCCTTCATTCTATGTATATGCCTACTTATTAGGGCTTTCACACACACACCCAAGCGGCATTATTACAAAGTCAGCTTAATTGCCCCCAACAATCTGGGTCCTCATTTTACCTACCTCGGAAGGATGGAAGGCTGAGTCGAGTAGTTGTAGGAAAAGAAAATAATAATATGTAATAACATGTCATTTAAATGTGATAAAAACAGAGGGGCTTGTTCACTTTCTAGTGAACTTGTAGTAATGAAAAGATAGTAATGACACTTATTTCTAGAGAAAGAACATGATGAAAATGTACATCCGTGGTATTTTGACAAATTTTCCCATGCGCTCATTTTCATCAAACACCAATAGTATTTTAAATCTTTATTAGTTACCTGGACACAAATTATATAGATTGCAACTTTTCAAATTTAACTTTTTCCTTACTTGTGATAATCTCGGACACAGTAGATTTTGTTCTCACTGTCTAGTGTGAATGGCACTCCATCAAGACATTCATTACAAATCACACAGCGGAAGCAGCCTGGATGGTATGACTTCCCCAAAGCTTGCAAAATCTATAATAAGAGATTCAAAATTCACTCCTTTTTTTAAAGCATGTAGAATTTTAAAATGCATTTCTAAAAATGCAAAGGATTGAATAAATGCTAATTTGGATTGTATTCATATGTGAATAATAGGTCGCATCATAAAACTGCAATATTGTCTAGTGTTTGGTAATCAGTTGGGATATGTTGGTGAAAACTCTCTGTTTAATTGGAGTTTTATCATATGGTAATATTCTTAGTATACCATACCACAGCAAACAGAAAGAAACCTCCATATTGGAATTAACATGTAAAACAATTGTGAATCTTACATAGCTCTTTATGTTAAAGGTAAAGATAAAGGTTCCACCGCACATGTGTGGTAGTCGGTTCCAACTCTAGGGGCCGGTGCTCATCTCCGTTTCAAAGCCGAAGAGCCAGCGCTTGTCCGAGGACGTCTCCGTGGTCATGTGGCTGGCATGACTAGACACCAAAGGCACACGGAATGCTGTTACCTTCCCACTGTAGTGGTCCCTATTTTTCTACTTGCATTTTTACCTGCTTTCGAACTGCTAGGTTGGCAGAAGCTGGGACGAGTAACAGGCGCTCACTCTGTTACGCGGCACTCGGGATTCGACCCGCCCAACTGCCGAGTATTTGACTGCAGCTCTTTATGTTACTGCACCTTAATTTATGACACACTAGATAACTTCTAAGAATAATTTCAAATCAACCATTCAAATCAGTTTTTATTATAACAACCATACTATCAATGAATGCCAAGGAAAAAATACAAAATGATGCAATATCTTTAAAGGTCAATTCTTTTTTACATTCATGTTGCTTTATTGGATGCTGCTTACAAGGATTAGAATCCATGAAGAAACAAGCAACTAAATTTGACAAGAAACCAGTATGTTGGATCATACTTATTCGTTTTGGAAGGAACATTGTGCTTGAGTTTAAAAGGTTCCCAAAATTAATGTACTAACTACTTTAATTTATTTTAGACTCAAGAACTATTTTAAACTCAAGCTCAGAGACAATCAAGGACATCTTTTTTTCCCTTTAAAACAACTTTTTCTTGTCTGTACTTCTTTTTCCTGCTATAATTGAGTAAATAACAAAAAATTCTATGTTATACTGACTAGGAGTTTTAAAACAAGATACTAATTCTAGCAATACTGCTAAGGATTGGAATGGCTAGGTGATTGTAAGGCAGTGACTCTCTCAGTCCACATGACTGCTTTGCTCAATGATCACAATCCTGGCACCTGTGGTTACGGTCATCCATCTGCTAATATGATTGTGCACATTACCAGAGTTCCAAATTAAAGAGAGCAGGCTGCCTCATTTTCAGTGCTCAGGCGCTAAAAATCCTTCCTGTCCAAATCCAAGCAGAATTTTTCAGCCCAACAGATAGACGGACACTCACCTATGGCCTTCCCCAGCTACCTGAGCCATCCCATGCTCCTTAGCTCACTGTCTTTCCATTCTCTACTTCAGTTTCAGTTTCCTCTCGTCTCTAGGAGCTGACAGAAGGCTATAGCTTTGGCAGAATGGAATAACAGCTCAGATCCTGAAAATATCAGATATTTCTCCACCCCACGTCGATGTTAATTTTTACCCAGGCATTGAAAGAAATATGTTTGGTGCATACAGAAACAGACCTCTGATCTTTAGGATCTGAGCTCTATTTCTCCATTCTGTTGAAGGAGTTCAAGTCCCCTCAGCTCTTTCAGCCAACCCCCCTGAGATAAGAGGGAGTCTTTTTGTCAGGCCGCACCAGCTTGCATTTTTTTTTTTTGCTGCCTTCCTCACTGACTTTCTAGAGAAGATGGAAGATGAAAGAATGGAAATGGTTATTCTGCTTGCTGGCTGCTTGAAAATCAGTTGTAAGTATGAACTAGTTGCCAAGCAACCAGATCACAATCATGTTATTTCAGGGTTGGGTCAGTATGATGTTTTATTTAGGTCAGAAGCAGTTTTTAAGCAACTGGCTGTAAATTGAAGACTACCTGTAGTACTGGTTTATTGCATTTTCTCTTAGTTGCTTACATAAATATATGTAGAATGCTTTCCTGCTTGCTTTACTTCTTGAAAGAAATATATCTTGGAAGCTAAATTGCAACACAACTGCATTTTTCTACACTCTTCTTCTTTTCCCCACTGGTTTTTTCCATATATAAAATGTCCCAGATGGCAGATCAAGTGGCAACTAACTTACGATATGTCAAACATAATACTTTTTACAATGCTAATAAGCCAGGTAGATGGTTAGCTTATTTGTTAAGGAAAAAACAAAAGTCATGTAATATAGACAAGATGGAATATAAGGGTAAAGAGGTGTTTCAACAAAATCTTATTAAAAAGGCTTTTGTTGAATTTTATTCTAAATTATATGCAAGGGATATAACTCAAGGTTTAGATATAGATAGGTATTTACAAGAAGTGAATATCCCTACACTTACACAAGAACAGAAGGAAGGGATGAATCAACCGATAACTGCTGAAGAAATTTTTTTAGCAATTAAACAATTAAAAGTGGGTAAGACACCTGGAACAGATGGTTTGACAGCCACTTATTATAAAAATTTACAATTAGAGTTGGTGGAACCTTTGGAAGAATTATTTAGGACAATTCAGTCTTCAGGGGAAGTGCCTCCATCGTGGAGAACAGCATTTATAGTGTTGATTCCAAAGGAAGATCAAGATCTTACCCAATCAAAAAATTACAGACCTATATCGCTTCTAAATATGGATTATAAGATATTTGCAAAGATGTTAGCAAATAGATTAATGAAGGTTATGCAGCAAATGATTTATAGTGATAAAACAGGATTTATACGGTAAGTGGTAGACAAATGAAAAGTAATGTGAGACATATTGTAAACCTATTAGAATATTTGGAAAGAAATAATCAAGTCCCTGCAGCATTGATTTTTTTGGATATTTATATATATAGAAACCTAACTGTGCCATGTTTTTATATATATATATATATATATATATATATATATATATATATATATATATATATATATATATATATACATATATATATATATATATACATATACATATATATATATATATATATATATATATATATATATATATATATATATATATATAATCAAGTCCCTGCAGCATTGATTTTTTTGGATATATATATATATATATATATATATATATATATATATATATATATATGGATCCTTGGTTTTTCGGGTTTTTCCCCGCGTAAACTAAAGGTGTAGGCGCAACATTTCGACGGAATCCCATCCGTCATCATCAGGCTGGAGGGCTTCTGCTTCCTTCTTCTGGGAGAAGCATGTGGCTGTTTGTTCCTCTTTTTTAAACTGCCAGAGGGGGTGTGTTCTGTGGAGGTGTGCTCTGATTGGGTAGGGGACCAAGTGTGTTCTGATTGGGTGGGAGTGTGTTTTGAATGGTGGGTGTGTTCTGATTGGGTGGGGGGGTGTTCTGAGTGGATGGGCTGGTCTCAGCTGCCAGCTCCAGACCTGAGCTGGTGAGTTGTGCTGCTTTTGTTCGGCTTCGTGTTTGTGGTGGTGCCATGTTTTTATAGTGGGTGTCAGTTTGCTTATTGTGTGGTTTGGAGGGGTTTAAAGTGGCTGATGTTGCAGCTGTAGTTAGGTTTCTGTTTTGTGGTTGTGTGTCTTTATCGTTGTGGGTTCGGATTTGCTTTTTGAATGGTTGTGTGGTGGTGATGTCATGTGATGTTATCATGAGTTTGGGTCTGGTATCATTCTTGGTGGTTGGGCCTCGTCTGTCAATCAAGGCGGGTTTCCAAATGGCTGGTAGACGAGAGGTATCATCTCGTTTATTCATGCTGTGGGGGCGTTTTTCTATCTCAATGGCTTCTCTAATTATTCTGTTGTTAAAATGTTCAATTTTGGCGATAGTTTTGGTTTTTTTAAAATCAATTTCATGTCCTGTGGCTTCAAAGTGTTGGACCAGGGATGAAGTTTGTTCTCCCTTTCTGAGTGAGTTTTTGTGCTCTTCAATGCGTGCACTTATTCTTCTGTTGGTCTGTCCAATGTATGTGGTGGGGCAGGTGGTGCATGGGATTTCGTATACTCCTTGGTTTTCTAACCCAATTATGTCCTTGGGGTTTCTTAGGATGGTGGATATTTTTCTGTCTGTGTAGAATGCTGTTTTGATGTTGTGTTTTTGGAGGACCTTGCTGATTCTGTCTGTGGTCCCTTTTAAGTATGGGAGGAGGGCTTTGCCATTTTCTTGTTCTCTGTCTTGGGTTTTTGTGGGTGTCTCTCTTCAGATTAAGTTGGTAATCGTGTTTCTTTTGAATCCATTGGCTGTTAGTACATTATTGAGAGTGTGTAGTTCGGTTTTTAGGTGTTGTTCGTCAGCTAGGTGTTTTGTTCTGGAGATGAGTGTCTTGGCTACGGAGTTGATCTGTGCTGGGTGATGGTGTGAGAGTGCGTTCAGATAGCGGTTTGTGTGTTTTTTTTTATGGTAGATAGTGTGTCCTAGGGAGCCGTTGGATTTCTTGTAGACTAAGACATCAAGGAAGGGGAGTTGATTGTTAGCTTCTGTTTCCATGGTGAATTGTATTTTGGGGTGTAGGCTATTGAGGTGTATGAGGAAGTCATCCAGTTTTTCTTTGCCGTGTGGCCAGATTACGAAGGTGTCATCTACGTATCTGAGCCAGAGTTTGGGTTTGTGGTAATAATATATGTTAATTATTAAATTTGTATACCGCCCTTCTCCCGAAGGACTCAGGGCGGTGAACAGGGCATATATAAATAACAAATACAAAAGTTAAAAGGGAATTAAACAAAGGCGTTTGATCAATTGAATTGGCAATTTTTATTTAAAGTTTTAGAGAAGATGGAGTTTGGTGATAAGTTTTTACAACCTATTAGGGCAATATATCAGAAACAAACAGCCCAAATAATAATTAATGGTAGTTTAATAGAAGCTTGCAAAATTGAAAAGGACACAAGACAGGGATGTCTGTTGTCACCATTGCTGTTTGTTTTAACATTGGAAATATTATTGATTAAGATACATGACTCAAATAAAATAAAGGGAATTAAAATTAAAGATCAAGATTATAGATTGAGAGCGTTTGCAGATGACTTGGTTATTACATTAGGTCAACTGACTCAGTCGGTTATAGATTTAATAGAAATAATTTTGCAATATAGGACAAGTTTCTGGATTTAAGGTTAATAGGCAAAAAATTAAAATTTTGTCTAAAAATATGACTACAGAACAAAAGGTAGTTTTAGAAAAATTAACAGGATTTAAATAGTTAAAAAGATTAAATATTTGGGGGTATATCTTTCAGATTCAAATGTGAAATTATACAAAAATAATTATGAATTGTTATGGTTAAAAATACAAAAAGAATTAGATACTTGGAAAAAAATACAACTGTCTTTATTGCGAAGAATTGCAGCAGTTAAAATGAATGTTTTACCAAAATTTTTATTTTTGTTTCAAATGATACCTATACTTAAAAAAGATTCAAATTTGGAGGAATGGCAGAAAGGTATTAATAAATTTATTTGGGCAGGGAAAAGACCGAGATGGCACTTTATAGATGGCACTTAGATCCTAAAAAATTAGCATGTATGTATCCAAATTATCAGCCTAAATGTTGGAGGTGTGGTTGTAAGGACGCAACGTATTACCATATGTGGTGGACTTGTAAAAAAGTTAAAGCTTTCTGGATTAAAATTTGGTGGAATATGCAGAAGATATTTAAGAAAAAGATAAGGTTTACTCCACAGTTATTTCTACTGGGTATTATTACTGATTGTACTGTTATAGAAACTAAATTGATGTTGAATTTAATAACGGCAGCAAGACTTTTGGTTTCGCAATATTGGAAGAAGGAGGAACTGCCTACTATAGAAGAGTGGACTCTAAAAGTTTCAAGCTTGGCAGAAATGGCAAAAATTTCGGCATATTTGAAAGAACAATCACAACAGAGATATATCACAGAATGGAGAAGATGGATTGATTATATTCAGAATAAATATGGGACTAAAAATTTCACCTAGCATATGAATGAATAATAGAATTATAAGATGTATTATTATTTACTTATGTTTAAGGGGAGTTAAAGTGTGATAGGATTTAAAGCATATTTATAGTTGGTTAGCATATTTTAGCTTAAGTTTGTTAGAGGCAATACCCTGTATTCAGCTCTGGGAAGTCGGGGGGGGGAGAGGGGGGGAGGGGGTGTGGGGGGAGGGGGAGGGAAGGAGTATATGTTTAAAATGTACTGTAAAACTTTTCAATAAAAAAAATGTCCCTTACCATATCCATGATCAAATGACCACATATATAGCATCGATCAGCCGATTGCTGAAAGCCTGAATACTGCAGTTCAAAAAGAAAAAAAAATCAGAATTGTTTAAGCATAAAGACTTTTTTACTTTTTAACAGGAAATCACACCAACAAATGATCTCTCTGGCACCAGGAGTCTTAAAAGCCGTTCTCATTTACTTGCTTATAAAAGCTTCCTAAATGCTAATATAGTGTGGCAACTAAGAAAATAAAATTTCCAGTTAAAATCTCAACAAGATGGAAAAATTATTGATCTCTTTTCCAAACATTTGGGGTAAATAATGCTGAGTCATGAATTCTCAGCAAATATACATAAAACCCAACATTTTAGTAGACGTACAGGCCTCTAGTATAAAACCCAGTGATAAAATGAAAAAAAAACCTCCTTGAAGATATCACAATGCAAACCCCACCCTTTCATAGTTGCATCTTGATATCAGACATCCCTATGTAAATCACACAGTTTGCATCATAGCACATAGTGCCATTGGTAACAACAGAACTGAAGCAAGAAAACACATGCCACATTTGGTGTTTCTGTTAAGTATTTTGTATTCTTAAGAGGAATATATGAATCACAATCTAGACTATTTTTATGCACCTGTAGCTCTAACCATGTTAATCATCAATAAATGTCACAATACCACACCTATGAAAGATGTCATCGTTACTGATTGCTTCATTTAATCTTTTTTAGAGAGACACTTAATCAGAGGAAGTTGATGAGAAATGATTTGTTTAACTCTTTACATTACTTTTGAAATAAATCAAAAGCACACAGAGCTGCCAATGAAATATATGCAGTCCATAATGTTACTGTAACTATTGAAATACATACAACCTAGTTCATAAGGAACATTTGTGCTGCCATTTTATGTTAAATAAGGATCCTCTCACCTCTGATAAAAATATTTTTTTTGGCCATGGTCAGCATCATGGAAAAGACTGCAGCATACTTACCAGAAAGTCTTCTTCACAAAACACCTTCCCGTTAACAAAATAAAAGGCCTTCCCTCTCAATTTTCGGCCTAGAGGATAACAAAAATATAAAATCAAGGGTTAAAACATGAATAATGCATACAGAATGTAGAAATAAAAATTGTGTGTGTGTGTGTGTGTGTGTGTGTGTATAGTTTGGATTTGGTGTATATAATTTGGTAGAAAAAGAATGTCACAATTGCGACTGCTGCCTGTGGATGTCCCTAGTTTGGGGGCTGATACAGGCAAAAGAAGAAAAAAGACCCATATTTGGGTCAACCCAGGGTGTTCAAAAAAAAAAGAAAAGACTTAAGACACACACACACACCAGGGCAAAGTAACAACTCATTTGAACAGTTTATATCATGGGAAAAAGATGACCTGAAAAATTATGCTGCCAAGTACATGTAAAAGGGATGGATCCAAAAGAACTTTATCCTCACTCTGTTTTCATGAAGCTTGGCTTCAATATAATATGGGTCTACAGTTTATCCTACCTGTGTAAACTGGGTGCATATACAGTTACACCTGCAACAAATAGAAAATAACTCCCCATTCTGTTTACCACATAACTAACACCACAGTAATATTTAGAATGAAATTTAGATTCTGAATAAGAATATTATTTAATGCCAATCTGCAGTCAAGATACTTATTGTTTTATAACCCATATTCCATGGCTCCTTCTTTTCACTTCCTCTATGTTTCTCCCCTTGCAAAACTTAAGTGAGTATGGTTCCTTTAATAGAAAACAGTTTAGGACAGAGCATGATCAGCTTACCAAGACACAAGTTGGTAATTAATCAACAACTTAATATTTAAAAACACACAAAGCCAACAAGAGCAGAATATATACATACCGCTCCATTTACCAGCTGAAGGAAAGCTTTAACTTTAGCTATTCATACCTGAGGTTCTTGCTTCATGTAAAGGGTACACCCAAAACAGGTCATCAATATGAAATACAATATACAAACATCTGAGATTTTGAGCTATTTTCCTTATTTGATATTTGATATTGCCAAATCTTTTTGTTTGTTTGTTTGACAAATAATAAGCTATGTGACATACCTGTGTTCTGTTCACAGTTGTTAGCATGAAATAAAAATGCAGTTTGAAAATCAGTATCTCAAAAATGATACAGATGCACATCCAAGATTTTTACAGTTTAAATGTAGTTTCTTGATCACTGTCCAAACACATACAGATAATATACAAATACATTATGCTTTTAACAGAGAACGGAGATCTCAGCCTAACATATTATACCTTAAAGCACTAGCTGATGGTGATCGATAACAAAAATACCTGGCACAAAGTGAGAAAGTCTTTTTGGTGCTGGCACGCCTCTTTGTGTTAGGCACTCCCACAGAGAGGCACAGCAGTACTATTTAATTATATTTTTGGCACTAGAAAAAAGTATCCTGGCTTTTAACCAATTAACGTTATTGGCATCAGGGCATAAGACCACTTCATCTCACTGTATAATAACCAAAAAGCAAGAATTAGAATGGAAAATGGAGTAATTAAATATATCAAAAATGAGAAAGGAGTTGCCAAGAATGTCCCTTGCCCCCCAACTAATCATCGTTTGGAGAGACAACAAAAATACATGATGGTTGGGTGGAAGTAAGGAAGGCTTAAGGTCTTGCTTGCTGAAGTGGAAGGAGAGAATCAAAAGCCTGCTGTTCCAATATTTTTTTTAAAAAAAGAAAGATGTTAATAACAGATAATGCCAGCCCAATGCAATCACAGAAGAAGTCAGAGAGCCAGTTTAATGTAGTTATTAAGTCACCAGGCTAGAAAGCAGGAGACCATGAGTTCAAGTCCCATCCCAGCCATGAAAGCCACGGTGACTTTGGGCCAATCACTCTCTCTCTCAGGCCAACTTAAAGGATGGTTTTTGTGGAGAAAATAGGAGGAGGAAAGTGTGTTGGGTGTGTTTGAGTTATTTGTAAAAATAATAAAGGCATGTTCCTTTTTTTCTTCCTTTTTAAGCCCTGGCTCAGTGGGTTAGGACGCTGAGCTTGTCGATCGGAAGGTCGGCAGTTTGGCGGGTCGAATCCCGAGTGCCGCATAACAGAGTGAGCGCCTGTTACTCGTCCCAGCTTCTGCCAACCTAGCAGTTCGAAAGCACGTAAAAATGCAAGTAGAAAAATAGGGACCACTACGGTGGGAAGGTAACAGCGTTCCGTGCGCCTTTGGTGTCTAGTCATGCCGGCCACATGATCACGGAGACGTCCTCGGACAAGCGCTGGCTCTTCGGCTTTGAAACGGAGATGAGCACCGGCCCCTAGAGTCGGAAACGACTAGCACGCATGTGCGGGGGAACCTTTACCTTTTTAATTCCTTAATTTGGGGTAGAGTTAGGGCAACTAGATGGAGCTGAATGTTTACTGGTCGGATGCTCTTTCTGAAACCATGCAGAGTTCACAGCATATATTTATTTTTTTGTTATTCTAGGAGAGAAACATCTGCCGCTACCTAGGATTGACATCTCAACCTTCCAAATGGGAGGTGAGCACCTTCACCACTAGGCCATTAGACCGCTCTAAGGCAGAATACAAATAAATAAATAAATTGAAATTTTAAAAAAAGTTGTAGTAGCAATAGATTTTATCTTTCTTGGCTCATGCTTCACAGATATGATAAGCATAAGCAAGAGATAGATATCTGCTACTTCAGAGAAAGATTATGACACCCCTATGATAAAATATTAGAGTGAAGAAAATTACACTCACAACAAAAAATATTTATTTCCAGGGCCATGTAAAAGCTGTACCATCCAAAGCCATTCTAAATAAAAATTAATGCTTTTATATTGTGGAGCCAATTCTTGAAGCATTGCAAAAAGGCAATACTTACATGAAGTAAGATGAAACTGCTTACTGGAATCATTAATAATGAACCTAAAGCTTTGACATTTATTTTATTATGCTTATTTTATATTTAATTTATTTAATCTTATATGCCACTGCCATGCAGCATGACTTTGAAAGAGTAAGACTCTTTCCTATAGCAATAATATCAACAGAGTACATACAACACAAGAACATAAGTAACATAACGAAAATGTTAGCAAAAAATGTTAGCAAAAAATTACCAAAATGATTGTAGCTATCTAGGAACAATAGCCATCCAAACACAATTCAGGATGGGTGCATCAGACTTACATCAGATTTTCCCTAGGGGTTTTCTTTAAAAAAAAACCCAAGCTTTAGTCTTCTACTCCTTAAACAAGTGGGTTCAGCATCATCTATGAATTAATCCAAAGAAGGAGGGTTGCAATTGAGAAATCTTGGCTCTTTGGACCATGAAATGGCAGTCCATCCCTAAGTGAGGTGATCTAATGAGCCTGTCCTAGTTGGTTTTATTGAATAGACAGACATCACTAGAAGTAGACAGTTTCCTCAAATATCTCGGCTGTGAGTCATGAAGGGTTTTAAAACAGGAATCACTTTTTTCTTCTCTTTTACATATTCCATAGCTTTAGAATTAATTGTGGAGTGAGAATGCATAACATTACAACTCTATCCATGAAATGAGACTGTATAATAAAATAATTACTAGATTTTTCCTACTCTTTAAATGCAAGCAGGAAGGGTGATTTATATGCTCAGGGTATTCTTTCATTCTAGTTCTCTTTTCAGGAGAAAGGATATAAAATATCTTCAATGACATTATGGAAATGCAGACATACTGGATGCTATGCAAAATTTATAACAAAATATCTTTTGTGATTAAAAAAAATCACTACCAAATGATTACAAAACAAAACATGTCTAGAAACCTACTTGTTAATCTCAGTTCAATATTTAAAAGTACAAGTGGCCAATAAAAATAGAACCACTGAAATGTCCTTTGAATAGATGCTGTACTCAGACAATTAGTGGGGGATGAAAGTTCTGAATAAATCCTTCACTTTGGAAGGCTGCCATTATCATGTGTGACAACCAAAGTCATTTAAGGAGCCTTGGTGGTGCAGTGGGCTAATGCCTCCTTAAGTAACACCAGCAGCCTGCAATTAGTGCAGGTTCGCATCCCACCAGGCTCAAGGTTGACTCAGCCTTCCATCCTTCCGAGGTAGGTAAAATGAGGACCCAGATTGTTGGGGGCAATTAAGCTGACTTTGTAATAATGCTGCTTGGGGGGGGTGTATGAAAGCCCTAATAAGCAGGCATATACATAGAATGAAGGCTACTGCTAAGCTTGTAAGCCGCCCTGAGTCTTCGGAGAAGGGCGGGATATAAATGGGATTAAAATAAAATAAAAATAAATAAATTTAACAGTCATTTAATTCTGCGCTGTGTCTGTTTTAAAAACTTAACTGCGGTAAAATGACTAGATGATACAATTTATATTCTTAAATAGTTTACAGGAATGTGAACTGGGAAGGACAGGGAAGGACTATAGGTTAACTGCAGAGTTCTGTAACCAGAAGGTCTCAAAACGTTTACACTACCTATACTTGAATGATCTATTTAGAACCAGGATTTGGCTAGATGGCTAGATGGATAATAACACAAAAAACTGATTACACGATTACTAGGAAACTGTGTTAAAAAAGTAACAGGCTTGTTAATGTTTATCCTCACTTCACACTGCAGGGTGCATAAAACATGTTATTGGACCGAAATAGCATGAGATGGCAATTTCAGGCCAGTATCCAATATTAGAAAACAGACTCATTTGTAATTTTCAAAAGTTTTTCAGGGACTGTAAGATCCTCAGAAAGTTCCAAAACCAATGTTTTGTCTATGTAACAATTACTATCAGCAGAAACAAGGAAGTGGATTTTTTGCCATTAAAAAATACAGGAAAGGAAAATCTGGAATACTGTACAACGCTTGTTAACAAAATTACTAGTTATAAATTTGTGTGGGAAGAAAAAAGCCAGAGAATATTGGAACTTCCAAACTTAAACTGGCATAGATTTACAGAATGAATTATTCAAGATAATCTCACTGTAAATTAAACCAGATTTAGATTCAATTTGTAGGATTTATTGGCACCTATCATTTATTTTGCTCACATATAAATTATGTATATATATTAATTCTGATATAATACTGACCAAAATAAATTTAAAACAGTAAATGAAAACAAGTTGAATAAGACAAAAAATATTTTTATCAGTCTCTATATAGGATTATGCAAACTGCACTCTCTATATACAAATGGGATTCCTTTTTACTTTGACTTACACCCATAATTGAACCCAAACTTTCTGGTGCTAAGTAAGACAATTATTAAGTGAGTTTTGCCCCATTTTACAACCTTTCTTGCTATAATTATTAAGTGAATCATTGAGGTTGTAAAGTTAGTAACACAGTTGTTAAGTGAATATGGCTTCCCCTTTGACTTTGCTTATCAGAAGATTGGAAAAGGTGATCACATGACCCTGGGATACTTCAACTGTCATAAATTCATGCCAGTTGCCAAGCATCTGAGCTCTGATCATGCTACAAGGGGTCGCAGAAGTGACAGGTGAGCACATGCATGCATCTGCACTGGCCTGAGCAATGGGCACATACATGCGCACACTAGCACAGAATCATCCCCCGTCTCCCCTTTGGCAAAGCCGGAAAGGTTGGAGAACTCTGCCATATAGTATGTTCAGAAATAGGAATAAACTAGTTGCCTAGCAGACAAGAGAAATGATTAAGAAGAGAGAGATGTACTTTATTTCCATCTCCTTCAGAAATATATTGTTATTTGGAGAGGAGGAAATTGTAATCACTTCTTTCTAAGTCAGAAAGTGACTCTGGAATCATAGATGTATTTGGGCCCTATTGGAAAGCTGTTTAGATTTTGATGCTGAGTTTCATTATTCCAATACTTTATGGAAGAAATCTACTTTTAACACAGATGGTATGACATTGTACTAGAAGGTATGAGCAAAGTCTGTAGTAGTTATTTTAAGCTAACTACTTCCTAATGAAAACTTAAGGATTTCAAAAACTTCAGATAATTTTTCTTTGCCTAATTCAAAACAGCAATAATATAATCAAGCACGCTTTGATTGATCAATATGGACCAAATACCTTAATCACCTTAAGGATGCCTGAGACACTGTCATTTTTTGTTGATGTTGTTTAAACCAGGCTGGCTTTGAAACTATATTGGAAATTTAAAATATCTTTGAAATTTAAATTACTGACATTTATTACTTACACATTTTTTTCTTCCATTCAATCATGTACAATTCTCAGAGAATCTGAGTTGTTGAGTTCTGCAGGTTTTTTGGAAAGATTTTTAAGAAGTGGTTTGACAATGCCTAATTTTTAGAGTTGAGAGTGAGTTACTGTCCCAGGTCATGCAACTGGCTTTGTGCCTGATGCCTTAACTCAGACATGTCAAACACAAGGCCCGGGGGCCAGATCCGGCCCGTGAAGTGGTTTCATGCGGCCCGCGAAGCCATCCTGGAAACAGTGAGGGAACGGCCCCCACTGCCTTGGTCCTGGCCCAGAGACCCTCCTCCTGCCAGAGACCCTCAGATCTGTCCCATTCCTGCCCAGGCCCCCATAGGCACCCTTGATGCGAACGATGTAGAGCTGGCCACACCCACCCAGTAGGCCATATGCACTTTAGCCATGCCCACCCAGTAGGCCACACCCACCCAGGCCACACCCACCCATCCCCCTGAGGGCAACCGCAATGCTGATGCGGCCCTCAATGAAATTGAGTTTGACACCCCTGCCTTAACTGCTACACCACCTGGCTACCACTTACATAATATAGACCTAAAACATCTGATAATGGTATATCAATGAATGCAACTATTAAAAATATTAAGTTCTCTTCAGACTTGCGGTACATTAACTCATGTAATGTAACTCATATAAGGTCCATTAACTCATACGCAACTTCGGTTTAGTATTGTAACTTATATAGGTAGATTAATGGATAAATGTTTTCATGTTAACGATGTTAATGGTATTTTGAATTACATTTTATGAAACCATAGATTGTTTTGACTGTTTTTAAGGAACTTGTCATGGTATTAATAGATTGGAAAGGTACTACTTTTCTAGGTATCAAGGAAAATATTACTATTCCAGGTTTCAAAAGCAAGTTTCAAGAAATGTGTGATTTATCAATACTTGAAAAGGTTCCTTCTCTACAAATCAAAAAGTGATACACTATGTTTCCCTTTCACATAGATTTTATTGTATTTTCCAAGAATAAATACTTTATGTGTAATCTAGGCAATCTATACTAATATAACATTATTTTTTATGATTTCTAATTTATGATTATTTAAAGTTTTTTTGTTTGATAGTATAACAATTACATTATTTGTTGGATGCATGGATGTTACCTTTTAAAAACTTATTTACAAATAACAACAACAACAACGATGATGATGATAATAATGTTGGAAGGGACCTTGGAGGTCTTCCAGTCCAATCCCCTGCTCAGGCAGGAAACCCCATACCATTTCAGACAAATGGCTGTCCAGTTTCTTCTTAAAAACTTCCAGTGTTGGAGCATTCACAACTTCTGGAGGCAGGTTGTTCTACTGATTAATTGTTCTAACTTCATGATTAATTGTTTTGTCATTATTTTCTGTGTATTTTGTTTTTTAAACTGCATTTTGTAAGTAAAGGTTCCATTATGCTTTCATCTATCATCACTGAGAGAAATTCCGTTTTTGTTTCTTCAGCCTGATGGTTCCATATTTCCTCAACAGATAAATTCAGTGAAGAGAGGCAGGCCCTGATCATAACCATTCTAGAGAGCATTTGCAGCTTACTCTCCCTTAGTCTAGTTACCAAATTCCAAAAGCAGTTGTCTTAGTTTAAAATATGTAAACAGTAATAAATAAAAAGTGCAGCAGATGTTGAGAGTTATCATAGGAGTTAATAATGTGTGATTCAGAGTCCCATCCAAATAAAATATGGCATAGATTGTGACTGGAGAAACCATAACAGAAGCTCCTTTGGAAAAACATATATTATTTCCTGGGTTGACTCCAGGTTTTCCTGGATCACACAAAAGATGCCTTATTTTCCTCTTCTACATAACAATTTTTTTCCTAAAGTATGTCAGCAAGTGTAAATATTTGGGTGGAAGATTAGAAAATGGGACTTGAACAAACATGAAGCAGATAGATTCCTGAACTGCTTAGCAACAAGAAACTGACCCAACAATTAAACCAAGCACATCAGAACCTGTACAAAAGTCAGTCTAAGTGGCTTTTGCCATATTCACCTGCAAAATGCATGAAAACCTGAAAATGTTGGCAAAAAGACACCAAAAGATGTCTGACTTTGCTCACTTTTGATAGTAGAGTTCTACTTCTTGTGGAGCAGAAATTTAATAAGATAGCTGAATTTCCAGACTTGGCTTTAAACATTTTCAAGCTGCAGGACTTGTCACAGTACAAAAAAAATGACATGGGGGCATCAATTTCCACTTTAAATAGCATCTGCAATAAGAGAGTTCCACTTAATATAGTTATGGTACTTACTACATGCTCCACAGGTGAAACATCCATCATGGTAGAGATTCCCCATTGCCTGGCAGGCCTGGTTTGCACCATATACACCTTGGTTGCATTTCACACAGGTTCCTAAAGAAGAAGAGGAGAAGGAGGAAGGGGGAGGGGGAATATTAAAAGATAATTTATCAAAATCAGATTACACAAATAACAAAAATTTCAAAAATTATCCCCAGGACTAAATGGGATATTTAGTTCTATCGCATCAAGGATTTGATTAAATGTTACATTAAAGCAGATAGAAGAGGAACAAGACAGTGAGAAGCAAGGAAATTTAAGCAGATTTTCTTTTTAATTATCAGAAACAAACACATTCTGTGCATTTTCATCATCTTGTTACCTTAACAAGGTTCGTATGCTGAAAGAAGGAAAAAATGCTCTATGGAAAAAGGATTTTCTTCCCTCTAAATGGTATGATTATTTTATGACAAGGATTACAGCACTGGCTTAGGAAGTAAGTGTGCCCATGCATGCATATGCTCATTTATTTCATTCTTTTGTCATATGTAACAGAAGTGGGAATCCAGTAGACCAGGGGTCCCCAACACCCGCTCCGTGGACTGTTACTGGGCCGCGTCATGCCAGCAACTGGGCTGCACAAAAAGCCAAGTCCCATCAGCAGGATGCAGGCAGCATACAAAACCACACAGTGTCCAGTCCACGGAAAAAGCTCTTTCCACGGAACTGATCTCTGGTGCCCCAAAGGTTAGGGACCTCAGCAGTAGACTATGTTCATTGGTTACAGTTGGCTTTGAAATCTATGAACTGGCAAGACTGGAAGACCTAAATACCAATTATTCAAATACTATTATTTAATACTAGGATGTCTATATATGTGTTAAGGAAAATATAAGAATAAATGTGTCTAATAAGTGAGTAATAATTGAACAGGATGAAATCTACTTTGGAATTATGTCCAAAAGGACAATGCCTTTATATTAATATTCAGTAGGTATACTCTTTAATATTATTATTTGTTTTACAATGCTATTGTACTTTATTCTTTTTGCCAATATCTAATAAAAAATCTATTTTTTCAACTGAGAACTGAAATTTTCCCACCAGTTTGCACGTCTTCTCAATACTACTTTATCATGCTTCTGATAATTTTCTCCTTGATTTCCTTAAACTTGAGATGAAATTTTCTTTCATTTTTATTTATGCCAAGTTTTTCCATTCACATCTAAATGCTAAAGTTGGCTTTCTGAGTATTTTTCTTCCTATTTCTTGCAGCAATTCTTATTGGCTTTCTACCTTTAACTTTTTAAGACTCTCTATACCAGGGAGTCACTTCATGGATTACTGCCTTGTTGTGGGGAAGGGGCTTGCGTAATTCAATGAAGCTATGAGCTATGCCGTGCAGGGCCACCCAAGATGGACAGGTCATAGCAGAGAGTTCTGACAAAACATGATCCAGTGGAGAAGGAGATGGCAACCCACTCCAGTATCTTTGCCATGAAAACTCCATGGACAGTACCAAAAGGAAAAAAGATATGATGCTGGAAGATGAGCCCCTCAGGTCAAAAGGCATCCAATATGCTACTGGGGAAGAGCAGAGGGCTAATACTAGTAGCGCCAGAAAGAATGAAGTGACTTGGCCAAAGCCGAAAGGACGCTCAGCTGTGGATGTATCTCGTGGTGAAAGGAAAGTCCGATGCTGTAAAGATTTATTCTCCAAGGGAACCTGGAATGTAAGATCCATGAATCAAGGAAAGCTGGACACGGTCAAACAAGAGATGACAAGACTGAACACTGACTTCTTAGGAATCAGCGAACTAAAATGGACCGGAATGGGTGAATTTAATTCAGATGACCATCAGGTATACTACTGTGGGCAAGAATCCCTCAGAAGAAATGGAATAGCCTTCATAGTCAATAAAAGAGTAGGAAAAGCAATACTGGGATACAATCCCCAAAATGACAGAATGATCTCAGTTTGAATCGAAGGCAAACCATTCAATATCACAGTAGTCCAAGTCTATGCCCCAACCACCAGTGCTGAAGAGGATGAAATTGACCACTTCTATGAAGCCCTACAGCACCTTATAGAAGTAACACCAAAAAATGATGTCCTTATTGTCCTGGGGGATTGGAATGCTACAGTAGGAAGCCAAAAGATAAGCGGAATAACAGGCAAGTTTTGCCTTGGAGTACAAAATGAAGCAGGGCACAGGCTGATATAATGTTGTCAAGAGAATATGATGGTCATAGCAAACACTCTTTTCCAACAACCCAAGAGACGGCTCTACACATGGACATCACCAGACAGTCAACAAGAGATATAAGATTGACTATGTGCTCTGCAGCCAAAGATAGAGAAGCTCTATATAGTCAGTAAAAACAAGACCAGGAGCTGACTGTGGCTCAGATCATGAGCTTCTCATTGCAAAATTTAGGCTTAAACTGAAAAAAGTAGGGAAAAGCACTAGGCCACTCAGGTATGAACTAAATCATATCCCTGACGAATATACAGTAGAGGTGACAAATAGATTTAAGGAATTAGATCTGATAGACAGAGTGCCTAAGAACTATGGACAGAGGTTTGCAACATTGTACAAGAAGTAGCAACTAAAACCATCCCAAAGAAAAAGAAATGCAAAAAAGCAAAATGTCTGTCTGAGGAAGCTTTGCAAATAGCTGAGGACAGGAGGGAAGCGAAAGGCAAGAGAGAAAAAGAAAGATATGCCCAATTAAAAGCAGAATTCCAGAGAATAGCTAGAAGAGATAAGAGTGCCTTCTTAAATGAACAGTGCAAAGAAATAGAAAAAAACAATAGAACAGGGAAGACTAGAGATCTTTTCAAGAAAACTGGAGAGATGAAGGGAATGTTTCATGCAAAAATGGGCATGATAAAGGACCAAAATGGCAGGGACCTAACAGAAGCAGACGAGATTAAGAAGAGGTGGCAAAATTACATAGAAGAACTATACAAGAACGAGCTTAACATCCCTGATAACCATGATGAGGTGGTCACTGACCTCGAGCCAGACATCCTAGAATGTGAAGTGAAATGGGCCTTAGGAAAGCTGAGCAACAACAAAGCTAGTGGAGGTGACAGTATTCCAGCTGAGCTATTCAAAATCTTAAAAGACGATGCAGTAAAAGTGCTACACTCAATTTGCCAGCAAATTTGGAAAACTCAACAGTGGCCACAGGATTGGAAAAGATCAGTTTACATTCCAATTCCAAAGAAAGGCAGTGCCAAAGAATGTTCAAACTATCACACCATTGCACTCATTTCTCATACTAATAAAGTTATGCTTAAAATCCTACAAGCTAGACTTCAGCAGTATGTGGATCGAGAACTACCAGAAGTACAGGCAGGATTTCAAAGAGGCAGAGGAACTAGAGATCAAATTGCCAACATACGCTGGATCATGGAGAAAGTTCCAGAAAAACATCTACTTTTGCTTCATTGACTATGCTAAAGCCTTTGATTGTGTGGATCACAACAAACTGTGGCAAATTCTTAAAGAGATGGGAGTACCAGACCATCTTATTTTTCTCTTGAGAAACCTATATGTGGGTCAAGAAGCAACAGTGAGAACTGGACACGGAACCACTGATTGGTTCAAAATTGGGCAAGGAGTCTGGCAAGGCTGTATACCAGGGGTGTCAAACTCAATTTCATTGAGGGCCGCATCAGCATTGCGGTTGCCCTCAAGGGGCCAGGTGGGTGTGGCCAGGGTGGGCATGGCCTACTGGGTGGGCGTGGCCTACTGGGTGGGCATGGCTAGACTGCATATGGCCTACTGGGTGGGCATGGCCAGCTCTACATCGTTCGCATCAAGGGTGCCTATGGGGGCCTGGGCAGGAGTGGGACAGATCTGAGGGTCTCTGGCAGAAGGAGGGTCTCTGGGCCAGGGCCAAGGCAGTGGGGGCCGTTCCCTCACTGTTTCCAGGATGGCTTCGCAGGCCACATGAAACCACTTCGCGGGCCGGATCCGGCCCCCGGGCCTTGTGTTTGACATGTCTGCTGTATACTGTCACCCTGCCTGTTTAACTTATATGCAGAGCACATCATGAAAGAGGCAGGGCTAGATGAATCAAAAGTTGGAATTAAGATTGCCGGGAGAAATATCAACGACCTAAGATATGCAGATGATACCACTCTAATGGCAGAAAGTGAAGAGGAACTAAAGAGCCTCTTGCTGAGAGTGAAGAAGGAGAGTGCAAAACTTGGGTTGAAACTATACATTAAGAAAACCAAACTCATGGCATCTGAATTCCTGGCAAACAGATGGGGAAGAAATGGAGGTAGTGACAGACAGATTTTATTTTCCTCGGCTCTAAGATCACTGCAGATGGGGACTGCAGCCAAGAAATTAAAAGACGCTTGCTCCTGGGGAGGAAAGCCATGGCAAATCTAGATAGCACACTAAAAAGCAGAGACATCACCCTGCCAACAAAAGTGCATATAGTCAAGGCTATGGTCTTCCCAGTTGCAATGTATGGCAGTGAAAGTTGGACCATAAGAAAGGCTGAGCGCCAAAGAATTGAGGCCTTTGAACTCTGGTGCTGGAGAAGACTCCTGCGAGTCCCTTGGACTGCAAGGCGATCAAACCAGTCAGTCCTAGAGGAGATCAACCCTGACTGCTCTTTAGAAGGCCAGATCCTGAAGCTAAAACTCAAATACTTTGGCCACCTAATGAGAAGGAAGGACTCACTGGAGAAGAGCCTAATACTGGGATAGGTTGAGGGCAAGAGAAGGAGGAGACGACAGAGAATGAGGTGGCTGGATGGGGTCACTGAAGCAGTAGGCGTGAGCCTAAATGGACTCCAGAAGATGGTAGAGGACTGGAAGGCCTGGAGGAACGTTGTCCATGTGGTTGCGATGGGTCAGACACAACTTCACAAGTAACAACAAAAAATACTAGACATATCAAACACAAGGCCTGCCCATGATTTCATGTGGTCACGGAGCCACCCTGGAAACAACAAGGGAATGGTCCCTGTTGCCTTGGCCCCAGCCCAGGCCAGCCAGGAGCCAATGCATAATTTGGTGGTGGCCATCCATGCTGGAACGCATTTAGTCTTAGCTCCACAAGGACGTCTGGAAACAGCGAGGGACCGGCCCCTGCCGCATCAGCCCCGCCCCTGGGTGCCTGCTGGGGACGTGTCACCATGAGGAATGAAGAAATGCACCATCACCTAGATGTAGCCAGGAAATAGCCCTTGCCTACTTCAGATATCCTGCTTGATGGGCTCTGAGGGAGGGGATGCTACAAGCAGTGTAAGTCGACGTTACCTGTGCAATGCCATCCAACCCCCAGCCTGACCGGTTTTGGCAGGCAGGGGGCGCTCTCCTCACAGCGCTGAGAGGCTGAGCCGGGTGGCACAAAGCTACAAGAAGCACAATGCCACCCAACCCCCAGCCTGCCCGGTTTCAGCAGGCAGCGGGGCACTCTCTTCACAGCGCCGAGAGGCTAGGCTAGGCGGCAATGCGTAAAGGTCACAACTGTGAAAAATGGTCACTTTTTTCATCACCATTGTAACACTGAAAGCTCACTAATCAAATGGTTGCAAGTCATGCACTACTATCTTCTATTTAAAATGAAAAGGAGCTAAAAGAAAAAAATAATCGGTTTACACTAAGTGCTTAAACAATTTAATAATGACTTCAAATATTAACCTAGGAAGCATGCCAAAATGCAGTTGCTACCACTGAAAAGTCTTATATGCAAGGGACTGATTGTGTAACCCATAAAAGAATCTTTCCAAATAATCTTAGTGATTGTGCAGGTTTATAATGGGGAAGGCAATCTAACAGATATTTTGTTTATTATATGGCCTACATGCCAATAAATAAATCTTAAACTAGAAATAATTTGTAGCAAAGTTAAGAGTAAGAATAATATGAGGATGCAAGGGGTACACTAAGCCACCTGACTATTGCATTTTGCACAAGCAGCAATTTCCAGGCTACATATTACAGTACTGTACTGTAAGCCAACTATGAGGATGGGTTAGAATAGCCCTCAGTTGCTGGGCCTACCCCTGCTCTAGAGGAAAGGCATGCTGTAGTTGGTATCTAAACTCTTGAATAATTGATATTTTAAAAAACTGTTTTCAAAATATAAATATAAAAATAAAGAATCTGAAATCTTAAGAGATTTATGATTTTACAAGATAAATTGTAAACATCTTATTTCTTGGTATGCAGCTTTTCTCAAGTTTTTTTAAAAAAAATCTACTTAAATAAAACATGGAGAAAGGTTTGAATGAAAAAGATAAAGTCAACAACACAGGACTTGTCTGTTATTATGTGAACCACCCATAAGGTTGTAAATCAGAATATTCCAGGTACCAAGAAAATAAGGCAAAAACGGGAAATTGTTTTTTTCTTTACCTCATCAAGTCTGCTATTCTTCATCAAAATGTTTTTTAAAGTCTTGTCTGCAAAGTGAAACACATGTCACCTTTATTCAACACATTTTGAAGGAAAGAATAAACAATAGGAAGCATACATGTTTCCCCAAAAATAAGACATGGTCTTATAATTTTTTTGGCACCAAAAGACACACTAGGACTTATTTTCAGGGAAACACAGTATCAGGGTGATCAGCCTGGCCGGGCACCCCAACCCCCAAGACACTAAAGAGGTGGCGAGCATGTGAGTGCTGATGATGTTCAGCATCAGCAGCAGTCCGCTGTCCCCTTGGTGCAGCACAGGTAAGTCTGAGTGCGGAGGCAGCGGCGGGGGGAGTAGGTGATCCAGATGCACTGTGTGGCCACCTGACTCGCAGAAGGCTCTCATGGCGGCATCAGCAGCAGGCGAAAGAAGAGGCATGGGAGGAGGCAGACAATCCCGATGTGCCACCATTGTCTCTTGGCTTGCCCACAGCCACGCTGGGGCAGGCCATCCTGACACACTGCCCACTCCGTCCCACCATAGCTTGATTTGCCTGTGGCCATGCCAGGCAATCTCGACATGCCCCATAGTTTCTTGGTTCAATGCGGCTGCAGGCAAGCTGACGTGCTCACTGCCTCCTGTGCTGGCCCTGTACACTCCTCTGGGCTTATTTTTGGGGTGGGGTTGTATTAGGCACACCCTAAAAAATCAGAGGAGGACTTAATTTTCTGGATGGGTCTTATTTTCTGGGGCACATGGTAGTCTTGAGAATTAAATATGCCATATTTAATTGGTCTTTTTAAAAAATGATTTGGAACATCTGTCTCTAACAGTCTTTCATAACTGATGTCTTTAAGATATGTTGCACTAAATGTTCTACAAATTCTAGTTATACTCATTACTGCATTAGTTTTGAAGGAAAATCCTTCATTAGCACAAGGAGTTGCAAGGAACTGTTCAGAGAATTTAGTCATTCCTCTCTGCCTGCTTACCTTCTAACACAGGGACAGTATAATACAGTGCAGCTACTTCATCAATATATATATTCACTCTCTGGCTAAATTCCAACATCAATTTAAGTCTTGGCCATTGTCAATTGTCTACAGAAGAACCATCAATTGGCTGAATTTACACAACATATTAACTTATAAACGAAGATTCACAGTAGCATTGGCTACTTTCATTACAAGATTCCTTACATACCCAGTAACTCCCCAAAAAGATGATTAATAAATAACTTGCTTAGTAATTGTATCTAGGCATTCACCATATTGAAATACTGTGTTTCTCCAAAAATAAGACCCAGTCTTATATATATACATATATTGCCTTCGAAAGAGGCACCAGATGTTACTTTCAGGGGATGTCTTACCTTAGGACTACCGCAGCCAGGCCTCCCATGCCCCGACACCTGTCATGCCGCTGCTTGATTTCTTCAGCAGCCACTTGCCGCCACTTGCAGCTGGATGCTATGTGGCACATTGCACTGTTGCCACCGCTCATGGCAGGAGGCCGCATGGTGCTTCAGGCCACCGCTGCTACTCAGAGCCACATACCACATGGCACCAATCATGCCAGTGCCACCACTTGTGCCAGGAGGCAACACAGCTCTTTGGGCCAATGCCGCCACTCGCAGCCGCATGCCTAAAGTGCCACACGGCCTCTTGCTATGAGAGGTGGCACTGGCCCAAAACGCTCCGTGGCCTGCCATGAGCAGCGGCACTAGAGCAAGCAGCTCCACGTGGTATACGGCCATGAGAGCAGCATCGGCCCAAAGTGCTGTGTGGCACTGGCACAAGTGGTGCCATGTGGCAAGTGGCCACAAGCGGCCACGGCAGCCCGAAGCACTATGCGGCCTCCTGCCGTGAGTGGCGGCACCAGTCCAAAACAAGTCATGCGGCCGCAAGCAACCACAGAAGAACTCTGACAGCGTCTTGACAGGTGTCGGGGCACGGGAGGCCTGGCTGTGGCAGTCCTACCATGCCCTAGCTTGATTTTTAGGCATGCGCCTCACCCCCAAAATTAGGGCTTATTTTTGGGGAAGCGCTTATATTAGCCCCCCTACTCCAAATCAAGCTAGGGCTTATTTTCAGGGTAGGGTATGTAATTATGATGGTTGCAATGTCCTAGGGTCATGTTATCACCTTTTGCAATCTTCTGATAAAGTCAATGGGGAATCCAGATTCACTTAACTGCTAACTTAACCCACCGTAGTGATTCACTTAACAACTGTAGCAAGCGGGTATAAAATGGGGCAAAACTAACTTAGCAATGGAAATGTTGGGCTCAGTTGTGATCTTGAGGAGAGGACTATGGGTACAATAACTAATACCAATACCAAACAAACCCATTATGAATCAGCATAACATGAATGCTCAATCAACATGTAGTACAGAATGTGCCACTAATTGTACAGAATGTGCCCTCAATTGACTCACTGCACTGCTATCATTTACACAGGTGAGGAGCTTAAGCAGCAACTGTTCTTCCTAAAATAATGAAAACTTTTGGCACTTCATCCCAACAACCATACAGTGAGACCAACAAATAGGGATTGAAAGCCAACTTTGCAACTATTCATTGACATCAGCTGGGAAAGTTGTTGACTTAGTTGCAAACAAAAACAGTCTAAAATCATAACAGATTACCATCAAGTAAAACTACAAAGAATCTGAAACAGGTGCTTTGGAAAATACATTACTATGAGCAAATAACTTCTCCTTGAAGCATTAAGACCTCAGCATCCTTTGGAAAATTGGCATGGCTGCTCTGAAAGCAGTCTATGACTGTTTATTGCATTTGCTGCCGTAGCAAGAAGTGTTATCTAAATATGTAGAGGTACATGAAAACAAGTGGAGGGAGTCTTCAAAGCAGCTATGTGACTCTTTCAAGGATGTAATGCCCTGAGTAAAAGTACTTTGCTTTGCTAAAGTGCTTGGTAAAACAACTCTTTCAAATGCTTTGCACAGCTGTATATTCAAGTGCAACACTTATCTTTTCCCTATTCACTTCAAAATAACAAGTGTGTGGCCAATATTATTATTTATGCTATCTGCCAAATTCCTAAAAATGTTAGTTATAAACACTCAATTATTAACTTTTAATTTATTGCTCTAGAAAAAATGATATTAGGAAAGAAAAATTGGGGCTGCATACTTTAAGACTAAAGTTCATCTTTTAAAAAAGGGTTTAATTCATTTCTTCTCTAATTTATTATCTACCTAATTTATTACATTAAAATAGTAGCTTTCAGAAAGTATAATTTTAAAAGTATTAGTTAAACCAATGACCAGCAATAAAGAAAAATACATGAAAAAGTATGTTCACAGGTACAAATATTGTAACATTTATCATTAAACACACAATTTTGAAAGATGTCCATTATGTTTTAAAGAAAATACATATACTTACCAAAGTAGTCAGCCTTGGGACATGCATCCATCTCCTGCTCCAGGCGCTGAGTAAGAGCTTCTAATTTTAATTCAGCAGTAGAGGGCCCTTGGTCTTGCTGTGAAAGGAGCATCTGACAGGGTAATTTTATTTTTGCAGAACCAGACATTTCTTGGGGACCAGAGTCATGCTGCTGAACAGTGATACTCTCCTTTAAAGGAGATTTGGGAACATCAGAAATCATTGGTCCATGAGATGTTGCAGTGATAGAATTCTGCTCAAGACTCAGACCAGAACCAGAAGAATTAAGCCTGTGATTTTGACCATGAATTACAAAATGATCTGAAGTGTATGGATGAATATTGTGCTGCTGATAATCTGCACTTGAAGGCACTGGAGTAGAAATTGAAGGTTGAGTGCTTTTGCTGTGCCTTGGGTGGTGGTCTCCACTACTTTTATTTGGATGAAAATTAGCAGACTGATTTGAAAGAGTCTGAGAAGAATGTACTGATGAAACAGAACATGATGGAGATTTCTGCTGTGAATATCTCATGGCTGATTCGTCATCAATCCCAACTGAAGAAGACAAGGGGGTACTATCATGGGAAAAAGATGGTCTCTGGCAAGTTAGGTTTTGGATACAGCTCTTAAGTCCAGTGCCTTCGTTTCCACTTTCCTGACTTCCATACCCACTTTCTGAAGATCTGTAAGGGCTTTGAGATTGTTGGCACAGATGAAGATCTGCATGAGGTTTTGTAGGGCTTCTCTGCAATGAATCATCTTGGCTGTTTGACCATAAATGGGAGCCGATATTTGATTTCTGACTGCAAAGCTTACCACTACTTTTCCTCCTTCCTTGAATACCTGTTTGATTATCACCATTGCTGTGTTCATCCCATGTCAGGGAAGGAAGAATTGCCTTAGAACCTCCTGGGTTCGTCTGACCTGATCTGTGGCAACTTGATCCTCCAGGAGTTTCTGGATCCTGTAGATTGTTGCTATATCCATAGTCATCTTGATATATTTTTGTTCGCTCCCCATCACTGTGACATTGAGGCTGGCTTGGAAAAGCGAGCTGATGACCTGCACATACTGTTGATGGTACAGACAAAGAGGGCTTAGCAACATTTTCTCCTGGATGCAATTTATTTGTTCCTGTGGTGTCTTTGACTACAAAATAACTTGGAAGCTGACCACCAAAATTAAATCCACCATTCAAAGCCCCCGAGGCTCCTTTCACCAGTTCCTCTTGTTCTCGTTGTTTCTGCAGGTGAATTTTTGCCATTTTTGTAGCAAAAACTCTTCTGGTTTCTTCAAATTCTGGGTTATTCCCAACAGCTTTGTCTACTCGAAAGAGACCATCTTTGGAAGCTTCATACATATTGAGGTCTTCTATAAATTTACTTGCCTCTAAACCAAGATCATCGTATTTATCCATTTTTAAATGTTTATTTGTTCATTCAAACAATAGTAGAAAAATAAAATTAGTCAATATTTTCAATATTAATATGTTATGTTTAACTCAACAAAATTTCAAGGTTAATAAAATTCTTTGCTACTTCTTATGAGAAAAATAAAGGGGCAAATTTCACATTTCAGGATATTTTTCAAAACAGCAGTATATTTTTTAGATTATCCACTGGAGCCTGATTACTCCTCAAGAAACTTAAAAGTCCAAGTTCTTTGAATTTTCAGTTTGTGACGAAATCTGTGGCTCCCACAAATATTTCTTCAATTCTGCCTAGCATCATTTCAGCAAAAATACTAAAATTAAAAAAGATAAGATTAATTTAGCAATAAATCCAAGCCAAAATGCACCTTGTCATCAGAAAAAGGAATTACACTCTAGTAGTTTAATATTAACCTTCAGGCCAACCTTATCTCAGTGAATTTAGTTTGCGGTAGCTCGAAAATTTATAGGCGGAAAAGAAAACATTTATACTGTGACGGAGTATACTCGAAAAGCCCCCAAACTCTGGGGAAAGAAAGACAAGCTTCGGATAAATAACAATTTAGTCAGAGGCGGAAGGAAGCCCGTTCCGATCTTTTCCCCAGCTAGAGGAAATCTTGGCTATTCGCACTTCTTGCCTTTCACCGCCTACCTTATACGTGAAAGAGTTATCTTTTTCTCCCCAAATCCTCCCCAGATTTCCTTAACTTCCTCAAGACTGGATCCAATCACTGCTTAAAACGAGCCGCTAAAGCAAGAGAGAGAGACATTGGCCCATGACAAGCAGCCCGACTATATTTGCTAGTGAGTGCTACCCCGATATAGCATGCCAATATTCGGATGATCACGGTTGGCACTACAGAACTGGAGTTTTCTGTATCCGTTTGCTGCCATTTAGAGGTAAATGTGGAGCTATCTGTAGCCCCAATCTTTTTCAGCGCTGCGGGGCGCGGGCTAACCCGGGATATTCCGCTGCGCACGAAAGAACGAAGCCGAAAGGTCGTCAGCCCGGTCTTATGGACGCTTCCTCTGAAAGAACAAGGCCGGTTTGTTCTCACTGACTCCATTGTAAGCACGCGCTTAGTCACAGACTTACTCCAGTGCGAGTCCTACCTGCGGCTCGTGGGAAATGAGTCGTTTGCTTCGCTTTCTCGACGTCGTGGCACTTTCAGGACTGGGGCTGTAGTGGGAGGTCACGCTTCGCTCAAAAAGTCCGTGGCGTGGCGGCTGGATGTTCTCTCCGCCCCGCGGTCGGGTTTGCTTTAATTTCTTCGCGCTTTCCCCGTTCAAGCTCAAAGCTGTGGGCCGCTGAGGCGCTTCAGGCGCCGCCGCCTCCTCTTCCTTTTCTTTCCACAATTCCTCTTCTTCCAATACCCGTAAAGTTACGGGAGGAGGAGTTTGCAACGTGGTTGAAAAGAGCGAGATGTGTCAGCACTCGCTGGCAATGTAGATTTGGGAGGGGAGGGGCCTTGCGGGGGGCGGGGGCGGGGACAATCCTGCTCTTCTATCTGCTGTGTCAGTCAGTCGTTAAAGGCGAGAGGAACAGGCCGTAGACTGTTTTCTGCTTGTCGAATGCTTCAGCCGAACTGGATTTCAAAAATCCGGTAATTCCGAAGCTGTAGGATTTGTGATCCGAGAACCAGATTCCTGTCTCAGGCTGGAAGGACGCGCCTCGTCACACGTTCGTTTGAAGACAGCGCATGATAAAGAGACCTTTCACTGCATTCTGACTGATGCATTTTTACAGAGGCCCTAATACTTCCGGAAAACTGCTCCTAGCAAAGCAAGAATGAGCAAGCTACAACTTTAGGACCTGTACTCTGTCTTTAAAGCTCATTTTAAACAGATTTGGAAAACTGAAGGCCCTACTCTTGTCGTCTAGAGATGAAAACAGTTAAAACTAATATAAACTTAATATTTTCAGAAGCAGCATCACAACCATGCTGCCATGTGCCATGTTCTCCATCCCATTCTTTAGCCAGTGCCGCCATAACCTCTGTTTATTAGCTGCTACTCAACACTGAGCTACAAATTATACTATGGTGTAGTCTACCAATCTGTAAATTCAGTTTACAAATATGGTAACAAAATTAGATTAGATAAACTGATGGGCTATCTCTATCTGCTAAAAGGAAGCAAGGGTATGGCATGCACTTGAAAGAAATCTGGGATGCCTGTAATTATGGAGTCTTTGTTTATTCAGAGAAAATATGCACGTGTAACACGTGTAACAATTCTAGGTGGTTAGAGGACTGATAACAGTAACAAAGAGTTAGTCAGCCTGCATACCTCACCTAAAAGTTAGGACTAGGGATGGCCTAGAGCAGGTGTCCCCAACCCCTCATCCGTGGACCAATACTGGGTGTAGCATGCGAGCAACCAGTCCGCACAAAGTCCCATCCGTGGGATGCAGGCAGCACACAAAACCATGCACAAAAAAAATCTCTCTCTATGGAACCGATCCTTGGTGCCCAAAAGGTTGGGGGCCTCTGGCCCAGAGCAAATAGAATGTGAATTAAAAAACTCCTGGAGCATTTATTAGCCAAGGCTTAGGAATAGGGATCGCTGAGCACCAATAGAACAAATTGTTAGATCATTACTAAAATGTTTATTAGATGATGTTTCTTATATATCCCTCCTTATCCTGCCTTCTGCTTTAATGAAATTGCATAAAGCTTTCTTAATCCTTTGTTCTGGGTCCTGGCATTTTGCTAGCTATGACCCCTTTTGCTGAAGCACTTCAATAAAAGGAAATAAAACTTGCACTTCGTGTCTGGTGTTCTTCATTGGCTTCGGCACCAGACTCAGATGCGAATTGGGTATAACAAAACCACGTGTAAATAAAGCATAGATAACCATACTGTTCTACTGCATATATAATGTAGCAGAAATTATTATATTTTGTTTAGTTAAGAGGGTTTAATTCCTTTTGAAGAGAAGGCTGAGGAGAGTGTGCCAAGTTTGGGAATGAAAATGATTTAGCATGTATGTTGACTTTCTCTGCTACTAACTCTCCTTGGTTTGCTTCTACAGCCTGAACTACTTCTGGCAGGGCTTGGATTTTTTGCCCTTGGTAGACCTTCAGAGACTTTCCAATTCTGCTTCTGTGAATATTTCATTCAGATATTACAAATCAGCACTGATCTGCAAGTTTCTGATATCTATCTATTTATCTATCTAACTATCTATCTATCATCTATCTATCTATCATCTATCTATCTATCTATCTATATTATATTATATTATATTATATTATATTATATTATATTATATTATATTATATTATATTATATTATTATATTATATTATATTATATTATATTATATTATATTATATTATTATATTATATTATTATATTATATTATATTATATTATATTATATTATATTATATTATATTATATTATATTATATTATATTATATTATATTATATTATATTATATTATATTATATTATTATATTATATTATATTATATTATATTATATTATATTATATTATATTATATTATTATTATATTTATTATATTTATTATATTATATTCTGGGTGTTATTTTTTCCAGAACTGGTCAGTTCTTTTAAATTATCTTCTTCTTGGATGTTACAAATAACAGATTATTTTTCTTTGTTTTTAGTCTTTGTGCATTTGCAATGGGTAAGCAACTTTTCTTTAATAGTCCTGCAACTGCTGGCTCTGGTTGCTCAGCTAATAGTCCTGAGCTCTATAGCATATTTGTCACCAGATGTTCAGGAACTCCAACACCTAAGACATGTAGTTAGTTACCTTTTGCTCTAATCTAAAGTCCTCACCTCTCTAAATTTGGCATGTATCCAGGTGTGTTGAGAATGTAGCCTGAGAATTTCAAGATCATTGACAAGAAAATTAACTTGGAAAAGTTGGTTTATCTATTACATTTTATGCAGGTTTACATAGCAGACAACACATACAATCCAGATACATGTTTATGGAATCTGAAATTAGAAATGAACCAGTACTAAACTATATCACACCAATGAAATATTGGAAACAGGAAACACAAGACAAGAGGTGGTAGAGATAGATGATAGATAGATAGATCTGCCAGTAATTTTTTCAGCCTTCCTCTGCACCGCCTTTCTGTCTGAAGCAGTGATGCTTCTAAACCAGACTGTGATGCTGTATGACAGGATTTTCTCAATTGGCCCTCTGTAGAAAATGGTAAGGACAGGGGAAGGAAGATGTGCTTTTCTAATGCAACACAGAAAATGCAGGTGCTGCTGTGCCCACTTCACCAGTGTCTCACTGTTGAGCAACCAAGACAGCCTACTTGTTAACTGCACACGCAGGAATTTGATGCTGGTAACCATCTCCACAGGTGAATCATTAGTGAAGAGAGAAGTGTGGCTTTGCCTACCTCTTCTGAAATCTACAATGAACTCTTTGGTTTTTCCAGTGTTTAAAAATAGACTGTTTTCCTTACACCAGTTCAACCTCAACCTCCTTGCGGTAAGCTTCCACCTTGTCACCATGAATAAGGCCCGCTACTGTTGTATCATCTGCAAACTTCACAATATGGTTGGTGGCAAACCTAGCACAACAGTCATGGGTCAACAGGGTGAACAGCAGCGGACTTAGGACACAGCCCTGAGGAGAACCTGTGCTCAAGAAAATGGTGTTAGAAATATTTTTGGAAGCTGGCACATACTGAGTTGTATATTAGGGATGAACTCAGCTGTATTGCACTCTTTTAAACTTAGTAGGACTAAGATCTAGTTTGGTGGTAGTGGTTAAGACATCAGGCTAGAAACCAGGAGACTTTGAATTCTAGTCTTGCTTTAGGCATGAGGCCAGATGGGTGACTTTAGGCCAATCGTTCTCTCAGCACTAGGAAGCAGGCAGTACAAAACCACTTCTGAAATTTTGCCAAGAAAACTTCAGTGACTTAAGGCATGAAGAAAAAAAACAACTCTCTGGTAGTAATATGAGTGTCGAAAATATTGGGCTAAAAGAGAAGGTCTGATGGTTTGCTACAGAGCACCAAGACAATCAGGACATACAAATAAAGATTTATTAAAACAAGTAACTAAAGCCTTAAAATAAATGCATCCGTAACAAGTAGTTGTTAAGGAATATTTCACATACCCAAACATTTGCTAGAATTCTTCCAAACACAAGATGTCAGATAAATTCTTCATTTGGGTGGATGGTAATTTTTCTTTTGAAATGTAGAGGTGGGCTTTAGGTGTTCTTTCTGGGTCCTTACCACAGGAGTTTATTGAAGATATTAAGATTTTGGAAACTTTGGGTGCAAATGACTGTGCATTGTTAAAGTTTGTGATTTACAAAAAAAAACGAGGGGATGGGGGGGTGGCAGACACATAGCATGGATTTCAGAAAAGCTGACTTTAATAACTAATAGGAAGATGTTAGGGGAAGATAGCCTTAAAGCAAAGGCGTTATACTTGTCTGTGCTTTTTTGAAAAAGATATTAAGGTGAGCACAGCTTCAAACACTTCAGTGAGGAAGAAAACTAGGAGATCTCTAAAGCTAATGTAGTTGAATAGAGAGAAAAGGTTGAGATGAAGGATGAGTACTTATGGCAATGGAAGCAAGGATAATTCCTGAAGAATTCTACAGAGCTGTAGCTCAGAAGTATAGGAATGAGGCCAGGAAGGCAAAGATGGAAAATTACCACTAATAAGAGACAAAATGCAGCAAGAAAAGTTTCTTCAAATTTGCCAACAGCAAGAGGAGGATGAAGTTGGTTTATTACTTATTCCAAATGAAGAAATTTTAATAGATGACTTAAGAGAAAGCAGATGAGCTCAACTCTGTTTTGCTTTGGCCTTAACAGCCAAAGTAAATGGTGATTTAAACTGTGAACAAACATGACAGGAAGTTTCAGGTCAGCAAAGTTATGTTAAAGCAACTGCTGCTAATTCAAATGCCTTCAGTGTTTATGTTTAATGACCTGGATAACGTAGTTAATGGGCATCTTATCAGATGGCAAAGTTGGAAGGTCTGGCCAACACTCAAGATGACAGAATAAAATTGCAAACTAATTTGGATAGTTTGGATGACTGCTAAGAGGAAAATGTGTCCTTTTACAGAGAAAAATATAAGGTATTATATTTAAGGAGAAACATATAAGATTCACATATATATGCAAGATGGGGAATTCATACACACACACTCCATCAGAAAGAACTTGGATGTGGTCATTAATACAAACCAGCAGTGTGAGACAGCAGCTAAAAGAGCTAATGTAGTTGGTAAATAGCATTAGAAGAAGTATAATATCAAAGTTGTGGCTTTGCAATTGCAGCTAAATCATAATGTTAGGCCTACCATATCTGGATTGCAAACTTTTCATAATTGCTAGTTGGAGATCTGCATATCTTTTTACTGCCATCTAGTGGTTACCTGAATTTTAAAATCTACTAGCCCAGTGATGGCAAACCTTTTAGAGACCGAGTGCCCAAACCGCAACCCAAAACCCACTTATTTATAGCAAAGTGCCAGGGCAGCATCAGCATTGTGGTGCCCTCAGGGGGCGGGGGCGTGGCCCACTGGGTGGGCGTGGCTGATGTAGTCATGGCAGATTTGGTGGGTGTGGCCAGGCTAGGTGTGGCCACGTTGATGTTGCTCATGGGGGGGTTGCCTGTGAGGGCTGGGCAGGATTGGGGGAGATCCAGGGGGTGGGCAGGAGGCTCGTCCTGCAGGGTGAGGCAGGGGGTAGGGCGGGGGTGCCATTGCTGTGGGGCAAGGCAAGGCGAGGCAGGGGTGGCTGAGCGCATAGGGGCGTGCTCTACTACCTGTACTTGAGCTAGCTAGTCGGCTTTGTTTCCTTTGTGCTGGGCAGAGCTGCTGCTCTGGGCACTGGCGGTAGCCTAATGGACCTGCGTAAGCTGCTAGTGGTGGCGGCAGGAGTGCCCACAGAGAGGGCTCTGAGTACCACCTCTGGCATGCGTGCCGTAGGTTCGCCATCACTGTACTAGCCCTATGCAGCATAATTTATCTGATTGGGATTAATGCTTTTTATATCTTTATTTTAGTTTATAAATCATGATTTTGATTTAACAGTAAACAGTGATTTATAAATAGTGATGTTCTGGCTTACATTACCTTATACAAACTATGATTCAAACTAGCATTGGCTTAATGAAATTCTCAAAGCAGTTTCTCACAGCTCTAGGTCCAGTCCTCTAATATTTCTAGGCCAATCAGATGGTCTTCATTCCTCAGAAGACAGACTTAGAATACAGTAAGAATACATTACCCAAGGTGAAGCAAGTCCTTTCTTCAGTAGTCTCAAAGGGAAAGAAAGTCAAAATATACAGTATTCATTTTCCTTCTGGTCCCTGAAACTCAAGAAGCAGAAGAGATAGGACAATTGCTTGAAAAGTGGAAACTGACTCCAAAAAACTGACAATGTAATTGCAAAAAGTAAGGGGGTCAATGATGATAATGATAATCATGATTTTACATCAGACATGTCAAACACAAGGCCCGGGGGCCAGATCCGGCCCGCGAAGTGGTTTCATGCGGCCCACGAAGCCATCCTGGAAACAGTGAGGGAACGGCCCCCACTGCCTTGGCCCTGGCCCAGAGACCCTCCTTCTGCCAGAGACCCTCAGATCTGTCCCACTCCTGCCCAGGCCCCCATAGGCACCCTTGATGCGAATGATATAGAGCTGGCCACGCCCACCCTGTAGGCCATATGCACTCTAGCCACACCCACCCAGTAGGCCACGCCCACCCTGGCCATACCTATCCGGCCCCTGAGGGCAACCACAATGCTGATGCGGCCCTCAATGAAATTGAGTTTGACACCCCTGTTTTACATGATTTGGGGTTATATCATAGCTAAACTAGAAATAAATTAGTTCAGCTTCCAAAAGCCATGAGATTACAGAAGTCCAAAACTGCTTTTGAACTTTTGCAGAGTCTTCCGGTGGAAGTGCCCTCAATTTAGCCTGCCTCAATGAGGATATAAATTCAAGAAATAGTTGATTATGTGTACTATTGGCAACTTCTGGAGATAAGATGATACAAAGATGGATATGCTGCAGTAGCAATGCCATTTTGATGGGTGAACAAAGTAGCTTGAAAGCACTGTACCTGCGATTGATATATTCTGGATATTCCCACATAAACCTTAATTCTTAGTTATGGGCAAATACTGTAAGTGAGCTTTGAAGGGGATCTTGCCATTATTATCAATTTTATTCAGTGATGCTACTATGGGAAAAGTACAGGGAAAATCAAAGGAAGCCTTTTTCCTGCATTTTTATAACTGCCTGTAAAAGAGTTTAGATCATTTCTATTGTTGGTAAGATCAGCTTGAGAAATTGTGGAAAAGGGGATAACAAGGGAAGATTAGGAGAGATGACATTACTAAAAATGATTTTGTTTGGTTCGAATTGACGAGGACTCAGAGTGGTTAACACTGAACGAGTTTATTGAATACACAAAGTCAACTGTGAAATGTCAAATGTTGCAACCCTTTTATAGAGAAAGCGTTTGAACTGTAACCAATACAAACTGTCTGTTTTCCCGCTCCTTGGTTGTGGCGTCCAATGATTGCACCTTATTTTCCCGCTTTAAACCTTGCAAAGCTGCACAGTGTTTGCAATATCTTCTATGGCTTATTGCTAACTATTTACATACACAACACCCCTTACCCCCCAGTTGGTGTCATTTCTTTACAAAGTCCTTTAGGTATTTTGGTGGCCTATGTATTCTAGAAGGGTATCTGTTACTTTGGCTGCTAGGGGCCCCTTTTCCTGGTTGACTGCTTGGCTGCTGGTTACTATGCTGGTTACTACTGGACCTGGGCTCAGGGTTACTGGCTTCAGATGTACTGCCTTGTGTATTAGGTTGTGTTTGGGATTCAGTTGTCACTGGCCTACTTCGCAGGGGTATTTCCCAATCAATTGGACTGAATTGTTGTTGATGGGCATCTGGAAATATGTCATCTTGCCCCACCACTACACCACTTTCAGGCCTAATGTTATCTGTACTGTTTGTCCTAACTGAGCTTTGGTCCCCCTCAGCTGGCACACACCCACTAGATCTTTTCCTCAGCTGGTCTATGTGTCTTTTACAGACCCTATTCCCTTCCCCCTCAATGATGTATGATAAGGGACCTAAGATTTCAGTTACCACCCCAGGAATCCACTTATCCCCTTGGGCGTAGTTCCTGGCCCAAATCAAGTCCCCCACTTCAAATGTTCTGTTAGGAATGTCAAATTCAATGTTTGGTTGGAGTCGGTCGGGGTGTAGTCTGTCCAACTTGGTCAAGATTTTTCTTCCCCACCTCATTTCAGCTGGACTTTTCCCTGTAGCCGAACAAGGGGTTGTGTGTTGGGCCAACAAGAACTCAGCTAGTCTCTGATGCCAGTCACCTCGAATAATTCTTTTAAGCGCGTCCTTCGTGGTCCTCACGTTCCTTTCAGCCAATCCGTTGGTGGAGGGGTGGAAGGGTGCAGAAGTCTTATGCTTAATCGAGTTGGCCTTGAGGAAATCCTGAAATTCAATAGATGTGAATTGTGGCCCGTTATCAGACACTATTAAATCCGGCAACCCATGAGTGGCAAAGAGGCCCCTTAATGCCTGTATTGTTCTGCCTGCCGTTACTGAACTGACCGGTACTACTTCTAGCCATCTAGAGTAGCTGTCGACCACTACAAGGAACGTTAACCCCTGGAAAGGTCCAGCGAAGTCAATATGAATCCTGGACCAAGGATTCCTAGCTAACTCCCATTTATGTGTGCGGATGTGTTGTTGTTCAGGCCTGGAACGTTGGCACAGATGGCAATTGGCAACGCATTCCTCAATGTCTTGGTCCAATCCTGGCCACCACAAGTGACTCCTAGCTAAGGCCTTCATCCTTACTATTCCAGGGTGTCCTTCATGCAATTCAAATAGAATAGCTGATTTGTGGATTCCTGGGATTACTACACGAGTTCCCCAAAGTAAGCAACCCATATGAACTGATAGTTCATCCTTCCTTCGGAAAAATGGACTGTATTTTACGTCTGGGTTGGCGTTGGGCCAACCGCTCATGACCCAGGCCATTACTCTCCTTAAGATGGGGTCCTTATTGGTTGCCTCCGCTATGTCTTTAGCAGTTAGGGGCAGATCAGGAATATCTTGTAGGGACATTACTTGTCCCACTGGGGCAGGGTCCTCCTCTGTTGTGCTAAGGGGCAATCTGCTAAGAGCGTCTGCATGACCCATGTCTTTACCTGGTCGGTATTGGAGGGAAAATGAATATGCTGAGAGGAAAATGGACCATCTCAGCATCCTGGGAGACATAATTTGGGGAGTCTGTTTATCTGTGGTAAACAGTCCCAGCAGGGGTTTGTGGTCTGTCAGGATTGTAAAGTTCCTGCCATACAGGTAGTCGTGGAACTTTTTAACTCCTGCCACTATGGCTAAAGCTTCCCGGTCAATTTGAGCATAGTTCCGCTCTGCCTTGGTTAGTGTGCGGGAGTAGTAAGCAATGGGTCTTTGCATTCCCTGGGTGTCTAAATGGCTGATTACTGCCCCGACGCCATAAGGCGAAGCATCGCACGCCAGGTAGATTGGTCTATTTTCTATAAAGTGGGTTACAGTTGAGCTACTGGAAAGGATATCTTTTAAGGTCTGGAAACTCACTTTGTGCTTGTCTTGCCAATGCCAAGGGGTCTTCTTATCTAAAAGCCTGTGCAGTGGTTCTGCAATGGCAGCCTTATGTGGCACAAAAGTGTGATAAAAATTTACCAAGCCTAGGAAGGCCTGTAGCTCAGCCTTGTTCCTTGGTTCAGGAGCCCCTTTTATTGCTTTAATTTTTTCAGGGGTAGGGTGGACCCCGCTTTTGTCAATCCTGAACCCCAAAAAATCAGTGGATTTAACCCCTATGCTACATTTTTCCTTTTTTAATTTTAATCCAGCCTTTCTAAATCTACCCAGTACCTGTTCCAGCCGCTCTACTAACATTCCTTCATCTTTTCCAGCTATTAGGACATCATCAAAGTAAGGGCATACTCCAGGTATGCCCTTTAAGGTCCTCTCCATCACTTCTTGGAAGATGCCTGGAGCAGCTGCAATCCCAAATTGCAGTCTGTGGACTCGGAACGCCCCCTTGTGGGTAACAATTGTTTGCGCCTCTGCAGCCTCTTTGGAAACAGTCAACTGTAAGTACGCATGCGCCAAGTCGAGCTTGGCGAAGATGGCGGCGTCCTGGATCGTGGCGAGGACCTGCTTCACCGTCGGGACCGGGTAAGCATGCTTTTTCATTCCAATGTTGAGGGTCGCTTTATAGTCGGCGCAGATCCTCACATCCCCATTGGGTTTGAGGGGTGTGACGATCGGCGTCTCCCATAAACCGCCCTCAACGGGTTCTAAAACTCCGAGGCCTACAAGCCGGTCGAGCTCGGCCTCGATTTTTTCTTTTAAGGCAAAAGGTACCCTCCGGGCCTTTAGCCTGATTGGATTTACTGAGGGGTCTAGGTTAAAATTAATGGGGGGCCCTTTGTACTTGCCTAGAGATCCATCGAATACGTCTGCAAATTCTTTGCAGACGGATTCGAGGGTCTTATTTTTAATCACAGAATTTATTCCCCCTATCCAAATTCCCAGGGCAGGAAACCAATTAAGCCCTATTAAGCTAGTCCTATTCCCCTCCGTAACTACCACATCTAAGACCCCCTTAAATCCCTTAAAATTAACTCTAAGGCTGGTCTTTCCCTTTACGATTATTGGACTTTTTTGGAAGTCCATTAATTGAATATTTGTTGGGCTAAGTGGAATTCTTTTTCCACTTAGTTGTTCAATTTTTTTCAGGGTTTCAGTGGAAATTATCGACACTGAAGCCCCAGAGTCGATTTCCATTCTGCAAGGAACCCCTTGCAGAAGGACTGTGATTTTTAATTTTCCGTCCGGAAAATTGTGCCCCCTTCCCTGCCTTTTCCGATTGACTCGGGCCACCTCCCCTGGGTTTGAAAATTTCGCCCGGGATCTAGGGGTCTCCTTGCCACTAGCATTGGGGGTTACCTTACCCTCTGGCCACACATCGACTTCATTCAGACGGGAGTCCCGGACGCGGTTTCTGCAGATGGCCTGGATGTGGCCGGTCTTGCCACAAGCCCTGCACTTGGCGGTGCGGAATCGGCAGGAAGCGCGGGGATGGTTGCCGCCACAGCTGCCGCATCGGTTCTGGGTGTCGTTGTCGCGCGGTCTGGTTGCGGTGTCCCGCCACGGTCGTTGTGCCCCGGTCGGTGGTCTCTGCGGTGTTGCGGGTTGTTGCCGGCGGCCGGGTTCGGGCCCTTCGCTTCTAAGTTGTCTGGGTGCCATCTTCCCAAATCGCCTGGAGACTTCGGCGATCTCTTCCTCCCACTGCTGATCCACCTCCCCGCAGTCCACATAGCCCTCTTGGTTAATTTCAGGTGCTGTCGCCATGCTACTGCGGGGGGGGTCGCGATACCCGGTAGACTCATACGTTAGGAGTTCGTCGAGCACTTCCTGTAAATCGCCAGTAGGTTTGGCGATTATTCTGTTTTGTAATTGTTCATCGCGTAAGCCTAGCACAACTCTGTCCCGAATCCTAATTTCTAAATTATCGTATTTGCAACGAACTGCGGCTTCCCTCACGGCAGCGACGAATTTCTGTATGGATTCCCCCGGTCTCTGATTTCTCTTCTCGAAGATGCGCCGCCAAAAAAGTTCGGACCTTCGGGGAGTAAAGTGCACCTTTAGTTTTGCAAGGAGGTCGGCATAGGGCACGCTGGAGACTGGTTGTGGCTGGCACAGCCCGACAGCGACTCTGTAGACCGGTGTGCCGCAAATTGTCAAAAGTGCCGCCGCTTTTTTTCGGTCGTCGGTGATTCCGTTCACTAACAGGAATCCTTCGACCTGACCAATATATTCTTCCCAATCTTCGGGGAAGTTAGGGTCAAATTCCTTCAATGACCCGATTTGCGCCATTCGGAGAATTTTTTTTCCTATTCTGCCGCGGCCGCTCGGTTGACTGTGACTCGCTCAGACTTTGCCGCCTTCACGACAATTCTTCCTAATCTCTGGTCTTCTGTCGATCCCACCTTCGTCGCCAGTTGTTTGGTTCGAATTGACGAGGACTCAGAGTGGTTAACACTGAACGAGTTTATTGAATACACAAAGTCAACTGTGAAATGTCAAATGTTGCAACCCTTTTATAGAGAAAGCGTTTGAACTGTAACCAATACAAACTGTCTGTTTTCCCGCTCCTTGGTTGTGGCGTCCAATGATTGCACCTTATTTTCCCGCTTTAAACCTTGCAAAGCTGCACAGTGTTTGCAATATCTTCTATGGCTTATTGCTAACTATTTACATACACAACAGATTTCATATAGATTCTGGTTGGCCAGTCATTGTTTGACCTTGGATAAATGGTCCTGGTGGTTTGGGGACTGCTGGGGAGAGAAGCAGCTAAACTTTTTAACGTCTTGGAAATTTTTAACATCTTGAAATTCCTTGCAACCTGGAAGCCACTAATCCTGGAAAAAAAATCAAGGGAAAATTGCTTGGGCTTATGACTGAAGATTCTGGCTAGTATTTATCAGCTATAATTTAATTAGGAACTTCGGTATCCTTTAGCCAAATTAATTATCCTGGTGATTTGGAAACATAATGGTTTCTGTTAAGGTCTCGGTTCGGTGAGACATTGACAAGGCAGAATGGTGAAAACAGTACCTCGTTTAACGCTGCTCAGCTTCTATTTATCCTTTCTGCCACTAGTCGGCAGCCAATGAGATTAAACAGTAATGTCCCACCTTAAAATGCAAAGTAACAACTCCGGAGACAAGCTGTCTGGAGTTTAACCATAATGGCTGTTAACCGTTGCACACAGTTTACAAGCAACATATCTCAATAAATAACACCCCTTACCCCTAGATGGTGCAAAACTTAAACAATGTAAATAGCCCTTTAAATAAATTGATGGTCTTCGCTGTCATTCTGAGCGTCTTGGAGCCGCTGGAAGTTCCCGGTCTACCAGCTTGCCTGCCAGACTGGGTAGACCAGGGGCTTTAGACCCGATTGCTTTGGATTTACCCAAGTCCCTTTGGCTGACTTGTTCTGGTAGATCCGAGCCAAAGTCCATTTGTGGCACAGTCTCTGTTGAGCTGAAAATCAGAGCTGGTTGCTGGTTCTGCTCAATTGGTGCAGTTTGTGTGTGCGTGGTTGAATCGCCTGCTGATAGACACCCCCCCTCTCCATGGTTGGAAGTCTCATCAGTGAATGCAGACTCTGCAGATGGGGCATTGTCGAGTTGCCCCTAGGGTTGGCTATGAGATGAATCTTGCGCTAGCGGTTGGTTTACTAGCCTCTGGCGCAGCTGGTCAATGTGCTGCCGTACCATTCTGCCGTCTTCCAGGAACACTTCATAAGAAAGTGGCCCTGACACCTTACCAACCACTGCTACCACCCACAGTTTATTTATTTATTTATTTATTTGATTTGTATACCGCCCTTCTCCCTAAGGACTCAGGGCGGTGAACAGTGACATAAATAACAGAATGCACAAATACAGATATTGAAAACAAATTAAACCCTAATTTTGCCCAAATGCAGAAGATAGTTATCTTAAAACAATAATTAAAACAGAACCCGTCAGACCAAAACAGTTCCCCTTGACCGTAGTTCCGGGCCCAAACCTGGTCACCAATTTGCAAACTTTGCGGGGGTTTTGGCTGTGCAGTGTCAGAGGTGACTTTGTCTGGATGCAGCCAATCCAGCTTAGTAATCAAGTGCTGACCCCATCTAAGTTCGGCTGGGCTTCTGCCCGTTGAAGTGCAGGGCCTTGTGCTTTGGCAGAATAAGAAATCTGCCAGCCTGTGCTGCCAGTCGCTGGTTACAATTATTTTATTTTATTTATTTATAATTGAATTTCTATACCGCCCTTCTCCCGAAGGACTCAGGGTGGTGTACAGGGCAATAAAAGCACTACAAAAGTTTACAAAAGTTAAAAGTAAGATTAAATTAATTAAACCCTAACAATAAATAATTAAAAATACCCCAAACCCTTAAACCAGGCCGGCCTGTTCAAATAAATAGGTTTTCAGATCATGGCGGAAAGAGCGAAGGTCGGGAGCCATCCGGAGCTCAACCAGTAATTGATTCCAAAGGGCTGGCATGCCCACAGAGAATGCTGTCCCCCTGAGGAGGCCTTCTCTGTGGGAGCGCACAGGACAAAGGGAAGATGACGCCAGCAGCAGGTGCTCCCGTAAGTAATCCGGACCCATGCCATTTAGGGCTTTATAGGTCATCACCCCGCACCTTGAATCTCACCCGGAGGGCAACTGGAAGCCAATGCAGCTCGCGGAGAAGAGGTGTTACATGGGAGTATTGGGAGACCCCCATCACAACTCGCGTGGCCGCATTCTGCACCAGCTGAAGCCTCCGAGTGGTCCTCAAGGGCAGCCCCATGTACAGAGCATTGCAGTAGTCTATACGAGAGGTCACAAGCACATGAGTGACTGTACGCAGGGCATCCTGGTCCAAATAGGGTCGCAACTGGTGCACCAGGCGAACCTGGGCAAAAGCCCCTCTGGTCACAGCTCCTACATGGTCTTCCAAACTGAGCTGTGAGTCCAGGAGGACACCCAAGTTGCGAGCCCTATCTATGGGGAGTCTTTGGTTGTTTGGACCATTTGCTCCACTTGGCCATTTGAGGCCGGATGAAAGGGGGGCGAAGTGGCATGCCTTATCAGGTTATCCCTCAGGAAGGACTGGACTTCTATAGCGGTAAACTGAGCCCCATTGTCTGAAACTAGCATGTTGGGTAGGCTGTGCATTGCAAAGATCCTGCACAGTTCCTGGATGGTCCTGGTAGTAGTCATATTTGGGACTGGTGCGACCTCCAACCACTTAGAGTGGCTGTCCACCACAACTAGGAACAATTGTTCCTGAATGGGCCCAGCAAAGTCAATGTGGATTCTTGACCATGGGGCATGGGTGGTTTCCCATCAGTGGACAGGGGCTTGTGGCATTTCGGGCCTCGATTGCTGTCATGTGAAACAGCTATGAACCTGAGCCTCAATATCTTTATCTAGCCCAGGCCACCAAAGGTAGCTCCTCACGAGTGCCTTCATCCAGACTATTCCCAGATGGCCCTTGTGCAGAGACTCTAACACCCTGGATCTCAATGAGCTCGAGACTATGACCCGACTGCCCCAAAGGATGCAACCCTTATGGGCAGAAAGCTCATCCTTCCTCATGTCAAAACTATGAAAATTTGGCCCCGGACATTTGTCAAGCCATCCTGTGTACACCCTGTTCAAGATGTGGCTAAGCATCTTGTCAGCAGCTGTTTCTGTGGGTACATCCCCAGCATGAACGGGAGACTCTGGAAAATCCTGGATAGCCAGGATGCAAGCAGCTGGAGGGGGGTCTGGCTGTAATTGTGGCAGGGGAAGCCTGCTGAGACTGTCTGCATGGCCCATTTTTTTGCCCAGTTTGTGAATCAGGCTGTAACTATAAGCTGAGAGGAAGATAGACCACCTCAACATTTGTGGGGATAAGATCTGAAGTGTCTGTTTGTTTGTGGTGAATAACCCTAGAAGTGGCTTCTGGCCCATGAAGACTGTGATGTGGCAGCCATATAAATAATCATAAACTTCCTAATACTGGCCACTATGGCCAGTGCCTCCTTGTCTATTTGCACGTAATTGCATTCCGCTGAAGACAGTTTCCTAGAATAATAAGCGATGGGAGTCTGTCTCCCGTCTGCCATCAAGTGACTTAACATGGCCCCTACCCCATACGGAGATGCATCACAAGCAATGCAGAGAGGCAGCTTTTCCTGAAAATGGGTGAGTACTGAGTTTGAAGACAGCAGTGATTTGACTGCTGAGAAGCTTTCTTGTGGACATTTGTCCACTGCCACTTTGCCTTGTTGTCCAAGAGCCAGTGTAACGGCTCTGCCACTGCGGCCCTGTGTAGAAGAAAGGCATGATAAAAATTCAGAAGTCCTAAAAAGGCCTGAAGCTCCCCATTAGACTTAGGACTGGGAGCCTGCTGGATTGCTTTGAGTTAATATTCACCAGATGAATGCCTGTGGCATCTATGTGGAACTCAAGGAATTCTGTTGAATCTACCCCGATCTTGCACTTTTCTCTCTTTAGCTTCAGCCCTGCTTTGCGGAAACACTGAAGGATGGCTTTGAGCCATTTGGCCAAAATCTCCTCTGACTCCCTGGCTATGAGGACATCATTGAAGTAGGGGCACACACCTGGAATGTTCTTGAGTGTGCACTCCATCACTCCCTGAAACAGCCCTGGGGCTACACTGACCCCGAACTGTAGGCACCTGTAGGCACCTAACCTTGAAAGCTCCCCTGTGGGTGACAATGGTTTGAGCTTCTGCTGTCGTATCATCCATGGGCAGTTGCTGGTAGGTTTGTGCCAAATCTAATTTGGCAAATACGCAACCTCCCTGTAGTGATGCCAAAATGTGGCTGACTACAGGCACTGGATATGCAGGTTGTTGAAGTGCTCTGTTAATAGTGCACTTACCTCACCGTTGGCCTTAAGTGGCGTGACCATGGGGGTCTCCCACACCCCGCTATCTACTGGCTGCAATGCCCCCTGTTGCACCAGCTTGTCTAGCTCTGCATCGATTTTGGGCTTGAGGGCAAAAGGCACTCTACGAGGCTTGATCCGTATTGGGGTTACGGTACGATCAAGGTGGAGGGCAATTGGAGGCCCCTTGTATTTTCCTAAGCTTGGGCTGAATACATCAGCAAACTCTTGGCAAAGTGCCAACAGGTCTTCTGCTTGTGTTTTGTGAATGCCAGTTACTTGGATGCCCAAGGCATCAAACCAGTCTAGGCTGATGAGGCTTGTGTAATGACCCTTGACAACCACGACATCCAATGGACCCTCAAACCCCTTAAACTGTGCTTTGAGCATAGCTTCTCCTTTAACAGCTACGCAGGAGTTTTGGAAATCCATCAGCAACAGGTTAGATGGCCTGAGTTTTACTCATTTGCCACTGCGACTGCAGATGTGATTAAAAGTTCCTTGGGACACTACAGATAGGGCTGACCCAGTGTCCAGTTCCATGTTACATGGAACTCCTTGAAGCTTGACTTTTAGCCTAAGCTTCTCTTTAAGGGGGCAATGGGCACCAGTTCTGAACATGCTCCTTCGGCTGCAGCAATAGCCAACTCTGTGTTGCCTGGGGGCCCCGGTACCTTTCCTGAATATTTCTTCTTGTGGTATGTCCCGCTGGTGACCTCTGCAGACAGTGGCAATGTGGCCTTGCTTGCCACATGCCCGGCATGAAGCTGTGTGGAACCTGCACTCCAAGCATCTATGATGGCCTCCACAGCCCGCACATCGAATGAAGGGAAATGCCTTCTCAAGTGGCTGCTGGTTCCTCTCTGGCTTCTTCTGGAGCCAATTGACCTCACGGTCCATGTCGGAGTCTGCTGTTCTTTCAGCGTCCTTGTGGTGGATGGTTTCTGGGCTGGGAGTGTTCTTGGAGGGCCATAAGGCCTTGATGGCTCCTCCGGCAGCTTTGTCAGCCATCACCTCCTTCAGAGCATCTTGGAAGGTGAGAGTCTCTTTTGCAAATAATTTCTGTTGGAGATCTCGATTCCTCAATCTGCAAACCAATTGGTCTCTCAGTCTTTCTTCGAGATCTGCAAAGTTGCAAAGCTGTGACGCCTGGCATAGGGCGGCTATAAACCTGGCAGCAGACTCTCCTGGCTGCTGCTCCTGCTCCTCAAACATGCCGCCATGCAATTACGGAGAGTTTCGGCTCAAAATGGTATTTGAGCTTCTTTTTAAGATCTGTGTAGGTGATTGTGTAGCCGGAGTGACTAGGTTTTTGGCTATATCAAACATCGCCTGGCCCCATGCACACAGGAGCATCGTGGCCTTCAGCCTGTCTTCACTAACTTGGTTAGCATGCAGATAATTCTCAACGTGGGAGATGTAAGAACTCCACCTCTCGGGATGCGTCATGTTGAATTCCACCAATTTGCCAACCTTGGCCATGGTGAGTGTTTCCTTCATCCTCACAATGCCTTGTGCTGCTGTGCTGGCCCTAGGATGGATCCTCAGGGCGTGGTGGTCTCCAGCGTGGTTTGCTGGCAGACCGATGGGGGGAACGTAGCTCCTGCCAGGCTCAGGTGCTGGTCTCACCTCCTAGTGACTTCTGTCTTCTTGAGCAGCACATCCCATCCTCGTCACCACTGTTAAGTTCTTGGTTCGCTGAGACATTGAGGAGGCAGAACGGTGAAAACAGTACAACAGAAATTCAGTACAACAGAAGCAGCTCCAAATGCTGCTCAGCTTCTATTTATCCGGTCTGCCGCTAGTCAGCAGCCAATGAGATTAAACAGTAACTTCCCACCTTAATATGCAAAGTAACAACTCCAGAGACAAGCTGTTTGGAGTTTAACTGTAATGGCTGTTAACCATTGCACACAGTTTACAAGCAACTTATCTCAATATGTAACAGCTTCTGTAGGGGGGAAAGGGAAAATGCAGTATAGAAGTACATACTAATCCTTTTTATATCCATGTATTCTTGATTTAAATAATTTTTCTTGGATTGGCTTGTCTGTAACTTATTGTTAAGACCTTAGATAATTACAGCTCCCCTGATATCAGTGAAAAAGTATCTTTTCAATATAAGTGAAACAAGTTTTAATCATACCTACTTAGGAGCCATGGTGGCACAGTGGTTAGAATTGCAGTATTGCAGGCTAATTCTGCCCACAGCCAGGAGTTCGATCCTGACGGGGCTCAAGATTGACTCAGCTTTCCATCCTTCCAAGGTTGGTAAAATGAAGACCCAGATTGTTGTGGGCAACAACATGCTGACATTTGTAACCTGCTCAGAGAGTGCGGTAAAGCACTATGGAGTGGTATATATGTCTGAGTTGTATTACTATGGCTATTGGTAAAAAAAGCCGCCATCCATGTTTTTGCACTTTTAATTCAAAACAAAAATAATTATGGAACTCTTGTGGTGTCCAACACTCACTCTCATGCACAATTGAGACCCTGCATTGGCAAAATGTGGCTCTCTCCAAATGCTATTTACTCTCAAAAGTACTACCTTGAGAATAATATGTCAGTGTTAATACAGCTAGTCCTTAACTTAATGACAATTCATGATCATTTGAAGTTATGACAGTGATGAAAAATGTTATTTTCCTCCTTAAAAAATTAGTTTATTTTTCAGTTGAATTGTACAGCTTATATGCTTCATTAAAGGTGGAAAAAACTCTGAAATGGTCTGACTTTTTTACATCTCAAAAACCTGGCATTTCAACAGAGGTGTGTAGACTGTTTATATCCAGTGTACAACTGTCAAACATTCCTGCAGTTACATGTTAAAAATTTAGATGCTTGGCAATCGCATGTATTTACAATGATTGCAGTGTCCCAGGGTCATGTGATCACCATTTGCGACTTTCCCAGGGGACTTCTGATAATCAAAGAAACAGAGAAAGCAGATTTGCTTAATGACCATGTGATTCACTGAAAGATTACCGGGGTTCACTTAATGACTGCAGCAAAAAGATCATAAAATTGGGCATGACTCAGTTAAGGTTGCACTGCTTAGCGATGGAACTTTTGGTCCCAATTGTGGTCATAAATTGAGGCCAATCTGTATTAGTTTTGAAGGCATATAGCAATAGAATAGTAAATCTTTGGTGAGGCTCCTGTCTAAATTTGGAACTTCAACATAGAAATGGTAGCCTGCCTTTTTTTTAAAAAAAATGATTTGTCTAACACACATTTGATCCTAAGTCTGCAATACTATGTAAATCCCACTGAAAGTGGAATGCAATTCTCTGTAAATCTATATAGGATCATGCTGACCATATTTTTCCTTTCAAATGAGCAAATGTTTAAATAGGTGAGCAATTCTTAAGGTGTTTTTTTTTGCAGTTTCTTCTAATAGTATACCAAGTTATTTTGAAACAGAATGAACATTGCAGTATCTACTCTAAAGCACATTAATACATTAAAAACAAAAAAGGACCCTCTCAAGATGGAACCCTATTTCAAGATGGAATAAAGAACCCTCCCATCTTGAAATATCTTGCCATATGCATAGTCTTATTTTTGTTGCATTATTGCTCAATCCTCAAGCTTTCTCTGCATCTTCCCTGCCATTAAATAAGACCCAAGTACTAAACCACTTTAAAAGATGTTTAAATAAGTCATACCCTATTTTAATTGGCTTCCAAGTTGCCACCTAAGCAAATGTTAAATCATTTGCCCTGTCTGGAAATAAAATGATGAACAAAAAGGAGAAAGAAACATGGACTTTTTTTGTTTTGGTTTGTCTTTTTATGAATCACTACGCACTTTGCATATCTTCTTCTTTTTTCCCCCAATCTGTAGTATTATTCAGTTTTCTAATTTGAGCTCAGTATTCATTGAGAAGGAAGCAGCCGTCTTATTTTCTCTTTCCCTGACTTCTCTTGGCCTTAGCAAACAATGTAATACATACAGTATATCCTTCCTGTTCACAGAGAATTAGATTGGGCATATGCAAAACAATATGGATACAGACAGCATGGAAAGTATTCCTTTTTTCACATTTGACATGGAGATCTTTTTTAGAATTTTGCCAGCCTCTATGGCAATGTGTACATTCCCTAGAGCAGGTCTGCAAATATAAAATTATGCCAGATTTATCAATGCTGGAATATTTTCCTGTCTTTGCTTTCATATTTCAAGTGAAGTAACCACTTTTGTTTTTCTAGTAGCAGGATATATTTGTGACAATCATTTTTTTCACATGTGACAATAACAATGATTTTAAAATGTAATTTATTTAGGTACTTATTTCCTGCTCTTCAGGATGTTATCTGGGTTAATAACACAGGTCAAAGAATACATTTCCTTCTCACAATGTGAAATACAATCCTATATATGAAAAATGCTATGTCTGGTTGCTCTCATCCTTCATTTTACTAAAGAAGCAGGTAGAACTTTTTCCTGCCAACAGATTTTATTAAAAGATATAAACCTTTGTGAGGATCTGCTCACAAATTCTTTTTTTATTCGTTTTCCAACATTACAATAGTATCTTTAAAAAGCAACGTGGTGTCTGGGTTACAATAATTCCATTTCAGACAAATACATATTATTACAAATCTCCAAATTGTTGTAACCAATACTTCCTCTCTCTTGTTTCTTTTAATACAAATTATCTCATATCTAAATTAACATACTTCTCATTGCTATCCATCAGTCATTTAATAGTTTTCTTATATTTGTCAATACTTTAGTATATTTTATATTTTAACATTCCATCTTTAAAACATCAAACACCTTATATATTTTTCCAGCTTTAATTTTACACTGATATTAAAATTAAATGTTTAAAATTTCTCATCTTCATATTGCTAAATAACCTCCTTTCCCTTTACACAATTTTCTCCAATACCTAGTAATGTAAATACACTTCTTATTTATCTCATTTCCATATCAATTTTAGTAGTACAATATTAAAATGGTAGTCATTAGGATACCAATTGCAAGGAGGAGAAAGAAGAGGACAATCTAATATTCTTATTTCTCATTTATAGTTTCCACATATTAAAAATTAACTAAAAATTCTTCCGTTTCAACATTTAATACATCCTTTCATGTCACTACATCCAAGTATATTAGTTACATTCTATCATTCTTAATATATATATACATCTTAATCCATGTCATTTAAAGAGCTAACATTATGATTTAGCTGCAGATTGCAAAGCCACAACTTTGATATTATGCTTCTTCTAATGCTATTTACCAACTACATTAGCTCTTTTAGCTGCTGTCTCACACTGCTGGTTTGTATTAATGACCACATGCAAGTTCTTTCTGATGGAGTGTGTATGTATGAATTCCCCATCTTGCATATATGTGAATCTTATATTTTTCTCCTTAAATATAATACCTTATATTTTTAGCATTCATACATCTGTGTTTTATTTTTATTTTTAATTAATCAGCATTTTTATCTACTCATCAAAACAGTCTCTCATAATCCAAGTACAATCTTGTCTATTTTGGTATTATCTATTTCAGGCCTCTTAAGAATGTCTATATTTCTTCAATCTTATTCTTGCTTTCTTCCTTTGCCATGTCATTTTTCACTTCTTTGCCTCAGGCTCATCAAAGTATTCTTGTATTGTTATATCATATTGAAGTAGCCCTCCAGACTCCATTTTTGAAGAATTGAGGAGTCTGTTAACAGCACCAAATCTTCTCATTATTTTCACCTCTTGATATAATTGTCCTGGACTGAATAAACTTTTTTCCATCTGTTTCCCATTATGATCTTCAAAAGTCTGTATTTGTTGAATATTTAATTCTTCTGCCAATGTATTTGATTGTTCAATTTCTTCTGTTAAGTTCTGTCCTGATAAATTAGTTGTAGTCACAGTTTTGAGTTTGTTTCTTCGAGATGCTTTCTAATTCTTTCCCAAAAGCTCTTATTTCATCGCCAGCTGTAGAAAGGAACTGATAGGTTTGGTAAGATATTTCCCACATAGCATAGATTTGTTTTTGAAACTCTTCCATGGTGAAGTTTCACATCTGGTGTTCAAGGTTAATCTTATCTTGTTTTTCTTAAATATTTTCTTGATTTTTTTAAAAGAGAAAGATTGCAATTTCAGGTTTAGCCCCTGGGTGTCCCCCAAGTACTTTGAAAGTTCTTTTCTTTTAGTCCATTTCTTTTTTTAATGTTTTTTTAAAAACACCCCTGAGCTTACTTGCTGCTTATTTGAAGGAAGGGTTGAATTCCCCCCTCCCTCTCCAGAGGGGGGAAGGTACTTAGCAGCTTATTTAGGTGAAAAGAAGATTAAAGCATAAGAGAGGAATCTTACCTCTGTCTCTTCCACGCTGCTTTAATGTTGCCTGATGGTAAGTTTGACTTTGGCTGTCTGCAGCCTAGTAACTGGCCATATTACTATGGCCAGTCTTTCGTCTGCCGGTACGAAGGGAATGCAGGCACTAACAAGGGGGTTGCAGCTGCCCCGCATTTCTGCAAAAGCCCTTCTATCTGGTCACCCCTCCAAGGCCCTTTTAAGACCCCCCCAGTGATGCAAAAACTGGACATGGAAGATGAGAGCCATCCTCCAGACATCCATGTCGACTGGCTTGGCAAACCGGAAGTCCTGCTCACAAATTCTTATGCCTTAGAATTGATTTGTAGGAAAAGGTGCTACTAGACCAGGTCTTTTCAACCTTTTCACCCATTGTACCTCTTATAGGATATGGCAACATCCATGTACCACCAGTCTCCTAGCAAGGTGTCAAAAACTTGATGACCAAAAAAAAGAAAGAAAAAAGTGATGAAGTACAGGTAGTCCTCAACTTACAACAGTTCACTTAGTGACTGTTTGAAGTTACAATGGGACTTTAAAAAGTGCCCCCCAAGCCACAGCCGAGCAAGACACCTGCCTGCCTACCCGGCGGCGCTCTTCCTCCTGTCCAAGGTTTTCATGGTTGTGAGCATTTCTGTTGAGGATTGGCAGCGGGGGTGGGGTGGGGGCTGTTTGGTTTTTACTCCCCCTGTCTGCTGGGTGGTTGCAGCAGGTTTTGGTCACTTCACATGACTCTGGGACACCGTGACCGTTGTAAATATGAATCAGTTGCCAAATCTGAATGTAAATCACAAGACCCTGGAGATGCTGAAACATTCCAGCTGATCGGCGCTTCTTCTGGGCTCAGAAGTGCCAGGATCAGCACCAAGCTCCAGCTGGAGCCTGGCGCTGAGCCTGGTGCTTCCACTTAGCCCTGACAGCCCTGAAGAAGTGCTGATCCTAGCACTTCCACTGAGCCCTGACAGCCCTGCAGCTCCACCCATCTCTCGCTCAGGCTTGTGCAGTGCTGCCACCGATTCAGCTTATTCCCCTCACCCGCTACTTTTATAGGAGGGTCGTGTATCACCTGCCAGGTGCCAATGTATCACAGGTGGTACCCGTACCACTGGTTGAAAAGCCCTGTACTAGACTACTATTTTTTTACCACTGTAAAGTAACATAATTCTTCTCCAACACAGCTTTCATTTTACTGTTTTCTTAGTCAAACAAGTCATTGTGTTTGCCTAAATGAGATAGTAAAAGGGAGTAGAGTCAAAGGAATAGATAGTCATGAAAATTGGAAGCATACTTTTAGGAATTTATTAGAACAGAACAGAAAATTATCTAAAGTAATAATGCTTATTTCTTCAAAGACATTTTATTATTAAATAATAATTTTATTTTTAGCTTCTCAATTCAGATTTATTGTACAGAAGCTCATTCAGGCAATACAATAACATGTAGAACTCATCCACCAGAGATCAGAGGAGGAGGCTGCTGGCCTTTTATGGCCCGTAAGTATCTACTTCTGTGCCCAAGCCATCTCCTGGTTGTTTTAGCAATTTTGCCCTGTGATACTTTCTTGGCTGTTATATATTTTAAGTTTTCTACATGTTTTTGTTTGCATTTTGATATTGTTTGCTTCTCAGGCACCCTTGTTAAGATGGGTGGCTGTACAAATCAATTAACTAAATAAACAAACATGGCTGCCTTACGGGAAACTTTTTATATGTAGAATTTTCTGTGCAAAGACTTTTGCAAAAATTTGCCCTTTAGGAGGAAGAGTTTTACACTAAGTCAATACTTGTGTTAGATTTAATTTTCTTCTGTTTGCTTCTTTTACCCCCATAAAATGTCCTTCAAATTTTACCTTCTGGCAAGTGTTGAGAAACATTGTAGGGAAAAGCTATTCAAAACCAAACTGCAAGACTAACCATTGCATCCAAAAGAATGAGTGGCACCAGGTATCAAAATAACAGGCAGCAGCAGGAGTGATTCAACAAGTCAACAGGAACCCCCTCCCCAGAAAATACTTCATTCCTTGAGCATATGAAAAAAAAATCCAATAACGCAAAACAAGGAAGCAGAAATTTCCATAAACTACTTTTTTGGGAGACAACCTCTGTGCTATACTCTTACAAATTAAATGGAGAACTTCCTCTTCTAGCAGCCTATTTTTGCATATTGGTTTTCAATTTTGATCTTCCAATACTCGTTGGAAGACTTTTTGGAGACTTTTTAAAAATCATCATTCTGTTCATTAATATGGTGCTCTGGCACTGTGAATGAGCCTGGTCTTTGGCTATATTGAATGGATGCTTATTATAAATTGTTGCCTGGCCACTGTTTATGACATGTATAGTTTTAGCGTATTGTTTTTATTTTGTTTTTGCTTTTTAACCTTTCAAATCATACATTTAAGATAGGCAGCCATATAAATTTAATAAATTCCAATGATATGAAGGAGTCTCAGATATTATGATATCTCTGCACTGGTATCAGATCTAATCAGCATGGCCAATATTCTAGAACAATAGAATTTGACATCTAAGTGAATTTGAATTGAAATAAGACAAATGGAGTAGTTGGGATGCTACAAAGCCCCAGCTTCTAACTTTTTGTTTACAAGAATATTTCTGGCCCCTTATAAATTTGCATAATTTATTCTTGATATATAACATTAGCTTTTCTCAAAGCAGATTTTTAAAATTTCTATTCAGTGTTCAAGTTGCACGTCACAAACCATTATTACTTCTTTCCCTCAAATCTATTTTTTTCTGTTTAGCTGTATGAGAACAGGAAATAAACACTTTCATTAATTTCCCTAGTGACTGCTAGAGGCTTAAATTCTCTCTTTATTAATACAAAGAGTCAATGCATGCTTTTGCAATACAATAATGAACATAGTTCAGAGAACAGAAAATAGTCCAGAGAAGGATTTAGGGTGTGTGAAGAGGGAGCATTTTAGTTTCAGCCTTCAATGAACAAACACAACCCTTTTCTAAAGAGGAATTTAAAGAATTTCACTGCTTTCCTGGAGGGCAACTGATTGCTCTGTCTTAGTTTTAAAGACAAAGTGAAATTGTGCCTTGGCATGCCAGATCCGCCCACTGGAATGCATGTGACCAACTGACAGAAATATTTCTGGAACTGGACTCAAGCAGACAGCATTATTTATACTTGGGAACATTCATATTTGGACATATAATTGCTGTTAAATCACGAACCAGTTTCAACACTAAATAGCTGAAATTAAATTTCATTTTGGCTGATGTGAACCATTTTGTCCCATATCTGTCACCAAGACGTGCGTCAATATTGTCGGCAATCATGGGGTATCATAGAACAAGAAGTTACCTCAGAGACTAGTCCAAATCCTCAGTGCAGTTTCTCTAAAGCACTTGGGACAGATAGCTATCCAGATTCTGAAATCTCCAATGAAAAGGAACAATCCAGTTCACAAGGTAATTTGTTTCATCAACTGACAACTCTGCTGTTATGAATTTCTAACCAATATCTAACCAGAAGTTTGAATAGAAATTTTAAAAATCTGCATCGAGAAAAGCCATTATACATCAAAATAAATTATGCAAATTCATGTGGAGCTACAGACTTTCTTGTAAATAAAAATTCTTCCTTTATAGTTTGAACTCAGTGGTTCTGCCACAAAAATGAACAAGCCCAATCCTTCATCTACAAGACAATTGTTCAGTATTTGAAAGCTACAATTGAATCTCTTCCTCAGTCTCCTTTTCTGTATGTTATGCATAGTTTCTTTAATTATGCTTCAAGGATGTGATTTCCAACTTCCTCACCATCTTGACAGCCCTCTTCCAATTTCATTTTTTTATGTCCTTTCTAGCTGTATTACTACTATTTTGAAAACTATGGAGCCCAAAAATGAGCATAGTGACCTAGTAGAATGGAAAAAATCCCATCTCATGATCTGGACTCTGCTCCTGTGAGTACATCCCAAAATAGCATTTGTCATTTTAGCAACTGGGTCATGTTATTGGCTGGTGTTCAGTCTACAGGAACATCTTGATCTTTTTATATGTTTGACTATCAAGTCAGATTTTCTCCATTTCACACTTCTGCCTTTGAAATTTTTTTTCCTGTCAAGGTATTGTATTTTTAAAACCTCATTTTCTATTCTAAAATATTATCCATTCTTGTGAATTTTGTGTCATCTGGGGATTCAATCAATATTCTCTCAATCTCTTCCTTCAGGCCGTTAATAATAACATGACAATCTGTGTCCCATTAAGTCATAATTTCAGAGATCTTTCCTTATCTAAACAAACTGAATGACCACAGGTGATGGAAGTGGGAGTGATGTCCATCTTCCTGACATTTCCAACTTCCTAAATTGACAGCGAGGGTCCTGGTATCTAGGCCAGCACATAACCACTATACCAAACTGGCTCTTTTATCCCTTTTCTTTTCAATATTTAGTTCTATGTGTATCCAGTGTTTTTTAAAAGGTTCATAATTTTTCCTCCTAGTGAGAATTTATCCACTGCCACATTTTCTAGAATTTTCCATACTTTCTGAATACAAACATTTTGAGTCTTCGTTTATCTTGTGAAATGATTTTTAAAAAGTGTTTTAATTATGGAGGAGTGTGAATATTGTGCTGCCTATTGCCTGCTTATTAAAATGTCTTGGCCCATTTAATTCTAAAAGACAAGACTATTAATTACAGCCCTATTGGGGTTCCATAGAGAACATGCCAGATGACACTTAAAAACAATTTAAATGTATATTTAATAAAATTTAAAAAAAAACAATTTAAAATGCTAAGGAAGTAAACTCCCCAAACATAAAATCTCTAAATATTATTTTTGTCTTGAGAGAAATGTAATTGCTGTAATCACTTCTACTTTGAGGAATGTGGAAGAGTACATGTGGTCTTTTTTTAGGGAACTGAAAGGGATTAACTATAAACAGAAAAGTGAGATCCAAGGAAGATTCTGCCCGTCTCTAAACTAAAGCAATGTTTCTCAACCTCATTTTAAGACTTCAATCCCAGAATTCCAGAGCAAGCATGGTGGGAATGGGCTTGAATTTGTTATTTCCCATCCTTTCACTTGAATTAGGGCAGGGGAATCCCAGATTCAGATGTGCAACTATTTAATTCTTTCAGTCTTGGGAGGAAATGGGAGATAATCTTTTCCATTCACTTCTTTTAGTTTGTTTGTTTGTTTATTTATTTATTTATTTATTTATTTATTTATTTATTTATTTATTTATTTATTTATTTATTTATTTATTTATTTATTTATATAAACCGCCCTTCTCCCGAGGGACTCGGGGCGATGTACAGAGTAAGGTAGGTATACAGATTGAAACAATACTGAAAAACAATAGTCAAAACAAACTGGGACCCCAATTAGAGCTATCAGGCCAGGCCGGATTGCTGGAACAGGTAGGTTTTTAAGTCCCGCCGGAAGGTGCGGAGGTCGGGGGCCATCCGGATTTCAGTTGGCAAGCAGTTCCAGAGGGCTGGCGCACCCACTGAGAATGCCCTCCCCCTGGGGGCCACCAGCCAACATTCCTTGAGCGGTGGCACCCTGAGGAGGCCCTCCCTGTGGGAGCGCACAGGACGGTGGGGTGTTGACATTGGCAGAAGGTGCTCCCGTAGGTAGTCCGGACCCATGCCATGTAGGGCTTTGTATGTCATTGTTAGCACCTTGAATTTCACTCGGAAGGCAACCGGAAGCCAGTGCAGCTCACGGAGGAGAAGTGTGATATGGGAGTATCGGGAGACCCCCAAAAGTGTCCGTGCAGCTGCACTTTGCACCAGTTGAAGCTTCCGAGTGGATCTCAAGGGCAGTCCCATGTAGAGAGCGTTACAGTAGTCTAGGCGAGAGGTCACAAGGGCATGGGTGACTGTACGTAAGGCATCCAGGTCCAGATAGGGTCGTAGTTGGCGCACTAGTCGAACCCGGGAGAAGGCCCCCTTGGTCACAGCTCCTATGTGATCTTCCAGGGATAGCTGCGAGTCTAGGACACCCAGGTTGCGGGCCCTATCAACAGGGGGTAGTAACTCACCCCCGATGTTAAGGGGTGGGATGCTCTGAGTATCCTGGCTTGCCGGTACGTACAGCCATTCAGTCTTGTCCGGGTTCAGTTGAAGCCTGTTCCTCCCCATCCATTCCCGTACCGCTTTCAGGCAGCGGGACATCACGTCGAGGGCATCACTGATGCTGTTTGGAGTTGAGATGAAAAGCTGGGTGTCATCAGCATACTGATGGTACCCTACTCCAAAGCTACGAATGATCTCACCCAGCGGTTTCATGTAGATGTTGAACAGGAGAGGCGAGAGGACCGACCCCTGAGGGACTCCGCAAACGAGAGGCCTCGGGGTCGACCTCTGTCCCCCTGCCAGCACCGACTGCAAGCGACCCTGGAGAAAGGAGGAGAACCAACGCAGAACCGTGCCTCCCACTCCCAGTCCCCTGAGGCACCGCAGCAAGATACCATGGTCGATAGTATCGAAAGCCGCCGAAAGGTCTAATAAGACTAGGACAGAGGAATGGCCCCTGTCCTGGGCTCTCCAGAGATCATTCATCAGAGTGACCAATGCCGTCTCCGTGCTGTAGCCCGGCCTGAAGCCCGATTGGCACGGGTCTAGATAAACCGCTTCATCCAGGACCTGAGGAAGTTGCTGCGCCACCACGCTCTCAACAACCTTTGCAAGGAAGCGAAGATTGGAGACTGGACGAAAGTTATTCAATGAGGATGGGTCCAAGGTGGGCTTCTTGAGGAGAGGTCTCACCACCGCCTCCTTCAAGGCGGTGGGGAAGTGACCCTCACTCAGAGAAGCAGAGATGACCGCCAGGAACAAGCCTCGTGTCCCCTCTCGAGCCGCATAAGCCAGCCAGGAAGGGCACGGGTCCAGTAAGCATGTGGAGGAGCTCAACCTCCTCATAATCCTGTCAAATTCTTCCCAGATGACGTCGACAAGACTGTCCATGTCCTGTTCTTCCAACTCTGCCCAGTTGGAGTCCAGGCCGGTTCGAATCCGAGTGATTTTATCCAACAGATATTGACCGAATTCCTCGGCTCGACCCTGCAAGGGTTCCTCCCTCACCTCTTGGTTCAGTAGGGAGCGAGTCACCCTGAACAAGGCAGCCGGGCGATTATCTGCGGACGCGATGAGGGTGGAAAAGTAGTTGGATTTTGCCACCCTTATCGCTGCGAGATAAGACCTGGTGAGGATTCTTAATCGCAATCGGTCGGATTTGGATCGACTGGATCTCCAACGGCTCTCTAGGCCCCGTCTCCGACGCTTCATCTCCCGGAGCTCCGCGGTGAACCATGGGGCTCGCTGGGATCTGCGCCGGGTCAGAGGCCGCAGGGGTACAACTCGGTCCAGAGCCTCCGTGGCTGCCTTTTCCCAGGCTTCCACTAAGGCATCCGCCGAGCTGTGAGCAGGGAGTGCATGTGCGTCCCCAAGCACTGCCTGGAACCTATCAGGGTCCATTAGGCGCCTAGGGCGGTACCATCTGGTTGGCACCGTGCACCGACGGCGGGGGGTGGCAAAGGGGAAGTCTAGCCGTAGGAGGTGATGATCGGTCCATGACAGGGGCGTAACGGTCGTGGCACCCCCACCGATATCATCACGCCACCGTCCAGACAAGAACACCAAGTCTGGGGTGTGGCCTCCCTCATGAGTCGGTCCAGAAATTATTTGCGACAGGTCCATGGCCGCCATGGAAGCCATGAACTCCCGAGCTAGTTCGGATGATCCTCCCAGGGACGGTAGGTTAAAGTCGCCCAAGACCATGAGTTTTGGGAATTCAACCACCAACCCTGAGAGGACCTCGAGTAGCTTGGGCAGGGCTGCCGCTGCACGATTAGGTGGTAGGTACGCCAGCAGCAGGCCCAACTGCGCTCCCGGGCCGCATCTCAGAAGGAGAGACTCACACCCGACTATCTGAGGGACGGTGGTCTCTCGCGGGCTAAGGGATTCCCTGATGATAACTGCCACTCCCCCGCCCCTCCCATGTGCCCGAGGCTGGTGCAGCACCTGGAAACCTGGTGGGCAGAGGTCAACCAGAGGAACACCACCCTCTGGGCCCAGCCAGGTTTCCGTGATGCAAGCCAGGTCCGCGTGCTCGCTCTCTAGTTCCATTGATTTATCAACAGCAGTGTTTCTCAGTCTTGGAACCTTCAAGATGTCCAGATTGCAACTCTCAGAATTCCTCAGATAAACTGTCTGCATTATTAGAAAACTATAATCTTTATCTGTGAAGTATTAATGAAAGCAAAGAGAGGGTTTATGGGGCTGAAACAAAAATAAGTCTGGTTTATTGACCAAGTAACAGCTGCATATTTGAGACTATTAACAAGCAATATAAAAATGAACCCCTAATGGCCTGATTCAATAGGAGCCTTGAAGTTTCACTTCTTTTCCTGCCAGAGATTTAGCCTATTTGAGCCCAAGCAATTCCCTCTATCCACATGGGTAATGAGGAACCAAAAGAGGGTCTAGGGCCGTCCTTAAATGAAGGACTGGACTGTTTAGTGAGGATGGTTTTATTCTTAGTGAGGGAAATTTTGTGTTAAATTTTGTGTTAAACTGCCTTTGGCACTTCTTTCTAAATCATGTTTTTAGTATCCTGGAGAATTGCCCATCGTTTTGCTATTGCAGCTGGATTGGTTGCACTGTCATCTAATTGCACACACTATTAATCTAGCTTCTTGTTCTTAACTTTTGACTTTTAATTTCTAGATATCGTTATTCAGAACAAAGTTTACTAGACATAACCTGTGGGGATGGAGAATTCAGTTAAAGAGTTTGCAGACTAATGTCAATATGGAAAATGGAACTAATTATAGTTTATGTAATCTGTATTTTGCAAATAATAATTGGTGCTGTGATTCATTCCCTTTTTTCTTTTTTTTTGGAATCTTTGTCTGAAAAATTGTTAAGCCAATTGTTAAGCCTGTTGTTGTTCGTCTAATATACCCATCCATAACAGATTTCAGGAACAGTAAATGCAGCTAATTCCCAGGATGTCTTTGAAGGCTGGACTAGTTGTAGATTTTATATGCTTTTCATACAAAGAAATTTATGAAGTGATAATATTGCTTCATCTTTCCTTTTTTTATACACACACAACTAGAACAGACTTTGCACGTAGAAAATCCATTAGCAAAATAAGTATGATCCACCAGAAACTTCTTTATTGCAGGCTTCATTGAAATGAAATGGCAACTTTGCAGGAACACTACTGTTCTTGCATAAGTTTTATTTATTTCAGTAGAACTGAATTAAAACATGGATTGTGCTAATTGTTTTTGCAAACATTTTGGGACAAAATATATTTTGACTGATCATCAGTGTAAAAATATTGATTTGCTTTTGAAAAAGTAATTGAAATTCTTTCCTGATGTATAACAAGCCATACAATTTCAGAAAGCTGTACAATTACCATTGAAGTCTACTGTGTTTTTTAAATCACCAACTAGCAATAATTTATTCTTTTGTAGAGGGTGGAGAAGTAAACTTGCATCCAAAATTACAGAATGGAATTTTAAAGGCTTACGTTTAAAATAGCAGAAAAGGAGAATCAACATAGTCTGCAAACCTATTAATTTTTTCTATAAATTCTATAATTTTTTTGTAATGTAATTTTTAGACAACACAGTATGAAATATATGATAAGATTTTCTCTTGGTGCATATATATGTGTGTGTGTGTGTGTGTGTGTGTGTGTGTATGTATATGTATGTATGTGTGTGTATGTATGTATATATATTTCTTGGGATGGTGAGCTGAACTGCAATTTTTTCCTTATATGAAAGTTTTCTTGATCACAGCTTATTATTTAATTTAGTACTAACATTTACATATAGTTGTCATAGGTAGCTCTACAAAAGTCATTAAAATTAACTTTTTTCCAAGTGGAACCTTAGAAAGCAATTTGTCTACCATTTTTCAATACATGTACCTTTGAAATAAGCATGTATGACTGCAAATCCTATAATTTCTAATTGTATTATATGATTTAACATTACAATTAAAACTTTTTGATGTTTGAACATTGGGTTGCTTATTATTTTTCTCAGGCGGAAGGAGAGAAATTGATAGGGAGAATAGAGATTCATGGAACCCTTACACTTGGAAATATTCTTAGATAACTGTCACAATAGAAAACTGCTAACATAGGTATCATAATTAAGAGCTGAAATTATTTGAAATGTAAGCATTATATGTATCCATGATAGTTCAAAAACAATCATGAGCTAATCACAAATGCAGGCTCATTCATTCATTTTAATGATCCTTTCATAGCATAAATAGGTCCAATTGTTCTCCTTATCTTAACAGATAAAAATTCAATTGTGATGTTGAATGAAACCAGATTTTAAGTGACAAAGCAGAATTATGGAATTTTTGCCATATTTAATTTCATTTTAATTTTGGCTTCCATGATTTACTTTTACATTGTATTTAGGGATGAATGTCTGCAATACAAGATTATATATGATCTATAGAGATTACTAAGAGAAATTATTAACTTTTGAAACTGTTGAATGAAGTCATTTGGCCTCCTTTTTTGATCTTTCCTGAAATAAGGATATCTTTATCCTTATTTCTGCCACAGTCATAGTTACACAGACAATTCTAGGAAAATATCTTCTTAATCCTGGATGAGGAAGTTGATGAGGGCAGTTCGAGGAGATAAGAAAAACTTTGTAATTGTTCTTCCTTGAAGGTATTCACTTCCTAGTTCACTTTGAACAACCAGTTCACGAACTACTTCTGCATCTCGAGATACATGTTGGGGTACTTTAACTTTACCACAGAGTTTATTGTTGATCTGAAGAGAAAGAAATAAACAGGTGAAAACTGAAGAAAGCATCTAAAATTTCTTACTTTTGTTTTAGCTTCAGTCAATTTATACAAGTTTGTAATAGATAATCCTCAATTAATGACCCTAATTGGGATTGAAATTTCCACTATTGAGCAAAGTATAGTTAGGTAAAAAGTGTGTGTGTGTGTGTGTGTGTGTGTGTGTGTGTGTATGTGTGAGAGAGAGGGGGGAGGGAGGGAGGGAGGGAGAGAGAGAGAGGGAGGGAGGGAGAGATATCATGAATTCAAGTGGTGCTGGTTCATTTGTTAGGCAAGGATTACGCTGTTGCTTGGCAAGGACCTCACATCCTCCTCCATGCGTGAAATGCTGGTTCTGTCCTGCTGCCTCCTTTCCATCTAGGCCCAGTGAGCTCTCTTCAGCATAAAAGATTCCGCCACCCTGCCACATTTGCCTTCACTTCAATTTCTCCACCTTCATATCTCCCCCACCCTATCCGTCCCCTTGGATGTCCTACACTCCACTGCCACTGCATACCCCTGCCCTCCTGATTTTTACCATTTTCTTCCTCCCGCTACTGTCCAAGGATCTAGACATTGGGGGAGGACATATATAACTCTGGGATGTGAGCACAGCAAGGCAGAAGTACCTTATCTGCCAAATAGTCTGGGAATGGAGTAGGCAGTAGCCAGCGAAGGAAAGGTAGTAGTATAGGTGGTGCTTCACACAGCACCTAAATTTCGTGCCAACAATGGTAAAACTTCAAGATAATTATTAGCTGGGGGTGGCAGTGGTAAATTGTGGCCACAGAATGCAGGGCAACTAAGACAGCAGGGATAGGATGGGAATAGGTGGGTGAGGGAATTGAAGCACATGCTGTAATTGTGAATGTGGGCTGATTCCTTAGCTTTTGAATTTTGATTCCATGACCACAGAGTTGCTGGAATAACTTCAACAAGCAGTCATAAGTACTATTTGTTCAGCACTGTCATAATTTTGAACAGTGATTGAATGAATGGTCATTAAGTCAGGACTATCTGTACTGTGAAGCACAAAATATTTTTGTAACAGTTCAAATACTGCTACTGAAAACATAGAATCTGTTACTGCTAGTTTATTTATCACAAATATGTCACACACACAAACACACACGTGAATGCACACACATACACAAATCAAAGAGGCTCCTGACTAGAAGATATATATCCATGGCTGGAGGAGTGGCTTCCAGAAACTCTTAATTAAAAAAAGACCCTGTCTATTTAATTTTTATCTTATAAAATGAAGGATAATAAATATTCTTTTATAATATGAGTTTGTATACTTATTTTCAGAGTATTTTAGTCTCGTTTCATACTATAAAATTACTTTTTGAAAAAGGCCTATTGTAGCCAACACACAGCCTTGCAATAAAATCTGGAGCTACAGTCAGATAGATGTATCTTTCATTATGTCTACTGCACAAAATTCAAAATTTGTGGCAACCTTTATTATGTTATTCCAACAGGTACTTTTGGCTAAATATGAGCAGGGATAGAATGGCATCAAATGGAAATAATGGAATATGTTATGCCAACCCAGACCAAATTACAATTGTCTAGGAAAGCAACATGTAATTAGCCTGGAATACTGAGACAAATAGTGAGCTGTAGCTTAGAATACCAATTCTCTTTTGGAACCTTATTAAAACAATATTTGGATTTTCTTATTTGTCATGTGAATATTATGTCTAACTTTTGTGTATGATACCAAAAATGGCAATTTAGTACCAGATCCCATTGCCCATTCATAAAATGGAGAGGTGTGAAAATCTGTGTCACTATATTGCCTTCTAGTTTCTATTAAACAGGGGGGACAGGTGGAATGCAAAGGGAGGAAATGGGATACCAAGAAGCCTTTCATGAACTGTGAAAGCCTGCCAGCCACCAAGGTCACCATTGCAGATGCTTGATGGAGAAATGGACTGTTCTCATAACAAAAAGTGGTACCATTGGACAATGTGAACATCTGGAGGGTGGGGACAGGGAATCTACTGTTTTCGTACAGGAAAAGCCAGAGCTGGTTTTGCTTCTTCAGTTCCAAAATGGTGACTCAATAAAGTTTACTTTTTGAGACTCAAGTGCCTTAAAGGTCCCTTCTTTTGGGTTCGTTAGTCAGTTGACAACTGTACTACTTCAAATATTACAACTCCCAGTATTTCATTTGCTGCCTATCTAGGAATAACACTTGTGCCAAATGGGAACTCTGTATAAAGATAGTCCTCACTTACCCATTCAATAACTATTCAGCACGGCAGCAGTACTGAATGAGTGGTAGTTATAATTGGTGCTGAATCATGTGATTATGATTTGGGCATCTGGCAACAGGCTCACACTTAATGCTTGAAGCACGGTCACATGATTGCCATTTGAAAATCTTCCCAGCTGGAAAAATTAATAGGTGATTGAGGAGTGACCCCAATGGCATCCTATAAGTGAAGAACTAGTGGAACAAACTCTCTTCCGTCCCTGTAACAGATTGAAATAACCAACAGTGAATTGGTTCTATTATAGTGAGGAAGGAAAGTTTGTCTCAGCAGTTGATCACCAATCTACTCCAAATATCAAAACTATTTCCCCTCAAAACAAAATGTTGGATGCTCCATGATAATTATCTAATGGATTAAGACGGTCCTTTCAACAATCATAACTCTTTCAAAGCTGTAAGATGATGCTGACAATTTCACAGAACAGGAAAACTAGCAGAAGATAATCTAGAGCACACCCTGAGCACTTCCTTAGTGTTCGCAGGCCAATGCTTTGAGATTTCTCACATGAAGTGTGACTGTAGCAAATCTGAGTGACTTCGTTAGCAAAGAGCTGTACAAACTGTTCACAGCATCCAATGATGATGCCTCTTTAAGAAGGAGTGAAATACACTAAACAGAGCTTCTGGACAAGTCTATTGCCAGATACTTTGCCTCCCACATCAACACAGTGTAGGCTCAAGTATCTGTGCTTGGATGACTTTGTGTTTTTTTTCTTTCTTCAGTAGTGCTCCAGGTATCATTTCTGCCATTTCATTCCCTGGAGGGTCTCAGTAAACCAAGATGCCAGTCAAGATTGACACTTAGAAAAAAACAACAACAGTTCCAGGGCAATAGAGTCCAGCACCTGACTTATCATTGTTGCCAATAGTCCATCAGGCACCAGACTGAACTGCCTGCCACAGATCTGAGAAACTCCTGAAGTCCCTTCAAGAAGCTAACAACTATCTGCGTTCCCATGATATTTCAATGAAAATACTAGGTCAAATAACTAGATAAATACCAGATAAGGAAAACCAAGATTTCTCAGCCTTTTACGGGTTCGAAGCAAGGAACCAGTCAATTTCGGTTACTTTTCAATTTAATTTCTTCCCCATTTCTTAACTGAAATATATGCATCTCAGTTGTATGAAGAATACAACTGAGATGCACATACAACTGAATATTCCAGGCCACACCTGGAATACTGCATCCAATTTTGGTCACCACGATGTAAAAAAGATGTCGAGACTCTAGAAAGGGTACAGAGAAGAACAACAAAGATGATTGGGGGACTGGACGTTAAAACATACAGGGAACGGTTGCTGGAATTGGGTATGTGTAGTTTAATGAAGAGAAGGGTGAGGGGCGACATAATAGCAGTGTCCCAATATCTCAGGGGCTGCCACAAAGAAGAGGGAGTCAAGCTATTCTCCAAAGCACCTGAAAGCAGGACAAGAAGCAATGGATGGAAACTAGTCAAGGAGAGAAGCAACCTAGAACTAAGGAGAAACTTCCTGACCATTAGAACAATTAACCAGTGGAACAACCTGCCTCCAGAAGTGGTGAATGCTCCAAAACTGGAAGCTTTTAAGAAGAGGACTGGACAGCCATTTGCCTGAAATGGTATAGGGTTTCCTGCCTGAGCAGGGGGTTGGACTAGATGACCTCCAAGGTCCCTTCCAACTACTACTACTACTACTACTATTACTACTTCTACTGCTACTACATTATTATTATTATTATTATTATTATTATTATTATTATTATTATTATTATTATTATTATTATTATTTTAATTATAAAAATATTTATGAGAATCAGCTAATATACTGTTGTATCAGGCATACTTTAGAATTCCCCTGTGTAGAAGGTATGTAAATATAAAGGGCAGATCTATGTTTCTACATGCTTGAATGTTTACTTATCTCCATCACATTTGACATATTTCTTGTAAACAGACATAACAAAAATTAATGATTAAAAACATGCATTTTCTGAAGGGACAGAAAAATTAAGCACAAATTGTGCAGGCATACATAAGTATATTCTATATCTATCTGAGTAAGAAACTATTTGTAAAGGAAACCTCACTGATTATTACAGTTTTCTTTCTACACCTTGCTTTACATGTCTGTGCTATTGACCTTCTACATGATATCCCCAAACAGCTCCTAAAATCATCAAAATGTCTTCCAAAAATGATTTGGAAAGCTTACAATAAAAGAGAAAGCATCAGCATTACGAATTTGCATTGAAACACTGTCCTAAACCTATTACTTCAGGGAGTTCCTTTTTCATATAAATGCAACTTAAAAACAATAACATGCAGTGGCCAGAAAACAATAATAAATACTCAGTTCTTTAAGGCAATGTATTTTTAAGCACTTCTCATTTTCCTGAGCTTTATAGGAAACATATATTTGGGGAGGTAACCAGTGGTCTCTATTCCAAATTGTCTGCTTAACTGTAACAATTTGGCAGCACTAAGTGTTCCAAGACAATGAGCAACAAGGCATACATCCACATACTTCCCCAGTTAATATGAGGTGGTGAGTATTCAAGAATATTTACACATATCTTGTTGGTCACTCTTGAAATAAAAATACATTTACTCACCAGTACTGACACTTCTACTATGTCTGGTAGTTGAAAATATTCAGGATCTACCGTGGGCCAAGGCTGCTGCAGTATATCTTTGTCCCAATGATGATTAGTACAGAGTTTGTTTGGAACATGTGACAGTCCTGAAATGCAATATCAATAGATTACTTATATTTAGGAAAACATTTTTATATTTTGAAATAATAAAAAATACTTGTAGCTCGGGTTTTAGATTTTGGCAGTGATTTGCTCTCCAAACTTGTTTCAATTTAGTTTCTGAACATTTCGTTAGCAGACTAGATAACATCGCCAGCAGGATCTTCTTGACCTATTTTCCTTAGCTTATAAATGTCTTACATGCCAGGGTGATCAGTTGGCTGTGTGATTGGTTGGTCGTTTGGAGATATATTTAAATTCTGAGCAGCTAATTGATTCTCTTGTTGACTGATAGTTCAAATGGTCTGGTTTTGAACTACCAATCAACAGGAGAACCAACCAGCTCCTCAGAATTTAAATATAGCTCCAAATGAACTACCAATCATATGACCAACTGATCAGTCTGGCATATTTATAAGCTAAGGAAAATAAGACAAGAAAATCCTGCTGGTGATTTTACCTAGTCTGGTAATAAAACATTCAGAAACTAAATTGAAACAAGCTTGGAGAACAAAGCACTGGCAAAAACATTTTTATAGATTGTTTAATTAAGTTTTACAGATGCTAGAGTGAAAATGCTGGTAGTTTGTTTTATACTGACGAGCTAATAGACCAAAAACTGAACATTCAAAGAATTTGAGATTACATCTAGAGAGGGAAGTGAAAATATATATAATCATTTTACTATTAGAAAATCATGCATTTAGCTGAAAAAAAGGGTGATGGCTCTGTGTTTTAAAAACAAAAAAGGATTATAAAACATAACCACTAGATTTGATCCTAGAATTTAATAAAATATGCATTCCTAAATTTACTTTCTCAGAGATTAATTAGATGGCATAAAATGAGACAAACTGCTATTTGGGGCTCTCAAGAAAGAGTGAGACCAAAAATGTCGACCTTTTTTGCTTTTTAAAACAAGTTTTGGAATACTTGACAGATTAAAAAATGATTGTCTTAAACTTTGCAGAAGCTTATGATATGCATAGCACTTAAAAGAACTCAAAATCAAGCTTCCGGTTTTGCGCAGTGGCACAGCAGCCGAGGGATCACAGGGATCCACACCCTATGGCTGATTTTTTTTTCTGTTTGGGGATCCTAAATGGGCCTAAACTCACCCTGGAGAGGCAATAAAGGAGGGGTGCCCTGCTGACTGTGGGGAGATGGCGGTTGATCTGGTCATCCAGGGAAAGCCCTCCAGAAACCAGCAGAAGAAAGGCTAGCTTCACTCCAGAGTCTAGCCCAAGCTACAAGCATCTGAAGCCCAAAAGCACAATTTTAAGCTGACTGTAAGCAAAGTGATTGGAACTGGGTAAGAACTTTGATTTTCTCTCTTCTACTTGATAATTGATTTGCTGGGGAAAAAAACCAAGAAGCAAAAAGCCTCTGAAAGTGAGAAGGAGGGAGATTTTTGCCCCACCCTCCTACAGATGGAAGTGGCAAATTAAACTTTTTATGGGGGACAGAAATATATTGAAATGAAATTAATATAAGACCTAAACCTGGACAAGTTTGAAATTGGTGGAATTTGTTAAGATTTTCTTTTTAAATCATGAAAACAGAAAAAAGCTATTGTTTATTTTGAAAACTGAAAAACGAACTGGTGATGACATCTAGTGGTGGATGAAAATATACAACAGTAGTTGCTCCAATATAGGAACTGGCAAAGAAAAGATAATTTGGTTTGGTGACCTTCAATGTCTTAATAACAGAGAACAGCTATGACAAAAAAGAAAACATTTTGGGCTATCAACAAAGTAAGAATTATAAACCTTATGAAAAATATTGACCTTTCTGCATTATAAATACCTACTCAATTGTGACTCTACAGTTGTTTGCAGAGAAAGAAAATCCTGATTTTTGGCTATCATGGAAAATCAGAGATCTGCAGAAAGAATATACCAAGAAAAAACAAATACTTTCCAAGAGGAGATGTATGCTATGTTGCAACTAATTCAAACAACATTGATCTCAAATCATGAGGGAATTAAAAATAACATTGAAAATATAAATGAATACATCTTTAATTTAACTTTACAACAAAAAAACCTCTCAAAAAATAAAAATAGAGAGTAAGCAGATAAAACAGACAACTGAACATAAACCGAGGAGAGAGATTTAAAGATGTAACCTAATAATAGATGGAAGTATGACTTAACCTAGGTGGAAAAAAAATTGCAGGAAATATTGGATATGGAAAAGATAACTTATAACTTATTTCTAAGACCAAAAAATAAGTCTGAGGACAAGAAAACAGATTTGACAAAATGGATTACAGAGCTGTCAGGAGAACTATGAGAACTTGACAGACAAAAAATGATAAGAGAAATTAAGAGAGAAAGAAAGGAAAAGATTTTCAATGAATACGAAGGGGCGAAACCTTCCCATAAAAGTATCATACTTGATTTGCCTTTTATACTTACAACAACATCTACAAGACTATGGGAAGACTTTCTGGTCCAGCGGAGCATACTGATATCTAAAGATTAAACACCTGTTTGAATATGGTTAAATAAATAGAAAAAATCTGGATATAAATGAATTTAAGAGGGATGGGCCCCTCAAGTAACATAGTATTTTTTAATGAGGACCCAGATTGTTGGGGGCAATTAAGCTGACTTTGTAATAATGCCGCTTGGGGTGTATGTGAAAGCCCTACTAAGCAGGCATATACATAGAATAAAGGCTACTGCTAAGCTTGTAAGCCGCCCTGAGTCTTCGGAGAAGGGCGGGATATAAATGGAATTAAAATAAAATAAAAATAAATAATGATATGAGAAATATGAAAATGTTGGGATGGTTTATATGAGGGATATGCCTCAGATCTTAAGGGTAATTGATTTTGAGAAAATTTCAATTGATAAGAATACTTTGAGTAGATTTAAAAGATTAGATGATTGGATTTATTAGATGGCATACTTAAAAGATTAAATATTTGTTTGAATATGGTTAAAAAGAATAGAAAAATTCTGGATATAAATGTATTTTAGCTTAAGAGGGACATGTTTCTCAAGTAGTATACTATTTCCTTTTTCTTCTTCTCTTTTTTGTTTTTCTTTTAAGATATGAGAAATGTAAAATTGTTGGGATGGCTTGTATGAGGAAAAAGATTTAAATACTTGTGCAATTAACTCTGAGGAAATCTTAACTGGTAAGAATGTTTTGAACATTGCGGGGAAAACAAATCTAAATAAGAACTCTGAAAAGGATTTATGACAAGGTAATTAAGATGATCAATTAGAAAAGAAGCTTTATATTGATGTGGTTGTTATTTGTAGAAATACTACAAAAATGTTTATATTCAATTGTTATCAAAATACTAAGAATGTACTAACTCAAGATTGATAAAAGCAAATATTATTGGAAGAAGAGAAAATCAAGCTACTATGTGGATTATGGAATTAAAGAAATTGTTGTTTTTAAATATAAGCCCAGACAACACACTGTTTACCAAATATTAAGCTGATTATATTAAAAAATTAATAAAATATATTTCCTTAAGCTTCTACAAGGCTTAAAGCATTAATTTTACTACTTCACCCCAACCCTAACAAAGATTCTAAAATTTTAGTCCCACCCCTTACAGCACCACTATCGGTACTACTTGTGGCCCCAGGCTAAGAAAAAGAGAAAGTGGAGAACCTAGGCTTAAAATAATATAGAATATACAGGAATGAGCAACACATTCGTTGTTAAATCACAATTCTAGTGAATACTGTTAGCAGTGGGGAAGAAACTGCAATGCAAAAACATCTGGAATAGTACAAGGGTCTCCCCACTTGTACATAAAGAACTGTATAAAATAAGTATTTTGCCAATAATACTAAGCAGGTGGTACTCTCAAATAAGGACTGTAACCTGGACAAGTTAACAACTCAATTAATGTTTTATTGAAATCAACTCCCTGTCACTGGTTTATTCCAAAATTCAACAAAAAAGAATTATCATTTGAAGACAGCCAATCCTTTCCTCCTTAAAACAACAATAAATGTCCCATTATGTGCAAACTATACCTATAACATGGTCAGTTAGTGCAAAAAGTTGTTTTTATAGTAGAAGTGTTGAATCATGCAGCCATGTGTGAAATCATTTTAAAATTAATTAAAGAATGTAAGTAAGGATTTTGGAGTGACGATTCATTTTCCTGCTGGCTCCTTTTTCTTAGATCATGTTCATTTAAAAATAAACACAGTCCTTATATAATGCTCACATGGACAAAACAACAGCAACAACAAAAAACATAACAAATGCTGCTCCTTGTCTCCTACCTAAACAGGATTTTTCATTCTCTTAAAAGCCCTTCTTTTTAAAAACAAAAAAACAAATCAATGATATGCTGAAATAATCACAAGACACATAAAAATAAATATGTGATGTTGTATCTTTCCCAGTAATACTGTCTCGTGCTTCAGCCATCCATCTGGCAAAAATTTGGAACAATGACTACAGATGGGAGGCTGGTTTAGGAGAAGTAGAGTTTAGAGCAAATTGCGTACAAACAATCTGCGATTTACGATGACAATTGAACCCAAAATTTCTGTTTCCAAACAAGGCAGTTGGTAAGTGAGTTTTGTCTCATTCTGCAACTTTTCTTGCCACAATTATTAAGTGGATCAGGCTTTCCCACTGACTTTACTTGTCAGAAAGTTGCAAAAGGGGATCCCATGACCCTAGGATACTGGAACCATCATAAATACCATTTGTCAAGCATCCGAAATTTGATCACATTACTGTGGGGATGCTTCAACAATCATTAAGTGTGAAAAACAGTCAGAAGTCACTTTTTTCATTACCACTGTAACTTCAAACAGTAACTAAATGAATAACCATTCATTAAATCAAGAACTACGTGTATCTTTTCATTAATAAGGCTTATTAGGTTGAATGTCCAGGATGGATGCAGAGAATTGCCTTTACACCTATTCTCTGATCGGGGCACTCAGGCTAGGTTTACTCTTTCATATTCAGACTGTCTAATAACTGTAATCCAGAAGGAAAGATTAAAAGCTTGTGTCTTTTCTCCCCTTCTTTTTTATTATTATTTTATAGTACAGGTAATAGAAGGGAAAAGATTAAGGATAACCAGCTGGAATATTAGCAAAGCTGATGAAATGAGAAGGGGGAATCCCACGTTAGGACACCCCTTTGTGTCCCCAGAGGAGGGAATTCAAACAATTCCATGCTGATATGCCTTTAATGATGGAAGAACAATGCTATTTGCCTATATTATCAAAAAAGTACTTTACATATAAAGTATTTCAGTAATACAAAAAAATATTTCTTGTTAATTACTTTAACCTTTTAATTTAAAAAGTATATTTTTCAATTTCATATTTTTATATACATCTTGATTATAAACAAACATAATTCAGATGTGGAATATTGTAGTTATAGTTTATAAATGAATTATATGAGAATTAAAAAAAAAGTATAATCAACTTCCAGAACATTCTAACAAAATATAGGTTAAATGAAATGGAAAAAGTCTGATAGAAATTAATCTAAGACTACAAATGATATAACTGTGTTCAAATCATCCTCAGGAGGTTTATCTGATTTGTTGTGGGAATGTAAACCCACTAGGAATAGACTGAATCCCCAATTTCAGATTTGTTTTCTCCCAATGAACAATTCCTCCATTTTATCTGGATTAGACCTCACATCTAGATAGCTACAGTCTTCCTGGTATCCATTGGTAAAGAATAAAAAAGCACAATAACATCACCCAATCCCCAAACCTGAGGTTGTTTTACTTTGCTTTATTTATATCTGCCTGATATTCAGAATCCTGAAAACATTGCACAGACCAATTAAAAGTAAAAGTCCTGTTGGGACTAAATTTTCAAAGTGCAGAAATGATTAAAATTAATCCCTGTAAAATAATACTCCATGTTAGGCAAATGCTTCAAAGGATAACTTGCTTAATGGTACTGAATGCTGTAAAAGTGCAGTTGAATCCATGGGAACAAAAAAAATTTCTGCAAAGGTCATTCAGTGAATCAACAAAAGCTGGCTTTTACTTCAAGTCTGCTTTTTTTTAAAAAAATACAGTAAATAGTGTTAGATATATCAGAATGTTTTTCAAATTCAAGCTCTCAAGAAGGAAATGTATTTCCACATCCTGTTCACCATTACCAATTGTCAAATTATCAGTCTAATTAGGTTTAAAAACTCACAAATATACTAAGGGAATTGTATACAGACTAATGAAGCATACCATATTTTTAAAGGTCTGTAGACATCCACCTTTCCATATGCTACTTTGCAGAGAAGAATGCTACAACCAAAATAAAAACTATCAATAATACTCTTAATTACATTTGATAAGTGGATTTTTATTTTAGAATGAGCTCTTTCCTGAATAGAATCCCAAGAACATTTTATACAACTAAAAAGCAACAGTAACAACAATACTGTATTTGGTTTGGGGGAAAAGTAGTTATCCAACCCTATTCTCAACAAAATATTGAGAATTTGACTATTATATGTCATTTCTTTCCATGTGACATTATGGCTATTACAAGTTTTGTCATCAATAGAAAACCAATCAAGAGGTCTAACTAAATAAAATGAAAGGAGTGGACAGAAAACAAAATATGCCCAACAGAAAAAAAATGCCTTTCCCCTTCTTTTTAATGATATTTTGCAGCTTTAGTTAATTGATCCTACATAAAGATAAGTCCAGCCACTAATAATATTAGCAGAATGCCAACTATTGATTTTTATCTTTTTACTCATAAACTATCAAGGGATATGGTTTAATGGTAACATGTAAAAAGACCTTAAGAAATAACACTACAATTAAAAAAATAACAACTGCACTTAAACTTATATACCACTTTACAGCACTCTTTGAGAGGTTTACAAATGTCAGCATGCTGACCCCAACAATCTGGGTCCTCATTTTCCTGACCTCTGAAGGATCAAAGGCTGAGTCAGCTTGAGGATTGAACTCTTGGCCGTGTGCAAAGTTAACCTACAATACTGCATTCTATCAACTTACATTACAAAAATGTAATTCAACCTAGTAGACTATAAAATGAATTAGTCAGTGAATAAAAAGTGTATCTTCTAGTGAACCACAGAATGATTAGTGGTAGATTAACAAAGAAGGCTGATTCCTTGGTAGCACGACTCTCATCAACATCAAATCTTAAATTATACTGCTGTAATGAATTCTAGTCTTATACTCCAAATCAATTATTGATTAATTCTCAGTGTATTTTATCATGTTTCAGTTAGTGGATTTGGAGTATTATTTGTAAGCTGCCCAAAGTCACCTCATCAGGGAGATGGGCTGCATCTATATTTAATACATAATTTTTATAACATTTAACCACTATCTAAATATTGCTAGTTTTTTTCTTCAAAAAGTCATAAAGAAATAACTGAGTAGAAGAAATATATGTGGAATTTATTTTCTCTCCTGCACATATTATCTTGTTTATAAACCAAAAGTCCTGGTTTATATTTTTATTTAGCTGCATTATAAACCATGTGAAAATTAAAGAATTACAGATTTGTTACTGGCTAAAAATCCCTTATGAAAAGCAGTACATGTGACAGTTTTCGCCACAATCTCTGCCTCAAACAATAGTCCTATGGACAGACTTCTCTAAACAGCATATGTTTTAAGCTTCATATATATGGTGGTAGAGGAACTGAAAAGTCAAGAAACGACCTGGAAGCAAGTAGTTGATGTTTAGAATTGAAGCTAATCAGGCCTTGCTCTGTAAATTGCTTAGAAAATATTGGTGGGCAGTTTGCATTATCTGGAGAAAAACAACATCAGGGCAGTAAGTAAAATTATGACAATATTAAAGATATTATGAGTTTAAGAAGAACCTAGATCAGGGGTAGGCAACCTTGGCTCTTTTATGACTTGTGGACTTCAACTCCCAGAATTCCTGAGCCAGCATGGCTGGCTGACCTAGATAGAGGTGTCCCCCTGTGACGCTTGAGTAAAAATAATTCCAAGGATTTCAAGTAAAATTTTCACCTTAGTAGAAGAAATTGTTTCTCTACCTTCTTTTCGAAAGCCTGGCCTGAATGAAGGTTTATAGCATGTAAAAGCTGAAGAAAAGCTCCATCAGACATTTAAATTAAGGTCCAGATTCCAAATTGAGAAACTTTGTTAACATAAATCTGTTTGTTGCTTTGTTGTGGTTTTTTACCTTAGTGATGGTTCTGTGCTTCTGAACCATTTTGAGATATCTGACCAGGTTAACAGATAATGTTGCCATGTTTTAAACAATATATATCAACTAATCTTTAAACATTCCACATGTATATGCAGAATCATCTATTACCATAAAGTTTCTAACAGCCATATTTTAATCAATTTCTCCAATCTGATATATTCCACATATATTTTAATATAATGGCCATCGTCCCCAGCTAATTAATGGGCATGCTAATCAATATAATAAGATTTCTAAGCCGAAACAACTTCCAGGACCCATTTCAGGCTGTCTTATGTAACCAACTGAATGCAGTTAATTCAACCACTGCATTTAAAATTTTATTCCATAGTTTTTTTTCCCCAGTTAAGCAAATCAGGAATGGTCTGATACTAGTGGGAAGGAGTATTGTCTTTATTCTTGTTTTTACTAGTTGTTGTAAACCACCTAGGATCATATAAGTTCTATAAATAGCTAACTAAATTCATAAAGTTACCTTTCCAGATCTCTGAAGTCAGGTGTGGTGCCAATGGGGCAAGCATAATAAAAAGAGTTGCCAGAGCATCTTCAAATTCTGCACTATGGATGATAAGCTGTTCAGAAGTTTGCTATGAAAGGAAAGAATGAAGAAAATGGATTTTGTTAACTATGGGAATACAATTAAAATATTAAGAAGTTTGTAATAGCATACTGTAGTATTTGATATTAGGTGAAAAATTATCCGTAACTTTTTTTTCATAATAACATGATGAATACATTGTAGAATCCAATTCATAGGAATGTCAGCATTTAGCAAATTTCAAAGAATGCTCCAGAAGACCAATTTATAACAATAAAGCTTCAAAAAGCAAGCCAGAAATAGTGAAAGATATGCTAGGCAAAATATATATACCTGGCTGGGCCTGGGTTTCATGGACTTCAATTGCCAGAATTTCTGAGCCGTAGAAAATTTGGGGAATTAAAATCCTCACATTTTAAAGTTGCTAAAGTTGAAAAACACTAGTCTAGATAAAGTAATGGAATGAAAAGAAGTGAAGGAAAAACAGTTCCTCCCATTCCCAATATTGAAGGACTTAATAAACAATGGCACATTTGAATCTAACTTTCTCCTGCCTAATCCCAGTGAAAGTGATGGACTAAGGATGGGAAATAATAAATTAAAGCCCACTCTCAAACAAGGCCATGTTAATGGATCTGTCGCTATCTCTCAGTACCACCTGTCTTTCAGGAGAGTTGGGAGGAGTAATCTAGAGGTCTGCAACCTTTTGGGCACCAGGAACTGGTTCTGTGGAGAAAGGTTTTTCTGTGGACCGGAGAGTGTGTGGTTTTGTGTGCTGCCTACATCCCATGGATGGGACTTTACTTGTTTGTGCAGCCCAATTGCTGGCATGTTGTGGCCCGATACCGGTCCATGGACCAGGGGTTGAGGACCGCTGCTCTACACACTTCTTGGAGGCACAAGAATACATATAATAAAATCACCAACTTCACATGCAGGCTCTGCCATAGCTACATTATTTCCAAAATACTTTCTGCACATGTAAAAACAGAATGATTTCACATTCACACATTCAGTGTGGGTGGGAAGGAGGAAATGAAAAAAGAAAATTTTCTGCTTCTTTGAGAGCACATGAGAAATGATGAGTCATAGGAATCACCCCGTCAGGCAAAAATTCAAAAGCAGGCAAAAGACATTTTTAACTAGCTAGAGCAGGGGTGTCAAAGTGCTGGCCCATAGGCTGGATGCATCACGCAAAAGGTGCACCCACCCCATTGCTGGCAATGGCAAAACAGTCCCAATACATTGCGTGACACCACATGACATTGTGAGTTTGACATGTCTGAGCTAGAGTATTACCGTATTTTTCGGACCATAAGACGCACTTTCCCCCCCCAAAAGTGGGGGGGGAAAACGAGGGTGCATCTTATGGTCCGAAGGTGATCCGTATGGCCAGCCCCAACCTCCGCAAGTGGAAAGCAAGGGAGATTGCCAGGAGCGCGAATCGGCACGTGCTGAGAAACACTGATCTCGCGCTCCTGCAATCTCCCTTGCTCGGTTTCAGCTTCCCTTGCTACAAGAGAAAGCAGGCTGAAACGGAGCGAGGGAGATTGCCAGGAACGCGAATTGGCCGATCTCGTGCTGCTGCAATCTCCCTCGCTCTGTTTCAGCCTGCTTTCTCTTGTAGCAAGGGAAGCTGAAACCGAACGAGGGAGATTGCAGGAGCGTGAGATCGGCCAATTCGCGTTCCTGTCAATATCCCTCGCTCCGTTTCAGCTTGCTTTCTGCAAGAGAAAGCCAGGCCGCAGGGCCACCTCCACGGGTACTGCTCTAACGCGGAGAGGGAAGGACAAAGAGGGAGGAAAGGAATAAAGGAAGGAAGGAATAAAGGAAGGGACAATGGGAGAGGGAGGGAGAGAGAGAAGGAGAAAGAAATAGGGAGGGAGAGAAAGAGAGGGAGAGAGAGGAGAAAGAAATAGGGAGGGAGAGAAAGAGAAGGAGAAAGAAAGGGAGAGAAATAGAGGGAGAGAGAGAAAGAGGGAGAGGGAAAGAGAGAGGGAGAGAAAGAAAGGGAGAGAGAGAAAGAAAGGGAGAGAGAAGGAGAAAGAAAGGAGAGAGAAATAGAGGGAGAGAGAGAAAGAGGGAAAAAGAGGGAAAGGGAGAGAGGGAAAAATAGAGGGAAAGAGAAAAATAGAGAGGGAGAGAAAGAGGGAGAAAGAAGGAGAAAGAAAAGGAGGGAAATAGAGGGAGAGAGAGAGGGAGAAATAGAGGAAAAGAGAAAAATAGAAAGAAGGAGAGGGAGAGAAAGGGAGAGAGAAAGAAAGAGGGAGGGGGAGAGAGGGAGAGAAAGAGAAGGAAAGAGAGAAATTAAATTAGTAACATGATTGTTAAGTGAATCTGGTTTCACCACTAACTTTGCTTGTCAGAAGGTTGCAAAAGGCGATCACATGACCCTGGAACAATGTGACCATCATAAATATGAATCGATTGCCAAGCATCCGAATGTAAATCACATGACCCTGGGGATGCTGCAATGGTCATAAGTGTGAAAAATGGTCATGTCGCTTTTTCAGTGCCATCGTAACTTTGAACAGTCACTAGGTAAATCGTTGTAAGTCGAGGACTACCTGTACTTTATCATTTTTTTTCCTTTTTTGGGGGGGGGTGTCAAGTTTTTGACACCTTGCTGGGCGACTGGTGGAATTATTGTGTGGAATTGAACTGCACTCGCTTCTTACGGATTAATGCTTATTTTCTTCCTCGTTATGTGTGATACAGCTTTATTTATTTATTTATTTATTTAATTAATTAGTTACTTAGTTTTCTATACCGCCCTATTCCCGAAGGACTCAGGGTGGTTTACAGGGCAATATTTAAAAGACAATAAAAATTAAGATAAAAATAGAATTAAAAAGAATTAAATTAATAATAGCCCAACAATAAAACAAAGTTAAAACTTAAAACTAAAACCCCCCTCAGTCCAGGCCAGATAGATCGAAAAGCCAGGTTTTCAGGTCGCGGCAAAACGAGCGCAGGTTGGGGGCAGTCATCTTGTGTTTATTTAGTATTATATAAATCTGTCCAATGAGCGTTTGTTTGAATAAACAAAACAAATTATTCCCTTAAAGTACCGTAATTTTCGGACCATAAGATGCACCTGACCATAAGACGCACCCAGTTTTTAGAGCAGGAAAACAAGAAAAAAAATATTCTGAACCAAATAGTACCGGTATACTAAAACAGGGCTTTTCAACCTTTTCATCCATTGTACCACTTTTAGGACAAGGCAATGTCCGAGTACCACCAGTCGCCCAGCAAGGTGTCAAAAACCTGACCCCCCCCCCAAAAAGGAAAAAAAAAACCTGATACAGGTAGTCCTCGACTTACAATGATTCACTTAGTGACTGTTCAAAGTTACAACGGTACTGAAAAAAGTGACTTATGACCATTTTTCACACTTATGACTGTTGCAGCATCCCCAGAGTCATGTGATTTACATTCGGATGCTTGGCAATCGATTCATATTTATGATGGTCACATTGTTCCAGGGTCATGTGATCGCCTTTTGCAACCTTCTGACAAGCACTTAGTGGGGAAACCAGATTCACTTAACAATCATGTTACTAATTTAATTTCTCTCTCTCCCCTTCTCTTTCTCTCCCTCCCCCTCCCTTTCTTTCTCTCTCCTCTCTCTCCCTCTTTTTCTCTTTCCCTCTATTTCTCCCTCTCCATTTCCCTCCCTTTCTTTTTCTTTCTCTCTCTCCCTCTTTCTCTCCCTCTCTATTTTTCTCTTTCCCTTTCTTTCTCCCTTTCTCCATTTCCCTTCCTTTTTTTCTCCTTGTCTCTCTCCCTCTTTTTCTCTCTCTCCCTTTCTTTGTCTCCCTCTCTTTCCCTCTCCCTTTCTCTCTCCCTCCCTCTCCCATTGTCCCTTCCTTCCTTCCTTCTCTCCCTCTTTGTTCTTTCCTGTCTGTGTTAGAGCAGTACCCACCTAGGCGGCCCTGCAGCCCGGCTTTCTCTTGCAGAAAGCAAGCTGAAACAGAGTGAGGGAGATTGCCAGGAACGCAATCTCGCGTGGTTTCAGTTTCCCTTGCTACAAGAGAAAGCAGGCTGAAACAGAACGATGGAGGTTGCAGCAGTGCGAGATCGTGTTCCTGGCAATCTCCCTCGCTCCGTTTCAGCCTGCTTTTTCTTGTAGCAAGGGAAGCGGAAACCGAGCGAGGGAGATTGCAGGAGCGTGAGATCGGCGTTTCTCAGCATGTGCCAATTTGTGCTCCTGGCAATCTCCCTTGATTTCCACTTGCGGAGGTTGGGGCTGGCCATACGGATCACCTTCGGACCATAAGACGCACCCTCATTTTCCCCCTCACTTTTGGGGGGGGAAAGTGCGTTTTATGGTCCGAAAAATACGGTACTTGAAAAGCTGATTGTCTTGCCCCTTTCTATCTATTATCAATCAACTTGATTCACAACAGGACTTCAATGTTTGTGTTTACCTCTGCTGGAAGAAGAGAACTTTTTAAAGGGAAACCATGCTGCTCATGGAAGAAGTGTACTTTCTGGTTTTAATTTTAGCTTTCATATTTCCTCGTTCGGGGAGAAGTGAAAGTTAATATTAAAACTTGTTCTGCCACAGTAGGTTTTACTCTACTGCTCTCAGGTTTTATTCAACCCTCCCATCAGTTAAGGATGTAAAAAGATGGCCTACCGAGAAAAATGTTATTATATTAGCAGCAAGAGGTATAGTTTAAGTCTTTTCTTTCAATGTAGTCAGTCTACGACAGATTCTGATTTAGCCGTTAAATATTCTCAGATAGAAAATTAAGGTTTTACTTTACTCAAAAGGATTTTTTTTATAAAGTAACAGTTATCTGACTGCCTTTTAAAACTCCATTATTAGAAGCACATCACAATTATAGACAATAAATAAATACAGTAATTGTATTCATAATATTGCAGGGCAAAAATTTACTTGATACCTATATTTCACTACTAATAGTTATCAATTGTATTGAAATTAAATTTTAAATATTTCCAAAAGGACAATTTCATATTTTCTTTTATGTGATTGTGTGTGGGTTTGTATGTATATAAAATTATTTCATAGGAATACAAAATGAAACATTATGCCACATGTATTGATATAATACATTATATTAGATTGGATTGATATTGTACACCGAGGGAATAAACAGACTTTTTGTAAAATAAGCAAACTTACATAACATACTCACCAACAATGTATTACTGAGGCCCATTAGTCGAGAAATTATGCCATTAAACAAATAATCCTCCAGGAAGTATTCTGTTACCTAAAACACAAAAGCAATCATTTTCTTCAGTTAATTTAGATTACAACAGAAGTTCTCCAGCAAAGGTTTTGTTCTCTATTTTTTAAAACATTTGACACCTTTTATAGACTACGGAACTAAGGAGCATATAGAAACAATGCTTCATTGATTTTTAAAAGCAGTATTTTAACATAAGAAATGTAAACCAATTGAGTTTTGGTTATTATCCCTTTAGCTTCAAAATACTAAGGGCTATGGGGTGGGGGAACAACATTCTACATATTCTATAATTAATTGGAGTTGGTAGAGTATGTGTTCATATCTCTCCCTCTCTCAAAAAAATTAGCCCTGAATTGGCTTTAAGTAGTAATCTTTAAAAAAGATAAAATAAAGGCAATTTAACATTCCTGGCTTTGGAGCAGGGCAAAGACAGTTGCTATTTGGTAACATCTGAGAAATCATTACAATTGTCATTCATGACTTTTTTTTGGTGCTATAACATTATGGAAGAAATAGAAACAAGTATGGTATGTATGAAACAGAACATGGTTATTTTTATTTGCAAAACAATAGCTGATTTTCACTAAAACATTCTCTAGTTTTCTCCAAGATGATGGTCTGCAGATGTTATGGACTACCACTCTTCATGATGAAGGGAAACAGAGATGCACTGTGTGCCAGATTGTGGAAGGAAGTACTTCCTGCTATGTCATATCTACCCTGTCATATCTGTGACATTCTTATCAGCCATTATAGAACCACAACAATTTCCTCACTTTAGAAAAGGAAGTGTTTTACTATATGCAGTCTAAACAAATAAAAAATTATATCTCTGTTGCAGTTTGGTGTTAAACATCAGTTAAACTTTGCTAACATGTTCGGAATAGGCAGAATCTCTTTCCAACCTCAGAGACAGTGAAGTTCTTCCGTATCCAGATATGTTTGGCACTCAGCTTATCTTTCTGGTTAAGTAAGTGAGGACTGGGTAGAGGACCTGCATTTCTGGCTTCTATGAACTTAGTTGCCAGATGCCAGATGCGGGTTTGCCATCGTAACACCCCAGGGATTGCATCAGCTGAATGAAAAATGATAAACAGAAATTTTCATTAGCTCACGTTAAGATAGCAATTTCAGCTAGGAAAAAAGAAAAAAAAATGAATAGTTCTCCCCTTCTTTACTAATCAGTCATTAGTGCCAGTTTTTAATTTTAGAACAATTAAATACATTCTTATTTAATTTGGATAAAATGATATTCAACTTGTTTGATGATATAGCAAGTACTCATTGTATTTAAAATATTCTGTTTTTCTTTCTTTCTTAAGGTTTATGATTTAGTGCTAGGAACCATTTACCAGATCTGTCCACTGTAAAGTTAGATAAAAAGTGATATCTAAACCAACTGCTCTCTTAACTTGGAAATAAAAAAAATACAGATTCTAGTAGTGCTGCTTACAGAAGACATTCCCCAGTTTCTACAGAATTAAAGAATATGAGTTTTAACAGTTCAGATCCTCTTATCGGAGTTGCTACTTGATAGATCTGCATCATATATATTTCTGCATAATCACTGAAAACAATGGTTCTCCCACAACCCTCTAATTCTCACAATTGTACCCTATATGGCAAGGGTGTCAAACTGGTAGCCCGTGGGCTGGATGCGCAGGCCACGCTCAACCTGACTCCGCAAAAGCAAAAACATTGCAATATGTCATGTGACGCGATTGAGTTTGAGACCTGTGCTCTATGAGCATCCCTTCCATATGAATGTTAAGGATTCTTCTGCTCTTCTAACTAATGGCAAAGTGCAAAAATCTGTGGCCAGCCAATATCTATTTACACACATTTGTTGTGCAATAAAAAGCAAACCACCCTGTGTGGGGAATGCTCAACTAGGATGAGGAAGGAATGATGGGACTAATGTCATTAAGGCCCCATGACATCATGAAGAAAATAGGCCCAAAGGGAGGGAGCTGACAAGAGGTCAGCCAGCAAGCAAATAATTCCTTCCCCCAGTTCCATGAGGATTATTGTGTTAACTTGCAAAGTTAACTGACTCATCTATGACCCTTGTATGGCTTTGTACAGACAGAGAAGTAACAATGTGGTTTCAGATCAATGAAGGAATTGTACATAGGAAGAATCTAAATTGATACATCCTGTCAGCAATCCAAACACACAACTTCAAGGAGTTACATTTATACTTGAACAAATATTAAATGCTTCTTTCAAAAACACATCCGCTTTTGTTTTCAGCAGCATTCAAAATATCTGCAAAATAAAAATCACATACACTCTAATGACTTTTTTCCAGTGTACTGGACTGTAGTTTCCATGAGCTGGAATATTTGATAACTGAGAATTAAGGCACACCTGGAAGCTGCCAGCCTGAGGAAGGTTGCCCTAGAACATTTGTGCCTGGCAAATATTTGGAATGGAAAGGTCCCAGAAAGTGTGTTTGGGCTACAGGTTACAGAAGGTTGCTAGAAAGAGAAATGGATGTCTTCCTATGGCAACTCGTAAATAGCACAACTATAAATAACAAAGTATGAAAGAAAACTCAATAAATATGCTTCAATTCAGACAAGATGTTTTCTTCATGAAAACAGCAAAAAGATTTAATCTGGGAATTTTGTCAGCATTTTGAAAGTGTAAAAGGAATTTTGCAACAAAAATACTGATTGATATCAGAAGAATTTGGGTTTTTGGAAGGATTCTTACTCTTTGCTTCCCATAAGATGTCCTGCTCTGGAGGGGCAGTAAATAGGATGTATAGCCGGACTGTATCAATTCCATACTTCTGAATTATATCTTCAGGTTCAATTCCATTGTACTTGGATTTGCTCATTTTTTCCCACAATACCTGCAGTTTCTCTTTGTTTTTTGCATGAATAGGTTCAGGACCTAAATATATATAAAGAAAAATGTAAGATACAACCTCAGAAATATTTCACATTAAGAGCTGATTGCTTTAAATCCTTTGCTGCACCCATGTTCAAAATATATTCTACTCAAGGTCATCTTCAGTAGGCAGGTGGTAGTCACACTGACTGAGGTGAAATAAATGGTTCTCTTGTCTGAAGGAATCAAGTTTGCAAGGCAGGTCTTTGGAATCAAAAATTGAATTGTTTATTCTCTTCTAGGAATTTTTACTCATCCAAATTAGATAATATTTGTACTGTACATAGAAATTTTTTCTTACTTCAAATTCAATAATATGCAAAAGAATTTTTTGTATTAAATGTGAAGATTATGATAATTAGAAAAAACTTTCTTGCACATCATCATCACAGTCCACCTTTCCTGGGATGGGTTGAGTTCATATAAAATATATTTACCCCATGTAATGGTTATCTAATGTCCCACTTATAGCAATTCACATCCGGTTCATCCCCTGAATGTCAGCCTCAAATGAGCTGCTTTTATCAAAATATAAAAACCCCACAAAGCTCACAATTTAACTATCTGGAACACTTGATCAGCAATGGTAGATATTATTATTCGTATCTATGGCAAAAGTTTATATTTCTACACCCTCAAAGCTGATTAATTTGATTAAAGGTGCATAGTATTTAAATGAAGTAAAGATTAAATATCAAACTTTGGTCTCTAGTCAGGTATTCAACAATTTTTCCTGTCTCATTAAATATATATAATTCAGTAATAATTATAAAGATCTCTAGGAATCCATCCAAAGTTTTGGGGTTGCTAGATATAATACTGTTGAGTATCAGTTATGCATAAAAAGGCCAACATTCTTCACTTAGAAATACTATGGGCCAATTAGAAATACACAGCTAGCAGCATCTTAGGCATAAAATTGTTTATCAATCAGTAAAAACATTCATTGTTGAACTATGATATCTCTAGTAAATCAGCTAGTTCAAGTGGTTAAATAGTGTTACTAAGGTCTGATAAATAACATTCATTCTCTAATAAATAGAACTTTTCACTAAACTGGCATTTGATTTTGTCTGATTATACAGTGGATATAAAAAGTCTTCCCCCCATTTTTGAGATATATAAAAAAAATCGGACCAAGATAAATCAATTCAGATTTTTTCCCATCTTTAATATAACATACAAGCTGTACAATTCAACTGAAAAACAAACAGATCTTTTAGGGGAAAAATTAAAAAAACATGCAATAAAGTAGCTGCATAAGTGTGCACAACCAATAATATTTTGTTGAAACACTTTTTGATTTTATGACAACATAGAGAATGAACAGTAAACGATGAACTAGAAATTCAGGTAAATGAGGGCAGATATGTTATTGCTGCCATTACAGAAACATGGTGGGATGAAACACACAGCTAGAGGGATTTAAATTATTTAAAAGAAACAGACCAAGCAAAAGAGGAGGTGGAATTGCTCTTTATATAAGAAATAACTACATCTCTACAGAAATAGAGCACAAGAATGATGAAAACTGTCTTGAATGCATTTGGGTCAATATAAAAGGGGGATTTTTTAAAGATTTTTTTTAGATCTCAAAAATCTGGCATTTTAGCAGGGATGTATAATTTTTTTTATACTCACTGTATCTAGAATTATATCATACCTATAGTATCATCACTAGAGATGTCATGAAATGGAGAAACTGTTTGTGTCAAACCTGGAGCAAACCATTATATCATAGAGATCCTTCTGAACCATTTCAGATCAGCTATGGTTCAGCTGACTACTTTGCTAGTTTCAGATTTCAGACAAAACAAAATCCAGACAGACAAGTAGGGCAAGACTAGTACACATTGCCTCTTCACTTTCAGCCTCCTCATAGAAATTCCCAGCACAGAATATCCAACTGAACTACCACTGACATTTTCATCTTCCCTTCTCTCCCTGTTAATTTCTGCCAAAGGCCAAAATACACTTTCTTCTCAAGATCTACTCTCTCTCTCTCTCAGCTACCAACATCCTAGCATGGCATATCACACCAGACCCTCTGCCAGCAATGCTTTTGGTTGCCTTCTGCCCAAAGCAAAAGAGTCTCAAATACCAAACATGAATGTTTCAATTCAGGCCTAGGCACCGTGCAAAACACTATGCACATTGCTAAACCTCACTTACCAGAAAAATCAATTTCTTCTCTTTTCAAATACTGGCCCGTTTTTGGTAGCTTGAATGTTTGATTCTTGATTAGTCCTTGAACTAAGAGCTTATGAAAAGGTTCTCTAAGGACATAAAAATGTTGAAGTGGTCAAGATACGTTTCAAGGATATTCTATTTACATAATTTTGATAGTGGAATATCGCAACAAGCACATAAAGAACGGAGATTTGGGGCTTTCCAAAGTCAAATAATAAAAAACTAATAAACTGTACATCAATATATTTGAAGGATTTTTAAACTGGGGAATCATAGAAAGATAATATAGCTCACTGACTAATGATTAGAAACATGAATGCAAGAGTATAATAAAATTAGGAGCTATTCAATGAGGGAACTATAATGATGTACACTAGCTAGCTTTTCCTAATTTGGTGCCCTGCAGGTCTTTTGTTCTACAATTTCCATATTTCTTAGCAATCTTGTTACACAAGAAGCAGTCTGCCCAATCTTTAGACAGTAAGTGTTTCCTGTTGGATAATCCCAATTCTGAACAGCACGAAGGATTCAATACCAGTCATGAAAGCTAGGCAGATAGCAAATTCAGACTTGGATGTCAATGCTGTCCCCAAGAACTGTTTTAGTCAGATACCCTTAACTCAGATACTATTCCACTTCTTGCTGTCTAGTTCAAGAAACAAATGTTAGCAGCTGAATGCTAGAGTGCACACCATTCTGCAAGATATCGAAGGCAGTTACGTTCTTAGGTAGATAAACATATGCAGCTGGATGATTTTAGTAAAAGAACATAATATAAAATAATACACAAAATAATACAGATCAATTTCCCCAAGTAAATAGTCAAAATTGGTGAAATTGATAAATAGCAAAAGGACAGGACTTCTTTTTTAAACAGATATTTTGCCATTAAAAAAAATCTAAAACTTCCAAACTTTACTATACATGGAAAAGTCAACTTTAGATAAGGTTACATATGCAAGCTTAGATAGCCAGTTTGGTCTAGTGCAGTGTTGGCGAACCTTTTAGAGACCGAGTGCCCAAACTGCAACCCAAAACCCACTTATTTATCGTCAGGTGCCTGGTGGGCATGGCCCACTGGGTGGGCGTGACTGCGGTGGTCATGGCAGATTGGATGGGTGCGGCCACCTCAATGTTGCTCATGGGGAGGAACGCCTGTGGGGGGTGGGCAGGGATGGAGGAGATCCAGGGGGTCTCTGGCAGATGGGATGGTAGGCAGGAGGCTCGTCCTGTGGGGTGAGGCGAGGCAGGGCGGGGGTGCCATTGCCATGGGGCAAAGCAAGGGCTGGGGTGGCTGCTGCCTGACACCATCAGCCCCCGCACACAGAGGCCAGTGAATGCATGGGGGCTGATGGTGTCCATCAGCAAACAGAGTCTGCCGGCCCCTCAACCGGCATACTCTGGGGCTCCGCAGCCCTCCACCAGCAGTTCAAAGAAGCCACCTCTGAGCTGGATGGCTGGCCAACAATTGAGGAGTTGATGCAGTGGGTCGTGTCCAGGAAAAGGAGAGCATGCGAGGCCAGGAGGGACGGGATGGGGGGAAGGAAACCAGCTGTGCCAGGATGCATCCAGCCATGTGGGACCTCGGCGAGTTAGCAGGTGGCTGCTTGAAGAGAGATGGTTGCCATCTCTGGGGCATGGCAAGCGTGCCCACAGAGAGGGCTCTGAGTGCCACCTCTGGCATGCGTGCCGTAGGTTCTCCACCACTGGTCTAGCGGTTAAGGCACTAGGTTAGAAAACAAGAAACAGTGAGCTCAAGGGCATTAGCCAAGAAAGCAAGCTGGATGACTTTGGGCCAGTCTCCCTTAGTCCAACCTACCTCACATGGTTGTGATTGTGGGGAAAATAGATGGAGGGAGGGTGTGTTGGATACATTTGTTGCCTTGAGTTATTTGTAAGAATAATAAGAGTGGGATGCAAATAAATAAGTAAGATAAGCTTCCAGCTCAGACTTAATCTTTTAGGGAATGTTTTATTTTTTATTATATAGTGCAGATTCACATATATTCCCTTGTTGATTCAAGCTAAGTTTTCCATTTGTGTTGGCCTGCAGAAATTGTTACTTGAAAAGGGTCAAATTATTTTACCATCTATGGAATTAAGTGCAAATTCTTATTTGTAAAGATGAAGAAGAGGAACTAATGAACAAACAGCTTAAATAGAGTGCTTTTAAATGTATGAAGATCTGGAAACAGGTGATACTGAATTATTAGAAACTTTGCTTCCTAGTCTACTTTCATTTATTGTTCCATTCGTTAGCAGTTACTTATTGATGATATTAGAATTAGAGTTCCCTCTCCTGGTGATAGGAAAAAACCACAAGCTAACTGCTTGGCAATTAATTTAATGGAGAAGTTTGCTTTCAATTTTAGTTATGTTATATACTTTAGCACAATTCTGGACTATTATTTTTTAAATAGTTTGTATCACTGTCTATCCTTTAGTAGCTCTGATATAGCATAGTAACTCAGTGGGTTCCCTTTTTTGCTTGTTCTCCTGAGTAAGAAATGAAATTACTTGACATGGAATTTAAAGAAAACAAAAGAAAAATGAATGTACATATGATACATTCTGCATGTACATATATAAATGTATAAAAATGTGGACTTACCATCTAAAGATATAACATAAAAGAAATAAAATATGATTGGGCCAAAACAAAGTATCACTGCTTTCCCCCCCTTTTTTCATGTCTTTCTCCAGATGATATCTTTAGACACTAAACCCTTGGTTTAAGACTTTTTAAAAACAAGACTGTACATTAGCTATCCTTAGAGCACTTCATGCTGAAGAATGAGGAAATCCATTAATAAACAAATTGAGTAAATGCAGTGAAGGAGAAAGCATTTTGGCACAATGGATAATCTCTGCTTCACTTCTTAACCTGTGATTTCATGCCCTTCTCCTTATTTCCATACAAATCAATTTTATTCTCTCTGTCTGAGAGAGAGAGAGAGAGAGAGAGAGAGAGAGAGAGAGAGAGAGAGAGAATTTATATTGTGCATTTGATGAGAGGTAGATTGAGATCAGACACTGAATAGCTCAAAAGCTTCGTGTCTGAGTAGCATCTTCCCAGCCTAGTCTATCATTAACAAATGCATTATATTGTGGCCAGATTAGACTATGTACTTTTCTTCATTACTATATTCTAGGAATCAGGAATGAATATCCCTCTTTTCCTCATCATATTTTCTTTGTTTGCCTTTGTCACCACTGTATATATCCTCATGGGTCTAGTGTTCAGTAGATCGCATATACATTAAATCCAATATATTAAGCTCATATCTCAGTTAGTTCTCTTGACTGTACCACCAGAGCCTTATACATATATATAAATCTTTTTAATATTAATAATATTTATAGATAACTGACAATAGTAGATGTTGGACAAGTATTTTGGAAGAGAAAAAAAGACATCTTTTGATTCTCTGTTGAATACAGTAAAACTATTAAGTATATTGTTGAATCCAACTGACATCTGTGGGAAAGTGGTCAATAATTTATTAGGTGTGCATGCATATATGTATTGTGTACTCAAGCTTGTAGGCACATGTACACATGAACATACTTTTACATGCATATCTAGCCTTCTTTGAGAGTTGCATCTGAATAAGGATTAAAGCCACAGATACTAAAAGACTGACTTTGCCCTAGCCGTGCCACTTACTTGTGTTTAGTCATATTCTGATTATGACAAAAATGACTGAAAAACCTGGCAAAATACAAATGCAAGACTGCGTGCTCTTTTCCTCCAATGTACAAATCTACAGGCATCCAGTAATCAGCCAAATCTTTATCAAAAGGCCTAATAGGAAAAAAAGATTTAAGAAATAAACATTATTAAAGAATGTTAGAATTGCCTCAAGTCATAATAGTCACTAAAATATTATTATCCTGATTTAAAGGGTGTTGTTAATTCGAGTGCCATTAGGGGGCAACAAGAATATATTATATCACAACAAAATCTATTCTGAACATTCAGTGGCCACAACTCAAAAGATAGTACTTCCTTTTTAAGTCACATTGTATATGTGGCCTTGAACAATGGTAAAAGATGTCAAACAGCTCTGTAGGAGTTATCTAGGTCTGTGCTTTTGGCAGATGATCAAGCAGCTCTTTCAGGATAAGAATATTGATAGAAGTAGTCATTTAATACATAGGAATATGACTTTAAAAGTACTAATTTATTGTAAGGCAATTTTTTTTCCAGAATTACACACAAACACACACACACACACACACACACACACACACACAATAAATCAGGATTAACAAAATATTAACGTAAAATCATTTCAATGACAGAAAAAGAAGTCTCCACTGTAGAAATAAATGATGTCTTATGGATTAAGAACAAGTACTGAATCCAAATTATATCAGAGGAAACTGGGGAGATAAGGATAGATTTGGGAGATATTCAAATCAATATTGCTGTTACAAAAGAGGTAAAAATTTGAACTCTCCTAAAGCATCTTTAGGGACGTGGTGGCTCAGTGGGTTAGGACGCTGAGCTTGTCGATCAGATGGTCGGCAGTTTGGCGGGTCAAATCCCAAGAGCCGCGTAACAGAGTGAGCGCCTGTTACTCATCCCAGATTCTGCCAACCTAGCAGTTTGAAAGCACATAAAAATGCAAGTAGAAAAATAGGGACCACTACGGTGGGAAGGTAACAGCGTTCTGTGCGCCTTTAGCATCTAGTCATGCCGGCCACATGACCACGGAAACGTCCTCGGACAAGCGCTGGCTCTTCAGCTTTGAAATGGAGATGAGCACCGGCCCCTAGAGTTGGAAACGACTAGCACGCATGTGCGGGGGAACCTCTACCTTTACCTTTTTAAAGCATATTTAGCCATCTGAAATTTGATACAACACATTCAGGCAACACAGCTACACATGGCAATGTGTTTCTCTTTAATCTTGCTGTATAAGGAAAATAGAATATGGAAAAAGAAGAGGCTCTAGTTTTAGGATGAATAGCTCTAGTTTCTAATAATTTTACTAAAGTTTTACTAGGGTTCTTCACTAATGGTGTTTCAAGGGATATCTCCTGAAATAACAAGTTAGAGGATTGTTCTATGATTCTCTTTCTTCATTAACCACTGATGGATTCTTTGAGATGTAGCAGAATGTGGTATGGGAGGCTGGCTTGGTTCCTGATCCTTCTGCCTGTGCCTCCTGTTCATATCACACACATTGTATGCTGTAATCTTTAAATGATACCAATCCAAAAAAAGGCTTTAAACTGTTTTTCATTTGCTTTGATAACTTTTATCACTCCACTTAAGATTTACTAAAGAATGCTTCTATCAGAACTGTTCTCAAAAACGCAGATAACATGTTTTTGAAATCCATTACCTTGAATATCTTCTCCAGCATATCTGTCTTTCTGTCTATCTCTCTGTGAAACTTGGCAGATGATAACTTGCTTGCAAATCTCATTCAACTCTATTTTTATTGCAAATAAGTTAAATATATTTGTAATATTATCTCTTCTGAATTTAAATAAGTTGTATCCAAAACACTTTTTATCCTAAAGTAGCTGTCGAAAATCTGGAAAGTTTTGACAATACATATCTTTCCAAGAGGGGAGAGGTCCACAACAGGTAAGAGAGTACCTTATGACATTTAAAGCAATCAAAGGCTAATCTTTTTATATTCTGTATCTGCAGTGAAGCCAATAATAACTCGCAAGAGATTCTCTTAGAGAAATCTTTTTTTTAACTATGCTTAGCATAAGTTGAAGACAAGTACCGTAATAGAAATTTTAGCTAGAGAAGAACCTTCCTCCTAGGCTATAAAAAGACTAACCAGCCTATAGAACCATATATAAGTGTAAAATGAAAAACATCCAAAGTACTTACCTTTCAGAATTATGAGGATCAGTGTACCTTAAATAATACCAAGCTGAATCAACAAACGTATCCATTGTGTCAGTTTCTCTCCTTGCAGGCTTCTTACATCTGATAATAAATTATAATTGATATTTCTAAGGATCTATTAAGATAAAAGGGAATAGGAGGGGGGGAAGGGGGGTCCTGTTTTTTAAGACGGGAGACAATACATATGATCCAAACTGTGGACTACCGTTCTCTCTTCACTATCTATTGTGCTAATATAAGCAAATGGCAGTCTAATGAGATGTAAAATCCTTAGGTCCTTACTGAGGAAATCAGAAACTCAAAAATATTCAATAATATTCCTATTGTGATTAAGAAAAGAATGGATTCCCATATTACCTTTTATTTTATTTTATTTTATTTATTAAACAAATTTATATAGCTGCCCAACCACTCCACAGGTGATTTTGGACACTTACAACAACAAAAATCTGTAACATAAAAATCATTAAGATCCCACATTCTTGCACCCACATGGCAGCAGTATCATAATAAGATCAACCACTTAATCAGCTGCATCTCCTGTTTGTGGTCCTTAGGCCCATTGATAAAACCATGTCTTCAGGGCTTTTTGGAAAAGCAACAAGGGTGGAAGCTGTTTGTACTTCTGGGGGAATGATATTCCACAGAGAAGGCATCTTGTGGACCCACCAAATGTGCAACCCTAACAAATGTGATCTGCAACATACTCTGCCTTCCCGTCCTGATGGGCTGGGTGGATATAAAGGATGAAAGAGGGTCTTTCAAATAGCCTGGCTCCAAGTCATGTAAAGTTTTAAAGATGGTAACCAGCACCTGGAAGCAGATTGGCAGCAAATGCAGCTCCCGCAAAAGAGGTGACACATGCACAAGTCTAAGTTTAAGCAAAAGTGTTCAGGCTGATGAATTCTAACTCAACTAAAACTTTTGGATACTCTTCAAGAGCAGCCCAAGGCAGAGCACATTATAATAGTCCAGACAAGATAGACTTCCCATTTTAAAAAATCCTTTGTACTGGGCTTAGGATTTATTCTACCGCTTGCTCTCTCTGTCTGTTGAGACCACTGCCATGTAAAGCATTAATAATCAATTAATTTTGTCTTGATAATCTTAAACAATGTCTCTATTAATCATCTTGTCACAATTATCTTAGTATTAAAGAAGCATCAGCTGCCATTGGGTTTTTAACGGGAAATAAGTACTACTAAATTAATATGGAGCCATCCTTTTTTTTTTTTTTGCAAAGGATAGGCAACACTGAATTATTCCATGATTTCCAATTAGCATGGCCAGCAGCAAGAAAATTATGTTATTGCAGCCACAACAATTAGATGCCTCGGGAAGCTTATTCCTGGTCTTGAACAAATAATTCTCTTTCTTTTTCCCACATGCACACCTTCATATTCCAGACTTCACAAGGGCTGAACACATAATTCCCTAATGCTGAACTTCACTGAATACTGAATCACAGCATACTCTGTGGAGAAAATTCTGTTAATAGGAAGAAGGAGAATGCCAACACCTAAATCTTAGAACTTATGGCTAGATCAATACGATGCAGGTTAAAAAAAACAGATGATCACTATTAAAAGAAAAAAAAATTATGTTTTTACTCTTCTTACTGACTGGATTAACTATACCAGAGCTTTTCAACCAGTGGTACGGGTACCACCTGCAGTACATTGGCACCTAGCAGGTGGTACGTGACCATCCTAGAGAAGTGGTAGGGGGAGAGGGGAATGAGCTGAACCAGTGGCAGCACTACACAAGCCTGAGCAAGAGATGGCTGGAGCTGCAGGGCTGAGTGGAAGCTCCAGGATCAGCGCCAGGCTCCAGCTGGAGCTTGGTGCTGATCCTGGTGCTTCTGAGCCCAGAAGAAGCGCTGATCAGCTGGAATTTTGGAGCATCTCCAGGGTCTTGTGATTTACATTCAGATGCTTGGCAACTGATTCATATTTATGATGGTTACACTGTCCTAGGGTCATGTGAAGTGACCAAAACCTGCTGCAATCACCCAGCAGAGGGGGGGAATAAAAAACAAACACCCCACCCCACCTCACCAGGTTTTGACACCTTGCTAGGCGACTGGTGGTACTCGGATGTTGCCATATGGCAATTAATGTAATAAAGAAGATTATAAAAAAGAATGTATGATTTTAGATAAGAGGCAAGGGTGTTTTTCAAGTTAAGCACTGATTAATCCTCTTCTGTAACAGAGAATTACTATGGTCTAAATTTCCCAGTAACATTTTTAAATTAGCTGTTTTTAGAGGAAGACTGCTAATGACTCTAAAGAAATAAGAATTTCTCAAGATTGCCAGTGTCTGAACTTCACTTTTTAACTTGAATGCTCCTTGCAATAGCAAGAGTAAAGAATGAGCTGTGAGGAGTTACAATACAGAGGTATTACCAGAAGGAATCTATTCAGAACCTCTTTGAACTATCAAGAGAAAGTGACAGGTTTACTGCTTCTGTGTTCTGAAGTATGAATGGTTTCAGATCACTTACAGCTCTGGCAAGGCAGCCTAATAATAACAAATTCATCATGTCACCTTTGCTGAGAGCAGTGTTCCATAATGCACATGATGAAGAAACAGTCTCCCAAGGACTGTTTTTCCACTCACCAACCTCATGCCCTTAAAGCAGACATGTCAAACTCGTGATGTCACGTGACGTTGCGCAACGTATCAGAGTTTTTTCCCCATTGTTGGCAATGGAGTCGGTGCGGTTTCCTGATAACGCATCCGGCCTGTGAGCCGGCAGTTTGACACCCCTGCCTTATAGAGTACAGATTTAATTTCCTCAATGAATATGTAATGTTCTGAATCTGAATTATATTCTTATAGACCAAACAAACAAGAATTTTAAATGTGGCCTGTATAAAATCCCTAATTTAAATGCCCCTTATACAGAACAGCAGTAGGTCTCAGACTAATTGCAAAAATATAAAGCAATTCATGCATTAAAATTTTCTAATGCAGACAGTCTTTTGGAACACAAGGCAATAGCTTTTAAGTTTCTATGTTTGAAGAGTAAATAAAGCAAATATATATATTTTTAGACAATGTAAAAGAAAATTGTGTCTGTAGTATCTTGCTGCAAACAAATGAATGCAGTTCCTTAATTTCTAATGTTAAAATAATAAAAAAGAAGGTAGTAATGGATCTTACTTAAACTCTAAAAATAGATTTCTTCTGTTTTTTTAGCAGCTGCTTAACCTCCCAAAATGCAAAAACAGTACAGTAGTTAACAATTTCCTCCTAGACAAACTATGGTTCAAAGATGTAATGTGTAAACATTATTTTATTTTTAACTGAGCTGAACTATTTAATAATATGAGATTTTTTAATTCTAATTCAGGGCAGAATATTTTTAAAAAACCATTAAATATTCAGCACAATGAAACAACATAAAATCTAAAAGGTTGTGCATAATATGAAGGACCAACCTGAATGTAAACATTAAAATATTAAATATACAGAAAACATACTCACCTTGGACATGGACAATTAACCCAGTGTGAAATGGAAAGTAAAGGTGAGGCTTCTTTTTTCTTGAAGGAAATAATGCTGGGCAATTGCACAGGTAAGTCCTCATAAGGTACAGGAACGGTCCCACAATTCTGACAATGAATGATTGGAATAGGGGTGCCCCAGTAACGCTGACGTGAGATCAGCCAATCTTTTAGTTTATTACTTGTTAGGAATCCTCCTATGTTTTTATTTTTGGTTTGCTGAATGATCGCATTTAATGCCTTTTCTCTAGTCATACCTGTAAACTGTTTTACAAAAAAAAAAAAGACATTGCATAATTTGGAAGCTATTTAATCTGAATAATTTAACATACCCTATACAGATTGCCTTTAAATTAGTTTCATTTATTATTGTATTCTGCAAGTTTTAAAAAAATGCCTGATATATTACAGTACAGTACAATATGGAGTTGACTATACTAAAGCCTTTGATTGTGTGGATCATAACAAACTGTGGCAAGTTCTTAAAGAGATGGGTGTACCAGACCATCTTATTTGTCTCTTGAGAAACCTATATGTGGGCCAAGAAGCAACAGTGAGAACTGGACACGGAACCACTGATTGGTTCAAAATTGGGAAAGGAGTCCGGCAAGGCTGTATACTGTCGCCTAGCCTATTTAACTTATATGCAGAGCACATCATGAGAAAGGCAGGGTTAGAGGAATCAAAAGTTGGAATTAATATTGCCGGAAGAAATATCAACAACCTAAGATATGCAGATGATACCACTCTAATAGCAGAAAGTGAAGAAGAACTAAAGAGCCTCTTGTTGCGGGTGAAGAAGGAGAGTGCAAAACTTGGGTTGAAACTTAACATTAAGAAAACCAAGATCATGGCATCCGGCCCTCTCAATTCCTGGCAAATAGATGGGGAAGAAATGGAGGTAGTGACAGATTTTATTTTCCTGGGCTCCAAGATCACTGCAGATGGGGACTGTAGCCAAGAAATTAAAAGACGCTTGCTCCTCGGGAGGAAAGCAATGGCAAATCTAGACAGCACACTAAAAAGCAGAGACATCACCCTGTCAACAAAAGTGCATATAGTCAAGGCTATGGTCTTCCCAGTTGCAATGTATGGCAGTGAAAGCTGGACCATAAAAAAGGCTGAGCACCAAAGAATTGAGGCCTTTGAACTATGGCGCTGGAGAAGACTCCTGCGAGTCCCTTGGACTGCAAGGCGATCAAACCGGTCAGTCCTAGAGGAGATCAACCCTGACTGCTCTTTAGAAGGCCAGATCCTGAAGTTGAAACTCAAATACTTTGGCCACCTAATGAGAAGGAAGGACTCACTGGAGAAGAGCCTAATGCTGGGAAAGATTGAGGGCAATAGAAGAAGGGGACGACAGAGAATGAGGTGGCTGGATGGAGTCACTGAAGCAGTAGGCGTGAGCTTAAATGGACTCCAGAAGATGGTAGAGGACAGGAAGGCCTGGAGGAATGTTGTCCATAGGGTCGCGATGAGTCGGGCACGACTTCGCAACTAACAACAACAACAACAATATGGAGAGGAATACTATGCTCAAATTATTTGCAGGCAGCATGGAAGAATGGGGAGATAAAGCAGAAACTCACACTAAAATACCAACCTCTCCAGAGTTTATCAGTTTCTCTGAGCCATCTGGAAGTGTTTCAATTACTTCAGCAAAAGCAAGGCCCAATTTTTTAGCAACTTCAGCATCATCTGGACTAATGCAAGGGATTCCTGGAAAGAAAGTTTTATTTAAAACAAGCTTTCAACATGATTTCCACTTTTGTGTGAGTATACAAAAGTAGCTTTCCTATTAAGAGTTTATCTAACAATAGTAATTATATGCTCTGGTGACTACTTCTATTCTTCTGAAATCATTCTATTTCTTTAAGCCTGCAGTCTTCAAATTCAAAGTGCCTTCACCTTCTTTAAACTAAGATTTTTGTGTATGTATAAAAGTTACATATAAACATACGGTAACTATACAAGAATCAAATCAATATATATTATATGAAATTATTTGTCTTGTTTTTATCTATACTGTACATTCCAAGTAGCAAATATACCTAATACTCCTTCTTTTGTATTTTTTCTACAATAACCCAACTCCATGAAATGGATTGTGCTTACAAAGAGTGACTGGCCCAAAGTTATCCAGCTGACCTTCATGCCTAAGGCAGGACTAAAACTAATGATCTCCTGGATGTCTTAAAAATCTAAATGTACTAACTATAATGATAACTATGTTAAGTAGATCTTTACTTCTTTTTCAAGTGGTGCTCTTGTAGTCAAAGATAGATAATTTTAATGTAAATTAAACTGAAATAAAAATAACAGTGATGGTCTGTTTTACTAACCTATTTTAAAATCAAGGCAGCCTTCAAACTCTGATTTTGCTGAGATGACTACAGGAATTTCCTGATTGGTGAGTAAATTCATAGCAGTCACTGAGGTAAGAGAGTCTGTAAAATGTAGTTTGTAGGTATTGAAGCATTATTTTACATGGTATATTACTCCATCAATAATATCTAAGATAGATAAATCATACAATAATAGATATAGGTATTGCAGATGTCAGGAAGTAGAAGAAACTTCTTACCACATGTGGTGGACATGTAAAAAAATACAAAAATACCAGAAATACATCCAGCACATAATGCAGAAATATTAAAGTTAAAATGAAAGAACTTTTTTATTAGGAATAATTTCAGAAAAATATTAAATATAATAATTTAATGAGATATATGTTTACAGGAGCAAGAATAAATTATGCTCACTAATGGAAAAAGGAAACATTTCTGACAATATCTGATAAGGAATTCTTGGAAACTTGCAAAACAGATAGCAATGGCAAGCTAACAGTAATAATAGAAATTTATCTAAATTTAAGAACCATTCCATATATGTAAAATGCATCATGCAGTGTGGCAAATAATTTACAGACTGTCTCAAAGGTTTTTCCTTGAGAAAGAATAAAATGTGTTTCATTTCTCATCCAAGAAGCTTCATCAGTCATTCATTAGGAAAAATCAGTCCAGTTGCCTTTTGAAAAAGCACCTTTGAGACAACTATGACCTAGATCAGGGCTTTTCAACCTTTTCACAGATTGTACCACTTTTAAAAAGGTAAAGGTTCCCCCGCACACGCGTGCTAGTCGTTTCTGACTCTAGGGGTCGGTGTTCATCTCCGTTTCAAAGCCGAAGAGCCAGCGCTTGTCCGAGGACGTCTCCGTGGTCATGTGGCCGGCATGACTAGACGCCAAAGGCGCACAGAACGCTGTTACCTTCCCACCGTAGCGGTCCCTATTTTTCTACTTGCATTTTTACGTGCTTTCAAACTGCTAGGTTGGCAGAAGCTGGGACAAGTAACAGGCGCTCACTCTGCTACGAGGCACTCGGGATTCGACCCGCCAAACTGCCGACCTTCTGATCGACAAGCTCAGCGTCCTAACCCACTGAGCCACCGCGTCCCTGTATGTACCACTTTTAGGACATGACAATATTTGAGTACCACCAGTGCTTAGCAAGGTGTCAAAAACGTGATGACTAAAAAAAAAGAAAGAAAAGAAAAAGGGGGAGGGACTTTGGGTTTTACTGATTAGATTCATTTGTTGTTATAGAAATATTATGGAAAAGAAAAAAGTTGAGGTTCAATGTTAATGCTTCCTTCTACTGCAACAGAGGAAGTCTGTTCTTTTTCCCTTCTCCCACCTTTTTCCTCCTCACTGTGTCCTACTATTTGCTTTTGTATTTTATTCTATAATCTAATAAAATATTACAAACTGTAGGAAAAAAAGGGAAAAATTTCTTCGGTGGCTATTCCTTTGCTGAATCACTTTGCCTTTGCATTGACAAATGTATGATGAATTTATCCATGTTTATTAATATGCACCATTACCAGCTAGCTCAGGGGTCTTCAAGCTTAGCACTTTTAAGACTTGTGGACTTCAACTCCCTGAATTCCTCAGCCATCATGGCTGGTTGAGGAATTCTGGGAGTTGGTCCACAGGTCTTAAAGTTTGTAGACCCCTAAGCTAGCTGGTTGGACTTTCTTCCTCTCTCCCTTTTGAGCTCTTTCCACAGTGTAGTAAGAATGCACCCACCCCGGTAATCCCTTCCCTGTACCCTTAGACACAGGAATCAAGTGCAAAGCAAGAAAGGCTCACAAAATAAAGAAATACATAAACTCTGTTTTTTTTTCTTTTAAGCTGCAATGTGTCATGTGTCACAATGTTGCAATTCAAGACTGAAAGGCTCCAGCAATTGCGAAAAGCTTTAGCCTTAAATTAAGCCTGTTTACCTTTAAAGAAAACTTTCTAAAAGCCTTTGACAGACTCACGATAAGGGTGTAAAACTAATTACATTTGTTTAAAGGGATTAAACCTACGGAAATCAACACTTTGGACTCATTGCTAGCCTAAAATACAGACTAAAATATTCCAATTAACCAAAGCACACAAAGAAGCCTCTGAATTAAAAAAATGCTATAAAAACTGTACAAAAATCCTTATGGTAACCCAATCAAGCTGGCAGCTGATCCAGAACTAAATAAATGTTCTTAGTAATAACTGAACAATTGTAAAATTATGTTTCTTTTTTAACTTCAGATTGAATTTGGTTTCCCAATTCTCAACAGTGTTCTAAAGACTAATATGTATTACACACTCTGGCCACTGCAAAGGAACTTTAATTAATTTCTTACTTGAAAGAATCCATGAGAATTAAAACCTTTAACATATCTCTATCAAAACTTCAACAATATTTTTAAAGTGGACATTTCTGAGATAAAGAATTGGAATCTCTGATAAAGTAGCATGAATAGATTCGTGTTCTTAAAAATATTAAAATGGTATCTATAAATCTGAGATTATGGTTGATTCATCAAAAAATGTAGAGTGTATAAGGTTCCCAAAAAATGAATCTGAAAGAATAGATACCAATTTTCTGTGCTTGAATATATAAGAAAATTGTTATATGATCTTTTGGTATTTTTTGAGACACCTTATTAAGGTATATACTGTAAACATTTGTCTTAAATATTAAAGATGTTAATGTAATGTTGAATTTTATGCAAAAGCTTAGGGATATAACTGTTTATCAGGAATGGGGGGAAGGGATAAAGAATTATATTTAGAAAACCAGACGCTAAGGAATGATCGTCAGGCATGTGTGATCTGTTTCAAAAAATATTATCTACTAATCAAAGGATGCTGTAATATGTATTTTATGAAAAAGATTTTGTAACATTTGAAATAAAATTTGTACTGTTCATATTATTAAAAAATGTAAAGGAGTCCCTTTATAATCAGCAATGACTATAGGGAGTGGTGCTCATCTCTGTTTCAAGGACATTGAGCCAGGGCTGTCTGAAGACATTTCCGAGGTCATATGGACTATATGCTAAGGTGCATGGAATGCTGTTACCTTTCCACTGAAGTGGTATCTATTTATCTACTTGTATTTGCATGCTTTCAAACTGCTAGTTTAGAAGGAGCTGGGGCAAGTAATGGGAACTTACCCAGTTGCGTGGTGCTCGGGTCTCAAACCCAGGCTAACAGCTGCTTTTGAACTGTTGGGTTAGCAGGACATGAGGTGAGGACGGGAGCTTATCCCCTCGCAAGGTGGTCAGGTTTCGAACCTGGGCTGTTGGTTTTCCAACTTCTTAATTTCTAAACCAGGGACTGTTGATGAGTATAAAATATAAGGTAGGTTTTTCCATCTTTGTGTTTTTACTGGTTTGGGTTGTCTTTCTTTTTATGCATACATTTGTGTATGCATAAAGTTAAAAAAAGAGGAAGGTTTAATGTTATGTTTTGCTATTAACTATGCATAAAGCCATCTTTGAAGATCAAATGTTATTTGTTTGAAGTGAGATCAACATTTTTCAACTTGATTAGATTTTAAAGAATACCAAAGCTGTTTCCCACTTTTTTCCTCTTCAGTTAATTCCCCCCTCCCGAATTATTATTCTCCAAGGCTTTATGAATAACATCACAATGGAAATTAATAGGCAAAGAGATCTTTTTAAATTTTTATTATTATTCTAAGAGATTTTTGTTCTTTAAACTTTTAAAAGATTTTTCCTTAAAAATCCATATATTGTTTACATATGAGTATTTATGTTTCAGCTGTTTTGCTTACTAGTTTGTTCTTTTAAAAGGGACCATTTCTCTCTTTTACTCTTGACTAATGCAATAAAATGTTATATTCTAATTAATAGGAGCAAAAGCAAACATTTCAGGGGAAAATTAGCTATATACAGTAGTTATAGTGATCACCTTGATTGATAACCATAATTCATGTTATGAATTGTACTATTTGCTTTGAATATGTGTTGTGATAATTTTGAAAGAGAACCATTATAATTCAGATTATATATGTATCTATTTTTTTGCAGGTGTGCCTTCTCATCATGAAATATGGTATGTGTGAACTGACCAATTCTGATTGATCAAATCATGCAATATTAAAATGGACAGTAAATAGAATAGGGAGAGAGAGAAAAAATCACCTTTTCCTTGAATAAATTCCCTCTGGAAGATTTCTTTCAGATGGCTATTTCCGTGTAACAATCGATGATTAGGTAAGATATACAAATGGGATGAACCATATATAGCTTCAGGTGCTGAGGCATATGCTGCTACTGTTTCTCCTGTTGATTTATTATTAATCTATCAAACAAGGAGGTAGGATTATCACAGTTTATTCAAAACATCATTTCTTTGCAGGTATATCTGAAAGACTGAAGACATACCAGTTGTGTTCTGAGGACCATATTTTGCATCTGAAAATATCATACCCTGGTTTGATTTGGATATAGTGCTAAACTCTACTTTGTTTATTTTGACGATGGTTTGATCGAATTTCTGTACCTAATCAAGCTGGCCAATTATAGTTTGTAATCATTAGCTAAAATCATAAATGAACTGTAGTTAATTACTTTGTGAAACTTGGCTTGTGTTCACCTCTTAGAAATTAAACAGAGAAAAGAAGAGTGTCTTGTTTATTCATTTCAATGAATGAAATTACTCACATTATCTTGAGAGCTTTTTTCTGGGGCTTTCACATAATTTCTTCCTTGCCTAAAAAGGCTTTTACCTGTGCATTTTCTTATTAATAGGTTTTTATTAAGGTGGCCATACGTACTTTTATATTTTACGAGCCATATCTAATAAGGGCTACCTATTGAAAGTTCCCCTTTGCTCTTAAATGCAACTATAGCCTTCTCCATCATCAGAATTCATTTACTTTCTGCTCTCAGAAAGCACACCAGTGGGCATTTCAATTACTCTTCATACAAACCAGTTTCAAAGGACTCTACCCATATTTCACAGATAACTTCTAATAGCTTTCAACCATTTGTAATATATACTTCTCTCAGTGATTTCCAAGGAACAACTTACTTTCAGCATAAACTCAAAATAGCATCCAGTGCAATCTCCAAGCCAATTAGCTTGCATTTCCTTTATTCCATACCATTTGGGGAGATCTGACAAGCCATCAAGCAGGTCCTGCAACAACAGGAAGAAGACATTTTAAATCTTTGACATTAAACATGCACAGAACAAATTGTGTATGGCCTCTACATATTTAAAACAGTACGCAATGAAAAATACACAGCCAGTTGGCATCTGCAATTGGTTCTAAAGATAGTACAGAGATAGTGTTTTCCTTTAATTTTAATAGTTTCTATGGTATATAAAAGACTACTTAGGTTTAGCATTAATTTCAATAGTGTAAAAGAGTTCCCAGAGCTTGGAAAAAAGTTATCTGCACATTCCCCCTTTATCAGGAAGATGATGGTCATCTCTCTGCTTTATTAATGGATAGTTAGCAAGAAGATCAAGGAATCCCCATCCTAATGATAAATAGGATCCTAAAGTCAACGTATCTTCTTTTCAAGACTACTATAACCTAATCCGTTTTCTCCTTGCAATACATTTGTAATAAAATTCAGAGAATTTTAGCTTTTTTAGTAATAAGCAGCTTCCGGGACCTTGAAAATCAAGCTCAAAATTACATATAGTAGGATTATTATAAGCATTAGAATAATGTGAAGTATTTGCTTTATGTTTCCCTCTTGGAGAGTCTTAATTTTATCTATTGTCAAGCTAAAGATGGAAGTGCTAAATCCTCATGTCAGACAAGCGCAGAACAGAAATATTAATACAACAAGAAAATACAATGCTGAGTTTTGCTATAGATATGTAGTTGTAAGAAAGCTGCAGGAATTGTGATCCAAAACAATCCAAATGGCATACTCTACCAGTCTAAAACATCTCAGGAAATTCAATAGCAACATATCAATTAATAATAATAGAACCAAATTGGCACCTGAGACATCAGCTTTCTTAATTGCACATTGGGCGCTTTTAAGGTTCTCTTTGGGGGGGGAAATGTCTTATTTTGTGGCTGTCCACCCGTTCTCTCCATCTGCTTGCCCACAGCCGCAACGGCTTACAGTGCTTCCCAGGGCAGACACACTTTTCACCCTGATGGAGAGGCAGAGGCATGGGGGGAGGCAGGCAATCTGGATGTGCTCCGCAGCCACCTGGCTCATGGGAGGCTTGCACAGTGGCATCGGCAGCAGGTGAAGGTAGAATCAAAGGAGGAAGGAAGGTGATCCCGGTGCACCAAACACTCCATTCCACTGTCTTTTGACTTGCCCGCGGCTGCGCCGGGATCGCCTGCCTCCCCCGTCCCTCTGCCTGCACTGCCAAGCAAGCCTCCCGTGAGCCAGGCGGCCACACAGCACGTCTGGAGCGCCTGCTTTCCCCACATCTCTGCCTCTGCGCTTAGACTTACCTGAACTGTGCCAAGGGGCTGGTGGGCTGCAGCTACTGCTGGACACAGTTGGCCCCCATGTGCTCGCCGCCTCTTTTGCTGGCCACACCCATCCCCCATCTTATTTTGGGGGTAGGGCTTATAATAGGCTCACCCGTAAAAATAAGGCTAGGGCTTGTTTTGGGGGTTGGTCTTATTTTTGGAAAAACACAGTATGTGTATTTTAGTTTACATAAGTCTACTAAACCAACACAAAATTATTAAATAGAATTCCAGTAAAAAACAGAAGCCAGGCTTCTGTTATAAAGAAATTTATCAAAAGAATAAATAAGAGTATGTTCAAAGGTTCTCAGCATATATTAAGAACCTATCTAGAAACACTCATATAATATAAAGAAAATGAAGAAAATAACAAGTTATTATTCGGCTTCAAAAGCAAGAACAACGGATGTTACAGCAATCAAAATCATCTGAGTAAAGACAGAAAGAACTTTAATAAATACCAGAAATGTACATGAAAATGATGTGTTAAAATCAGAACATTTAAGCTGACAATTTTGAGGGTGAAGATGACATTTATTTAACGCATCCACAATATTTTAAAATGCTATTTCAATAGACTAATGGGACACAATTAGTTTGCAACATGCAGATTTAGATGTACCTTTCTAAATATTATTCTGCTAAATATTTTATGACTGATAGCCATGGTGCAAAATTCAAATAGGACAACATTCATTTTTCAGAAATATATGTAGAATAATATAAAACATATTATTTTAAATTTATATAAAGGTATCAGTAAAGGTTTCCCCTGTCCAGTTGTTTCTGATTCTAAAGAGTCGTGCTTATCTCCATTTCTTAGCCAAAGGAGCCAGAGTTGTCTCAAGACACTTCCAGGATGACTATACTAAGGTGCATGGAATGCTATCACCTTCCCACTATTTATCTACTTGCATTTGCATGTTTTTGAACTGCTAGGTTGGCAGCAGTTGGGACAAGTAATAGGAACTCACTCAGTTGCGTGGTGATCGGATCTTAAACCCTGGCCGTCAGCTTTCCAGCACAATTTCACCATCTTTAACTGTTGAGCCATTGTGCCTCTTCTTAAATTAAATCAATCTATAAATATAATGCTATATTCTATGGTGCTTTTTCATTAATATTATAAATAGATCCAAGAGGAAATAATTCGTGGAAAAAAAGCAGTAGGCATATACAATTAGACACAACTCATACAAAATTGGAAATGGACAGAGGTAAATTATATCAATTAAGACTGTATTTACGTAATACTTCAAAACTTCAGTGTTTAATCGATTCCCCCCCTCTACCTATTCCATCAGCTATTCCCATGTTCTCAACCCAGCCACATAAGGGAGCCTAAAGCTGCAGCAGCAGCTATTAGCCCACAGCAGGCTGATATAGTTTATAGGTTTTTTCCCCTCTTCTACCCTGTGTCAGTAATTTTGCTGTCTGGTTTTAGGATACCTTGTGTGGCTTAGTGAAGGAGGCTAAGGCAATGGGGGGAATGCCTCAGGGAATGGGGCAGGCCTTAGGAGGCCCAGGGCAGGTAGACCTGTTCTATGCTAGGCCTCCGAAAACTTCCCACCACCACTGAACCAGTCCAATGTACAGTTTAACCACCTGCATATTTCTTTAAAGCTTCATGAGAGCAGGGGTGGGCTTCATTAAGTGAAGTCTTCACCATTTTCAACTGTAATGGGCAGGCTCCATTATAGTCATACGTTGGGACTATTCATACATCAATACAGCTGGCATTATAGACCTGGCATATCTGGTTGTTGCTATATCTGTATATGCCAAAATATGCACCATTGGGAATTATGAATATCTTTAGAAGAATGAGGGCAGGTAGAGGAAGAACCATCAATGGAACTAAATGTGACTCCTAAGGACAAAGCCTGCTTCTTAGTGGAGTTGACAATCATGCTAAAAGCAGCTAAATAGAGGAAACAAAAAAGGCAATCAATAACAGGCACAACTGAATCCTTGCAAACAAGCTTGTCTTTATAATCCTTGCTATAATCTCAAATAGCTAAAACAGGTAGCTACTTTAAAAAAATTCTTAGTTAAAAGTACATATCTCTACTTCAAGGATTTGATCAAATTTCACCTGATCTCCTTTATAGTAAAGAATATTTTAACTATTTACGAAAAAAATGTGATAATGTATTCCACCAAAAAGAACTAGTTTATATTTAGCAAAATTTATGCCCAATCAGTTTATTGACTACAAACTATGTGTTCACTGTGTCTTCTTCCCTGCTTTGTCCTTCCTCCATTATCATATCTTTCTTTAGCTAGTTTTCAATAGCTTAATTTGATTTTAAAATTCACAATGTGAATTAAAAAGTTCCAACTAATACTGAGAAAGTCTGGAAGCATAATCACGATATCTACCCTGATGGGTAAATAATGACTGTGTCCCACCTTCCTTTTGATGGTCTATTACCTAATAAAGATTTGATGGGTGGGAATCATTAAATCAGTTTTCTGATTTGGATGTTACAAGAAACTGAGGCTTTAAGAGAAAGAGAGTCTTAATGAATACAGTGAGCAATAAAAGAAGGAAAATGAAGCAAGGCAGGTAAGTACTGTATGGGTACATGACTTGTACCTGGGCCAATTGACCATCATTTGTTGGATTGTTACATCTGCACTTAATTAAATGAAAATTACATGAAAATTATATGAGCAGGAAAAATAAAACCAAAAGACTTCTGAAAGAGCTACATGATCCTTTTTTAAAAAGAGCTTAAACTTTAGATTAAAGAAAACAGACTGAATTCAGCTTCCAGGTAGATAGTAAATTTACAATTTATCTCACAATAAAGGAAGATAATTTGGTTCAGATGGTTAAGAAGATGCAAGTAAAAAATCCAAAACACCAAGCTTGAATTTAGCCACATAAAATAAGGTGGTCCTGTTTTACAAATTAAAGAAAAATCTAAACTAATTACTTTTAGACTGGAACTAAAGTATAGGGTATCCAATGTGGGATATGAAGGATGAAAAATTTCACTGGTATATTTGAAAATAAAAATTGTAAATAAACATAAAAGGAAACAACACTAATTTCATAAAGTAAGTGTACTAAACAAGTCTATATACCTTCATGTATCGAAACGGGGACAATTTTAACCAGTTTTTCATTTCTGTCAGGCATTTTGATATTAAACAGATAATGAAAATAAAACAGCCATTAAACACTAATCCATATCTATTTTTGAATGTAAAAAGTGACAGGAGAAGGAAGAACTTCTTTTACTCTTTTTCAAACTATCTATTATAAGGCATAATTCTAGCACTACAGGAAGGAATCTTGACATGGTTGGAAAGTGGCAGTCAACAGTACCAGTTGCTAGGAGACAGTGAGACAAGGGAATTATAAGGTGGATGTTTCAAGCAAAGTAATGACCTAGATTGAAAACTGATCTGAGATGTTGCAAAGAAAAATGATTATTATCCAGAAGATTTCATTTTTTCTCACTCTCTTTCATTTTCCCCCTTCAAAAATGATTTACATAGTGAAATTATCCTCTATTGAACATCAAAACCAACATGTGACTTATTAAAAATAAGAATTAAAAATAATTCTTCCAACTTATTGAAAACTACTAATAAGCCATAAGTATTGAAAAGTTTATCAAAATAATATGAACTTTTTTACAAAAAAAATAAGCCACTGATAAACGAGCATTTTTTTCTTATCTTTGTAATATAACCTCCCAGCTGATTCACCAAATGGAAGCTCTGAATAGCAAATCAAAGGAAAGGTCTCTGACAGAAGAAGGAGGGGGAAGATGGGTTTGTACCTATAAATTCATTACAGAATTCATATTGGGGCAACAAATGTATTTAATAGGCAGTTAAGATCACAAAATAGCAAAAACTTTTCATTAGATAAAATGCTGAATAATATTTTTAAAGGGGGGAAGTAATGGAGAAAAAATATTGTCAAACATGGAGTCTGCATTTAGCTAAAGTCTCTTGGAATGTGTGAATTGTACAGTATATAGTGAGTTGATAAATCATGAAAAATAGATGGTGTTTAGATTTCTATTAAGAAAAAAGAGAAATAGATTTCCCGGCATTTTTGAGAACATACACTTCAACTAGTGTCTCAACTGTATTTCCAGTATCAGGCAAGGAATATGTTTAATAGATGAAAACAAAATACAGAGTAACTAGACAGATATTATATTATATTATATTATATTATATTATGTTATTATATTTATTATATTATATTATAATATTATTATATTATATTACATTTTATTATGTTATATTATATATTATAATTATAATTATATTATATTAATTATATTATATTACATTTATTATTATTATTATTATTATTATTATTATTATTATTATTATTATTATTATTATTATTATTATTATTATTATTACATACACCATACCATGCCATACCTGAAAATAGTTTTAGAAGCTGTTTTAAATTGCTAAAAAATAATAAACCAAATTATAGGTCTTACTTGGTGGTTGGGTCCAATAATTGGTATCTCCATTTAGAGATGAACAAGACATAAAGATTTCATCACCACTAGAAAGCACATGCCTGAACTTCATCTAGACTTTTATTTATATTTGAATCTCATAATATTATGCTCATTACTCTACAGAAGTTGGGGGGGGGGAGAGCACACATTTAGCCCACTGCTGTTTTGTTGATTAAGCTTGTCTTACATTACTGAATCCATTGCAGAAAGCATTGAAGATATATGAAAGAAATCAAATGGATCTGTCAAATATTAATGATAAGGGACACATTCTTTCATTACAAATGTTTAAAGCACACAGATTAGTTTTTTAAAAAATAAATCTCAGGTTGAAGTTAAGGAAGCTTTCCAATTTGCCATAAAAGAATACCAAATATTCCCTAGTTCTCAAAAATAGTTCTAATATCATATCCAACTATTTTTGTCTATACAGTAGATCTTCAGCAAATAATATGATCTCTCTCTGTCTCTCTCTCTCTGTGGGAAGTTACTTCATTTAAATACTGGTATGCAAGGAAGGCTGAATCCCCAAAATTGGGCAAAGGCATATTCTCTTAGTGGAGATAAATCAGGATTTAAGACATTCAATTTATCTTTGTCACACAGAATGTGTTTCATTTGTTACTGAATATAAAGAAACTGCCATAAAAGGACAAATTTTATTAGGTTAGCATGACCTATCATTTTAACACATTTGTTCGCAATAAAAGACATTATTAGAGAAGCAAACTGCCCTAAGAACATTACATTAATGCAACTCTATCCATTTTTGTAAGCAGTTATAAAGGCACCACAGGAGAGAGGAGAAAAGATATACAGTAATTCTATACAGATGAACTGATACTGATTTCTACTGATACAAAGACCTTCAGGTTTGCTTATGATTTAGAATTTTTGGGGACTAACTCCCCTCTCAAAAACCTTTATACTCATACCTTTGCATAAGCAGTTGTCTTAATGAACCACTGTTTAAGGTATTTTTTTTCCACCTTTGCTCCTGAACGCCATGAACAGCCATTTTCATCAACTTGTTCATTAGCAAGGACAGTCTGATCCACTGGGTCCCAATTCACCATTGCCTAAGTGATGCCGAAAATCAGAGAGAAGAAATACTCGCATGAGCCAGCCCATAACTTGGGCAATTTTTCAAGTAGGAGATTGGCACAAATATTTGTACTACCTGAACACTGAAGCACATACCAATTTTCCAAAGCTTTTTTTCCAGAACCAGTTATCTCTTATACTCAAACTATCTTTTATTCTTCTATCTATACTAAAATCACATTTTACTTATTCTCTAATCACCTCCACGCCAATGCAAGGAGTTAATGTTTAATCAAACATTCTATCGAGGTTGGAACCAAAATGCCTGAAAGATCATTTACATCAAAATATACCTGCAAAGTAAAATGCTAAGCCAGTGAATCCATTTGTGATTATACCATGGTTATATTTAAGACATATTTTTATTTTTCTGAATTGGGCCACTATATCCTATCCAATAAACCATCGTTAAAAGCAGGGCTTTTTTTTCCTCACAGAACGCTCAGAACAGAGTTCCGGCACCTTTTTGGGATGGAACCTTGTAGGGTAGGCAAGGCGGGTTGTATGACATGTGTGAGTTCCGGCACCTTTTTCTTTTACAAAAAAAGCACTGGTTAAAAGAAACATTGTTTGAGTGTAATATGTGAATCTAGCTTACATTTTTGAAAAACCTTCCTCTGGCTGCAGCATTTTCTTTCTGAAGTGGGACCTTCTCAGATGGACAGAAAAACCTTCTTGACTATGATGTCCCATGTTAGAAAATTGCCTTCAAAGAAGTTTGCCTGGCACACAAATTTATTTGTTCTGATGCAAGTATTATTTTTTTTAAAAAAAAATCTAGCTCCTGTGATTCTTTAATGTTATGGTTGTGTTATTTTTGCTGATGTGTTATTAATTGTAATGCTTCATTTCTTTGTATCATTTATCATAATGAAGACAAAAACACTGGAAGAAATGTTTAAATACAAAGCAAATCATCTTTCTCCTTTCCTTTATGGATTTACTGAATGAAGTTTTTATCTTTTGAGCTACGTACCTGTCTTACAAGCAATAAGTACTCAAGTTTGAAAAGGTAATCTACAATATCAGTTTGAAAGCAATATTAAAACTTACTTCATTCTGATAAACTAAACCAGCTTCATAAAGCTTAATAAAAAGATACTGTGTCCACTTGTAATACTTAGGAGAGGAAGTGATTATTTCCTGTAAACATAAAAATTTTTTATCAAATCATCAC